>NC_058130.1:653873760-653912015 GCF_016433145.1 Gracilinanus agilis
ATATATATATATATATATATATATATATATATATATATATATATATATATATATATATATATATTAATGTTGTCTCATTGTAAGTTGAAATGGCCGGTTGCTTCTTTCATTTCTTCTTTGACCCACTCCTGATTTAGTGTTAGATTACTTAGTTTCATGTGAGATTGTAATTTTGGTAGTCAAATTCATTAATTGAATATAAAAATGAATGATTTATAGTCTGAAAAAAGGCTCAGTGTTTCTTGATTTGGTTATGAAGATTTATTCCTTATTAGGTTCTAATTTTTACTGGAAGTTTCATGTACAGCCAAGGAAAATTTATAATCATTTTTATTTACTTTCAATTTTGTCAATAGGTATGTCATATTTAATCATTTCTAATATCATATGCCTTTAATTGACTCCTTTTTTATTCATTTTATAGATTTATCTAGTTCTGAAAGGAGGAAATTTGAATTCATCCACTAATCAAGTTGTACTGTGTTTCCTTGGTTAATTCATTTAATTTTTTCTTTAAGAAATTGGTTGTTATTTCATATGTTTTATGTTGTTATTGATATTATTTCTTTATCCATGATTCTTTTAAGAAGATGTTATCTTCCCTCACTTTTCCTTTAAATTTGGGATACATTTTTGTGTTTGTGTTGAGATCATGATTGCTACCTTTTTTTGTTTGTTTGTTTGTTTTTTTTTCTTTAGCAAATAGTTTATTTTCCAGGCCCTTGTGTTAATTCTTTGTGTATTTCTTTCAAGGCTCTTTCTTATAAACAACATCATGATAGAATCTGGTTTCTAATCAATTCTGTTTTTGTTTGATATAAAGTCTATCATTTTTATAGGGTGAGTTATGATTACTAACTTTGCATTTCCTTCATTCCTATATTCTTTTTTAATTTTTTTTAAATTTAGAATATGGTTATATGATTCATGATTCTTCCCCTCTTTTCTCCCTGCTCCCAGAGCTGACAAGCAATTCCACTGAGTGATACATGTACCGCTATTAAAAACCTATTTCCATGTGATTCATATTTGTAGTAGAGTGATTTTTTTAACATCAAAACACTAATCATATCCATATTGAACTATGTGATCAATCAAATGTTTTTCTTCTGTATTTCTGTTCCCACAATTCTTTCTCTGGATGTGGACAGTGTTCTTTCTAGTAAGTTCCTCTGGATTGTCCTGGATTGTCCACTAGTAGAAAAGTCTATTATATTCAATTGTGCCATCATATATCAGTCCCTGTGTACAATGTTCTCTTGGTTCTGTTCCTTTTGCTTTGCATTGAGATGAGAATTTTTAGTTTTATTTGTTCAATCAGAGATTTAGACTCCCCTTCCATTTGTATCACCAATTAGGGAATTGATTCCACAGACACTTCACCCTCGGGTAGTGCCAGGCTAATTGAAGAACTGTGATTGGTTCCTCGGGAATGATTTAAAAGAGCTAGTGCATGTGCTAAGGATTTATGAGACTCAGCAGGAAGCTAGTTTTATTTTTTGAGGCTGAGATTCTGAGACAGACACTAAGTTGTTAGGCTCTGGATTGTTAGACTACGAAATTCTTCACCTCCTTTCTATATTTCTCTCTTATTTTCTTTTTCTTATTAATAAATCTAGCTATTAATAGTCTTGTGACTTAAGGGTTAATTACAATTTTGGCAACCACCTTTTCTAATCATTACAGCATCAATTCCTGGAGGTTTTTCCAGTTCACATAGAATTCCTCAGTTCATTATTCCTTTATGCACAATAGTATTCCATTACCATCAGAGAGCACAATTTGTTCAGCCATTCCCCAATCTATGAACACCCCATCATTTTCCAATTTTTTGCCACTACAAAGAGCAGAGCTACAAATATTTTCATGCAAATCTTTTTCCTTATTATCTCTTTGGGGTATAAACACAGTAGTGGTATGGCTGGGCCAAAGGGTAGGCATTCTTTTAAAGCCCTTTGCACATACTTCCAAATTGTCCGCCAGAATGTTTGGACCAATTTACAACTCCACCAAGTATGTATTAGTGTTCCAATTTTACCACATCCTCTCCAACATTTATCACTTTCCTTTGCTGCCCTATTGGCCAGGCTGCAATATATAAGGAGGTACCTCAGAGCTGTTTTAATTTGCATTTCTATAATCTGAAGGAATTTAGAATGCTTTTTCATGTGTTTATTGATACTTTTTATTTGAAAACTGCCTATTCATGTCCTTTTAATATTTGTCGATTGGGGAACAGCTTGATTTTTTTGTAAATTTGACTTAGTTCCTCATATATTGGGGAAATTAAAACTTTGTCAGAGAGTTTTGTTATAAAAATATTCTCCTAGTTTGTTGCTTTTCTTCTAATTTTGATTGTATTGGTTTTGTTTGTACAAAAATGTTTTAATATGATATAATCAAAGTAATTCATTTCACATTTTGTTATATTCTCTGTCTCTTGCTTGGACTTAAATTCCTTTCTTTCCCACAGATCTGACAGGCATACTATTCTATGTTCACTTAATTTATTCATGATTTCACTATTTATATTTAAGTCATTTAACCATTTTGAATTTATCTTGGTATAGGGTGTAAGATGTTGATCTAAACCTAATTTTTCTCATATTGCCTTTTAAATTTTTCCAACAGTTTTTGTCAAAAAGCAAGTTCTTGTTCCAAAGGCTAGAATATTTGGTTGTATCAAACAGCAGCTTGCTGAGGTCATTTACCCCTAGTCTATTCCATTGATTCACCCTTCTGTCTCTTAGCCAGTACCATATTGTTTTGATGACCACTGCTTTATAGTACAGTTTAAGAGCTGGTACTGCTAGGTCCCCATCCTTCACCTTTTTTCATCATTTCCATTGATATTCTTGATCTCTTGTTCTTCCAATGAACTTTGTTAGGTTTTTTTTTTAATTTTATTTTTACAAAATGGTGGTTTGATTGATATGGAACTGAACAAGTAGATTAATTTGTATACGATTGTCATTTTTATGTTAATTTTTCCTATCCAGGAGCAATTAGTTTTTTTCCAATTATGTAGATCTAGTTTTAATTGTGTGAAAAGTGTTTTGTTGTTTTGTTTCTGTAATTCCTTTATTTATCTTGGTATATAGATTCCAAAATATTTTATAATGTCTAGAGTGAAATTAAATGGAATTTCTCTTCCTAACTCCTGCTGCTAAATTGTGTTGGAAATTTATAAAAATGCTGATGAATTATGTGGATTTATCTTGTACCCTGCAACTTTGCTAGAGTTTTGTGAGGGGGAAAAGGGAAGGTGGGTAGATAGGGAGGTTGGATGGGAGAAAGGAGAGAGGAAGGTAGATAAAGAGATAAGAAGGTAGCCAGACCCCAGCCCCAGCAGGGGGAAATTAATCAGAGCCCTTTGGGGCTCAAATAAAAGATCAGAGAGCAACTTAGGTTTTAGAATAGCTAGGTTTTACTTAGATTAGAAAAAGGAAAAGTTTAGGTAGAGGAAAAGGATCTCCTGGATAGAGAGAGTTCAGAATCAGAGAGTCAGCCAGCCTCTGGGCTTGAGAGAGCAGAGAGAAAAAAGAGGCCAAACTTTCTCTTTTATACTTTCTCCAATACCTCCCACAAAGAAAGTGGGATGTGAGGGGAAGTTGTAGCAGGGAGCCCTGGGAGACATAGTCTTCCAGGGCTTACAATAGTTTTAAATGCCACAGTTGTTAATTATTTCCATGAGTCTTTCAGTTGATTTTCTTGGTTTCTTTAAGTATACCATCATATCATCTGCAAAGAATTTTAGTTTAGCCTCCTCATTGCCTACTTTAATCCCTTCAATTCCTTTTTCTTCTCTAATTGACACTGTTAGCATATAACAATATTAATAGAGGTGATAATGGGCATCCTTGCTTCACTCCTGATCTTATTATGAAGACTTCTAACTTGTCTCCATTGCAGATGATACTTGCTGATGAATTTAAATATATACTGTTTATTATTTTGAGTAATGGCCCTTCTATTCTTATACTTTCTAGTGTTTTCAATATGAATGGGTGTTGTATTTTGTCAAAGGCTTTTTCTGTTTCTATTGAGATAATAAAGAGATCTTTGTTGGTTTTATTATTGATAGGGTCAATTATGTTGATGCTTTCCTCATATTAAACCATCCTTGCATTCCTGGTATAAATCCTACCTGGACATAATGAATAACACTCTTGATCACTTGCTGTAGTGTATTTTTTTAATTCTTAATTTTTCATTTCTTTATTTTTATAATTAGATTTATCTAGCTCTGAAAGGAGAAAGTTGAGGTTTTCTACTAATACAATTTTACTGTCTCCTTCGTCTTGTAATTAATTTAACATATTCTTTTTTTAAACATTTTTAATATTCATTTTTAACATGTTTACATGCTTCATGCCCCTACTTTCCTCTTCACCCACACTCTCCCCCCACCCATGGCCAACGCGCATTTCCACTGGTTGTAACATGTGTCATCAATCAAGACCTATTTCCAAATTGTTGATAGTTGAATTGGTGTGGTAGTTTCAAGTCCACATCCCCAATAATGTCCACCCCAACCCATAGGTTCAAGCAATTGTTTATCTTCTATGTTTCCTCTCCTGCAGTCCTTCCTCTGAATGTGGGTAGCGTTCTTTACCATAAATCCCTCAGAGCTTTCTTCTGTCATTGCATTGTAGCTGGTACAGAAGTCCATTACATTCGATTTTACCACAGTATATCAGTCTCTGTGTACAATGTTCTTCTGGCTCTGCTCCTTTTGCTCTGCATCAGTTCTTGGAGGTCTTTCCAGTTCACATGGAACTCCTCCAGTTTATTATTCCTTTTAGCACAATAGTATTCCATCACCAGCATATACCACAATTTGTTCAGCCATTCCCCAATTGAAGGACATACCCTCCTTTTCCAATTTGTTGCCACCACAAAAAGTGCAGCTATAAATATTTTCGTACAAGTCTGTTTATCTATGATCTCTTTGGGGTACAGACCCAACAATGGTATGGCTGGATCAAAGGATAGGCAATCTTTTATAGCCCTTTGAGAATAGTTCCAAATTGCCAGCCAGAATGGTTGTATCAGTTCACAACTCCACCAGCAATGCATTAATGTCCCAATTTTGCCACATCCCCTCCAACATTCATCACTCTCCTCTTCTTTCATTTTAGCCAATCTGCTAGGTGTGAGGTGATACCTCAGAGTTGTTTTGATTTGCATTTCTCTAATTATTAGAGATTTAGAACACTTTCTCATGTGCTTATTGATACTTTTGATTTCTTTACCTGAAAATTGCCTATTCATGTCTCTTGCCCATTTTTCTATTGGGGAATGGCTTAATTTTTATACAATCGATTTAACTCCTTGTATATTTGAGTAATTAGACCCCTGTCAGAGTTTTTTGTTATAAAGATTTTTTCCCAATTTGTTGTTTCCCTTCTGATTTTGACTACATTGTTTTTGTTTGTACAAAAGCTTTATCTTGGTGTAGGGCGTGAGATGTTGATCTAAACCTTATATCTCCCATATTGTTTTCCAAATTTCCCAGCAGTTTTTGTCAAATAGTGGATTCATGTCCCAAAAGTTGGGCTCTTTGTGTTTATCATACACTGTCTTGCTGATGTCATTAACCCCAAGTCTATTCCACTGATCCTCCCTTCTATCTCTTAACCAGTACCTTATTGTTTTGATTACTGCTGGTTTATAGTATAGTTTAATATCTGGTACTGCTTGGCGCACTTCACATTTTTTTTTCATTATTTCTCTTAATCTTCTTGATCTTTTGTTATTCCAAATGAAATTTGTTATAGTTTTTCCTAATTCAGTAAAAACGTTTTTTGGTAATTTGATAGGTATGGTGCTGAATAGGTAAATTAATTTGGGTAGAATGTTCATTTTTATTATGTTAGCTCATCTTATCCATTAACAGTTAATGGCTTTCCAATTGTTGAGCTCCAGTTTTATTTGTTTGGAAAGTGTTTTGTAGTTGTTTTCGTATAACTGCTGCTTTTGTTTTTGTAGATAGATTCCCAAGTATTTTATATTGTCTAGGGTGATTTTAAATGGTGTTTCTCTTTCTACCTCTTGCTGCTATGATGTGTTGGAAATATATAGAAATGCTGATGATTTATGTGCATTTATTTTGTATCCTGCAACTTTGCTAAAGTTGTTGATTATTTCTACCAGCTTCTTAGTTGATTCTCTAGGATTTTTTAAGTAGACCATCATATTATCTGCAAAGAGTGATAGCTTAGTCTCCTCATTGCCTATTTTGATACCTTCAATTTCTTTTTCTTCTCTATTTGCTATTGCTAGTGTTTCTAGTACTATGTTGAAAAATAGAGGTGATAATGGGCATCCTTGTTTCACTCCTGATCTTATTGGGAAGGCTTCTAATTTATCTCCATTGCATATAATGCTTGTTGATGGTTTTACGTATATACTGTTTATTATTTTTAGGAAGGGTCCTTCTATTCCTATTGCTGTAATGTTTTTGCTCGTATTTTATTTAATACTTTTGCGTCTTTGTTCATTAAGGAGATTGGTCTGTAGTTTTATTTCTCTGTTTTTGGTCTATCTGGCTTTGGAATCAGTATCATAGTTATGTTATAAAAAGAATTTGGTAAGACTACTTCTTTGATTATTTTGTCAAATAATTAGTCTAATATTGGGATCAGTTCTTTACATGTTTGATAGAATTTACTTGTGAATCCCTCTGGCCCTAGGGATTTTTTTAGAAACTTCTTTGACGTCTTGTTCAATTTCTTTTTTCTGAGATGGGATTATTTGAGTATTCTATTTCTTCTTTTGTTAATCTAGGCAATTTATATAAATATATATGTATATATTTATATATTCACCCACTGAGATTGTCATATTTTTGCCATATAATTGAACAAAATAGCTCTTAATAATTACCTTAATTTCCTCTTCATTAGAGGTTAGATCATCCTTTTCATCTTTGACATTGTTAATTTAATTCTCTCCTTTATTTTTTATTAGATTAAACAGTTCTTTATTTTATTTGTTTCCAAAGTACCATCTCCTAGTCTTTTTTATTAGTTCACTAGTTCTTTTGATTTCAATTTTATTAATTTCTCCTTTAAATTTTAGGATTTCCAGTTTAGTTTTTATCTGGAGATTTACTATTTTTTTTTCTTTTTCTATTTTTTTAAGTTGTAAGTCCAAGTAATTGATCTCCTCCCTCTCTGTTTTGTTGGTATAGGCATTCAGGGATATAAATTTCCCCCTTAGTACTGCTTTGGCTTTATCCCATAGGTTTTGATATGATGTCTCATTATTTTCATTCTCTTTCATGAAGTCTGTAATTATTTCTATGATTTATTTTTTGACCCATCAGTTTTGAAGAATTAGATTATTTAGTTTCCAAATAATTTTAAATTTGTCTTTCCATTGACCCTTTTTCTTTCTAAAGTTGTTTTTTCACATTGATCCATGCATTACAATAAATTGATAACATGACTTCATTCTCTTTACAACAAATTGTCAAAGAATGGCTGAGTTATAAGGAGGTAAAGTTCTTATTCGAATACATGTATAGCAAGGAGGCTCTGCCCAATTACTAGCAAGAAAATTGATTTTTTATATGCACAGTCTGTCTTTGTCAAGCTTTCTGTAGGGTGAAAATGCAACCTATGGTATCAAATATAGATTCATCCAAGTAGCACCAGGCTCTCAGTTTAAAAATCCCATTCTCATCTCCACAGGATATGGAAACAGAGGAGAAATTCTTTTATCAAATGTAAATGGAAATCAGAGTTCAGTTCCAAATAAAAAAGCATAAGTCTTTGCTTTATGTTTATGGAACTAGTTTTGGCTTTTGTGATGCCTTCTAGAGCTCGGTGAGCAATGTCATTTAACCTTCAAAATAAATTATTATTGAATTGCATCAATATTGAGAATTCCTTTCATAAAAAAATGAATTACTTGGAATTCAGAGTTAAAAGGCATGTGATATTCCAAAAAAAAATGAGGATTTGATCTATGGTAATCTTTAATTAACAAATTAAATTTAAAATATTAAAGGAAGTCTAAGACAATTTGGCATCCTATAAACAATGTCATTTATAATCATAATGATTTTTAAAATCTAAACTACCAAAGGAAATGCAATAATAATGTCAAAGAAAACTTTTCTAGGATGAACTGTCTCTTGAGGATGTCACCCTTAATATTTTTATCTCACTGGGTACTAGGTATGTTATTCTTTTTCTTTGTTAAGTCAATTTCAAAGATTTTTTTCCCCTTGTGACATCAGAAATGAAAATTTCCTAAGTCAAAGAAAATTAAAATGTTGTCCATGAGATCTATTTGAGATTTACATAGATCCATATAAGCAAACTTTTTATCTTAAAAATCAAATTATGAAATAATAATAAAATAAAAGGTTGCAGGATACAAAATAAATTCAAATAAAACATCAGCATATATATATTATATATATATATTATATATATATATAATATATATATGTCCAATAAACTCAGCAACAAGAATTAGAAAGAGAAATCACTTAATATCACTCTAGACAATATAAAATATTTGGAAATTTATCTGCTAAGATAAAATTATATGACACAATTACAAAATACTTTTCACACAAATAAAACTATGTCTAAACAATTGGAAAACATTAATTTATCATGGGTAGGAAAAACTAATATAATAAAAATAACAATCCTACATAAACTAATTTACTTATTCAGTGCCATATATAAAAAACCACAAAAAACACTTTTTTACAGATTTGGAAAAAATGACAAAGTTCATTTAGAAGAAAAAAATCAAGAATAGCAAGGAAATTAATGGGCAAAAGAGTGTAGGATGTAGACCTAGCAATACCAGATCATAAACTGTACTACAAAGCAGTGATCAGATACTTACAGATAGTCAATTATTTAAGCAATCCAGTTTCCTATAGTGGACATCACCATCTATCCACATTATTTTTTTCATATGGAGATAGGTTTTGAATAATAAGACATGTATAAACCAGTGGAATTGCTTGTCAGCTCTGTGAGGGGGGAGGGAAGAGGAAAGGGAGAGAAGATGAATCATGTAACTATGGGAAAATATTCTAAAATTAAATAAATAATGTGAAATAAAAGGAATAATGAGGGAAATTATCTCACATAAAGAGGCACACAAGAAACTTTTTTAGTGAAGGAAAATAAAAGTGAGATATAATATTTTAACCTCACACTCATACATATACACATATATACATGTTTATATAAATATGTACATATATGTATATATAATACAGCCATACATTTATGGTACACAAACTGATTTGGTGTAGAAATTTATCTTACCCAACAGGGATATAGGAGGAGAATAAGATAAGAGAAATGAGAGTGGGGAAGGTGATATAAAGCAAGGCACATTAACAACTGTCAGAAGCAAAAGAGACTTTTGAGGAGAGAGGGTTAAAAGAAAGAGAAAAGGATAAATGGGAAGAAATTGGATAGAGGGAAATACACAATATTCATAACTGTGACTGTGCATAGGATGAACTCACCCATAAAGCAGAATTGGATAGCAAAATGGATTAAAGCTAGAATATAACAATGTTTGCATTAAGAATACTTCAAACAGAAAGACATGTTCATGTTAAATTGTGTTTGTCTCTTTGTGAACTTGCTTTTCATTTTCTCAGGAGAGCTACTGGAGTTGTTTGACATTTTCTTCTATAGCTTCTAAAGAAAGTGAGGCAAGCAGGATTCAGCAATTTGCTAAGAGTCAAACGTGTTAAAAGAATTTGAGGTAAAATTTGAACTCAGGAAGATGAATTTTCCTGATTCTGGGCCCAGGGCTCTGTCTACTGTACCACCCACCTGCCCAGAAAGATACATACATAAATAATAAAATCAAGGGGTAAACAAGAATCTATTATGCTTCAAATGACATAAAAAATACAATGATACATGACTTACTAGTCTTTTAGTTAAGATTAAGTGCAAAAAATACCCAGATATTAACCATGATCTCAGAAAAATCAAGAATAAAAGTACATTTATTTAAAAGAGATAATCAGAGATACCACAATTTGCTAAAATATATCATAGATGATTAAGTTATATTGGTACTGATCATATATGCACCAAGTGACAAAAATATTTTTAAATTAAAAATATTAATTAACAGATGCTTGCAATTTCTGAGTTTATAAAAATAAATCACCTGTACTTTTATAGAAATTAAAATGGGGCCCTTAAAATCTCAAGTTGATCAGATAAAAATAATTTTAAAACTTTTAAAATTTTATTGAGAAAACCAGTTTATTCTTTTTAATTTAAAAAAAAAAACCCTTCCCTTCTCCCTTAGAATCAATACTGTGTATTGGTTCCAAGGAAGAGGAGCAGTAGGAGCTGGGTAATGGGGATTAAGTGACTTGTTAGGGGTCACACAGTTTGAAGTGCCTTAGGCACCACATTAGAATGAGAGCTCCTCGATATTAGAAATTGCCTTAATTTTCCATTTATATCTTCAGAATTTAGCACAGTGTTTTGTACATAATAATTCATTGATAAAAGATTCATGCATGCATTCATTCATCCAGTCATTCATTCATTTCTATGACTTTAAGTTTTTCCTCTAACCCCTACTAGCTTCTAGACTATAAACCATTGGTGAATTTGAGTCTGTTATTAAGAGGAAACATATTGTGTTTATTTTCTTGGAGATAGAGGGTTTCTTCACTAAGACTNCCCATTCTCATCTCCACAGGATATGGAAACAGAGGAGAAATTCTTTTATCAAATGTAAATGGAAATCAGAGTTCAGTTCCAAATAAAAAAGCATAAGTCTTTGCTTTATGTTTATGGAACTAGTTTTGGCTTTTGTGATGCCTTCTAGAGCTCGGTGAGCAATGTCATTTAACCTTCAAAATAAATTATTATTGAATTGCATCAATATTGAGAATTCCTTTCATAAAAAAATGAATTACTTGGAATTCAGAGTTAAAAGGCATGTGATATTCCAAAAAAAAATGAGGATTTGATCTATGGTAATCTTTAATTAACAAATTAAATTTAAAATATTAAAGGAAGTCTAAGACAATTTGGCATCCTATAAACAATGTCATTTATAATCATAATGATTTTTAAAATCTAAACTACCAAAGGAAATGCAATAATAATGTCAAAGAAAACTTTTCTAGGATGAACTGTCTCTTGAGGATGTCACCCTTAATATTTTTATCTCACTGGGTACTAGGTATGTTATTCTTTTTCTTTGTTAAGTCAATTTCAAAGATTTTTTTCCCCTTGTGACATCAGAAATGAAAATTTCCTAAGTCAAAGAAAATTAAAATGTTGTCCATGAGATCTATTTGAGATTTACATAGATCCATATAAGCAAACTTTTTATCTTAAAAATCAAATTATGAAATAATAATAAAATAAAAGGTTGCAGGATACAAAATAAATTCAAATAAAACATCAGCATATATATATTATATATATATATATTATATATATATATAATATATATATGTCCAATAAACTCAGCAACAAGAATTAGAAAGAGAAATCACTTAATATCACTCTAGACAATATAAAATATTTGGAAATTTATCTGCTAAGATAAAATTATATGACACAATTACAAAATACTTTTCACACAAATAAAACTATGTCTAAACAATTGGAAAACATTAATTTATCATGGGTAGGAAAAACTAATATAATAAAAATAACAATCCTACATAAACTAATTTACTTATTCAGTGCCATATATAAAAAACCACAAAAAACACTTTTTTACAGATTTGGAAAAAATGACAAAGTTCATTTAGAAGAAAAAAATCAAGAATAGCAAGGAAATTAATGGGCAAAAGAGTGTAGGATGTAGACCTAGCAATACCAGATCATAAACTGTACTACAAAGCAGTGATCAGATACTTACAGATAGTCAATTATTTAAGCAATCCAGTTTCCTATAGTGGACATCACCATCTATCCACATTATTTTTTTCATATGGAGATAGGTTTTGAATAATAAGACATGTATAAACCAGTGGAATTGCTTGTCAGCTCTGTGAGGGGGGAGGGAAGAGGAAAGGGAGAGAAGATGAATCATGTAACTATGGGAAAATATTCTAAAATTAAATAAATAATGTGAAATAAAAGGAATAATGAGGGAAATTATCTCACATAAAGAGGCACACAAGAAACTTTTTTAGTGAAGGAAAATAAAAGTGAGATATAATATTTTAACCTCACACTCATACATATACACATATATACATGTTTATATAAATATGTACATATATGTATATATAATACAGCCATACATTTATGGTACACAAACTGATTTGGTGTAGAAATTTATCTTACCCAACAGGGATATAGGAGGAGAATAAGATAAGAGAAATGAGAGTGGGGAAGGTGATATAAAGCAAGGCACATTAACAACTGTCAGAAGCAAAAGAGACTTTTGAGGAGAGAGGGTTAAAAGAAAGAGAAAAGGATAAATGGGAAGAAATTGGATAGAGGGAAATACACAATATTCATAACTGTGACTGTGCATAGGATGAACTCACCCATAAAGCAGAATTGGATAGCAAAATGGATTAAAGCTAGAATATAACAATGTTTGCATTAAGAATACTTCAAACAGAAAGACATGTTCATGTTAAATTGTGTTTGTCTCTTTGTGAACTTGCTTTTCATTTTCTCAGGAGAGCTACTGGAGTTGTTTGACATTTTCTTCTATAGCTTCTAAAGAAAGTGAGGCAAGCAGGATTCAGCAATTTGCTAAGAGTCAAACGTGTTAAAAGAATTTGAGGTAAAATTTGAACTCAGGAAGATGAATTTTCCTGATTCTGGGCCCAGGGCTCTGTCTACTGTACCACCCACCTGCCCAGAAAGATACATACATAAATAATAAAATCAAGGGGTAAACAAGAATCTATTATGCTTCAAATGACATAAAAAATACAATGATACATGACTTACTAGTCTTTTAGTTAAGATTAAGTGCAAAAAATACCCAGATATTAACCATGATCTCAGAAAAATCAAGAATAAAAGTACATTTATTTAAAAGAGATAATCAGAGATACCACAATTTGCTAAAATATATCATAGATGATTAAGTTATATTGGTACTGATCATATATGCACCAAGTGACAAAAATATTTTTAAATTAAAAATATTAATTAACAGATGCTTGCAATTTCTGAGTTTATAAAAATAAATCACCTGTACTTTTATAGAAATTAAAATGGGGCCCTTAAAATCTCAAGTTGATCAGATAAAAATAATTTTAAAACTTTTAAAATTTTATTGAGAAAACCAGTTTATTCTTTTTAATTTAAAAAAAAAAACCCTTCCCTTCTCCCTTAGAATCAATACTGTGTATTGGTTCCAAGGAAGAGGAGCAGTAGGAGCTGGGTAATGGGGATTAAGTGACTTGTTAGGGGTCACACAGTTTGAAGTGCCTTAGGCACCACATTAGAATGAGAGCTCCTCGATATTAGAAATTGCCTTAATTTTCCATTTATATCTTCAGAATTTAGCACAGTGTTTTGTACATAATAATTCATTGATAAAAGATTCATGCATGCATTCATTCATCCAGTCATTCATTCATTTCTATGACTTTAAGTTTTTCCTCTAACCCCTACTAGCTTCTAGACTATAAACCATTGGTGAATTTGAGTCTGTTATTAAGAGGAAACATATTGTGTTTATTTTCTTGGAGATAGAGGGTTTCTTCACTAAGACTTCTTTGTATGGATGAAATAACAATTCCAGGCAGGAAAAGAATGCATATATGTGGAAACTCCAATCATTTTTTCCTCTCAAGCAATGCAACACATAATGAATTTGAGAGAAAAACAAACTATGATACACTTTTAAAAAAACCCAAAGTATCCACTCCAAATGTAGGTATAATAAATAAAACATGGTAAAATGGTTTTGATGCAAACAGATTCACTTCAGATACCCAATGAGACAAACTGGTAGAACCAAAAAAAATTTTTTTAAAGGAAAGCTGGAGACACAAGACTTAGTTTTGATACTTTCTGCTTGAATGATCTTAAGGCTGTCACTTAATAAAACTGTAGCTCAGCTACATATGTAGAATAAGGGGTTTAACTATATAGATTCTGAAATCCCTTCAGAGTAGTTTTAGCTCTATAATGTTATAAAACACATTCCATAATAGGAAATAATAATTATATAATGATATATTTTATATTTGTATGTGTGCTGTTATATATATTCACAAAGACATAATACACTAGAAAAAAAATGAAAATTCACTCCCCAAATAATCCTCTCATACTTTGTATGGATATCGTCTTCGTCATGATAACTGTTTACCTTCTATGACACTCATGCTCATATTAAAAAACTATATAAAAGTAAGTGCTATAGGAAAATGACTTTGTCATTGTTAGTCTTTTTTCTACTGCTTTTGGTACAATGTCTTAAATGTAGTATAGATTTAAGAAGTATTACAGAATGGTTTTAAACCCACATGAAACCCTAACTAACATTAGGGTTAGTTCATTTGCAGTGGGAAGAAATCTGGACCCCAAAGAAGTCTTTACTGGCTAAATAAACAAGTAAACTATGTAATCAATCAATCAATAAATGGATAGATAACATAATAAATGTATATATATATATATATATATATATATATGGATAGACTTCCCATGTGAAAGTGAACTGGCTATCTCTGTGCAGGGGAACAAAGAAGTATGTAGAGCTCAAGTCCAGAATAGTAAACCAAGCAGCTGCTGGTGGTATCGCTGCTATGATTTATGATGGACTTGGTACCACGGCATAGGTCTTTTGCACATGGTCATTAATTTCTCTGAGATCTTGTACTAAATGCCATTGAGTCTTCCCATCAGGAGATAGTTTGGCTTTCTTCACAGGCATGATTGGGGTGTTGTATTGTGAGAAGCCATATCTTAATATACCCTGCTTTAATAAACTCTCTATGATGGGTTTCACTCCCTCTATCACCTCTTGGCTAAGTCTGAACTGAGGAATTCTTGGAAGTAAGCCTTCTTTTACCTCTATTTTCACTGGTTCTGCAGACAAAAGCCTGCCCACCTCATTAGAATTTTTAGCTGACATGTAATCAGGAATATCATCAGGAATCTCATAGATGTTATCATTTGGTTGGTATGATGATTCCTCATTACATGGGTCTAAAAATAAAATGGGGTGGTGGTTCAGAGATCTCTTGGGTAGGTGGAGATAGATCTGCCCATCTGGTTGGCATTGCATGGTGGCAGCCAATTTACATAAGTGATCCCATTCCACGAGGTTCAAAGGTCATGATGGCATCAATAAAAAGGTGTGATTGAGGGCCAGAGGGCCAAATTTTACCATTTTTACTTTTAGCTTTGGGAGTTGTTGGACTACCCCAGAAGCTCCTTTCACTCTCAAACTACCCTGATATTGACATCCTTTGGGTGCCTCGCATAAAACGGAACAAGTTGCACCAGTGTCCAGTAGTCCTTTGTAATGTACCCCCCCTCGGATTTCTAAGGTAACTAGGAATTCTCCACTGTTATTGGACTTCCCTGGTGCTAGGGGTAATAAAGAATCCTCAGTTTTGTGTGTGCATTTGGTGTCGATCCAGTATCACATATGGTCATTTGCATCTTAACCAGAACTTCCTGTAGCACCATCAGGCAAGTTAAGTTTGGTCAAATTGTGTTATAGGATTATAATGGAATATTACTGCAGCATAAGAAATGACAAACGAGATGATCACAAATAAAGAAAAACATGGAAAGACATATGAATTGATGTAAAGTGAAGTTAGCAGAACCAGGAAAATGTTATACACTGTAACAAAAACAATGCATGATCAACTGTGAAGGACTTAACTATTATCAGCAAAGTAAGGATCCTTGATAACTCCAAGGAATTCAAGATGAAAAAGGCTCCCCATTGCTATAGAAGGAACTGACAGATTCCAAATACTAACTGAAACATGCTCTTCTTCACTTCATTTAATCCATGAATTTTTCTCTATTGCAAGTGATATGTATCGTTTTCTCAGAAAATGAACACAGATATATGTATTACGTAATAGCATATTACAACCTATATCAGTGATAGTGAACTTTTTGAAGATGGAGTGCTGCATCCCTCCCACACCCTACTACCCCAGACCAAGTGCCATTCCCACCCCCACCAACTCCTAAAACCATGTGCCAAGACCCACTCTTACCCCACACATGGGAGGGAGGAAATGATCCCATTGGGCTGCTGGGTGGAGGGATGGGTAAAGTGAGGAATGACCTCAAAGAATGTTAAGGGGAGGGGGGAGTGACCTGAGCTCTCTGTTCCCCTCCAGCATTACTGCCTGTGAGTGCACACCTTACCTCCTGTGCACTCCCATTAGACTGCTGGGTGAGGAGTGAGTGAAGTGAAAAAAAGTTATCGGGTGCACTGAAAAAGGGGAAGGGAGTAGTTCCACACTAGTCTATCTGCCTTTCTAGTAATCAACTTGGGAGAGGGAGAGGGCAGTGCATGTGCCACAGAGAGTTCTCTGTGTGTCTTCTTTGGCACCTATGTCATAGGATAGCCATCACTGACCTATATTATATTTTTCAGTCTTGAAGAGTTGGTTTGGGTGGGAGGGAGGGAGGGAACATGAATCACAAAATGAAATATGAGGAAAATGATTATTAAAAATTATTTCTACATAAAAATTTTGAAAAAATGTGTTTTAAAAGCTTACCTTTGATACACAATAGATATTTCTACCATGTTTAAATCACTTAATCTCAGTGCCCCATTTAATCATCTTAGTCTCTGATGTCTAATATATATATATATATATGTTAGAAAACTTTTTCATATGTTTATTGATACTTTTGATTTCATCATGTGAAAACTGCATATGCATGTCCTTTGACCATTTGTTAATTGGGGAATGGCTTGATGTTTTGTTTTGTTTTTTTTTTGTAAATTTGACTTAGTTCCTGGTGTATTTGGGAAACAACCATTGTCACAGTTTTGTTATAAAATTGTTTACCAATTTGTTGCTTTCCTTCTAATTTTGGTTGCATTGGTTTTGTTTGTACAAACACTTTTAAATTTGATATAATCAAAGGCATTCATTTTACATTTTGCAATGTTCTCTATCTCTTGCTTGGTCTTAAATCCCATCCTTTCCCATATATCTTACAGTTATACTATTCTATGTTCACTTATTTTATTCGTGATTTCACTCTTTATATTTAAGTCATTACCCATTTTGAATTTATCTTTGTATAGCATGTAAAATGTTGATCTAAACCTAATTATTCCCTAAGTGTTTTCCAATTTACCTAGCAGTTTTTGTCAAATAGTGAGTTCTTGTCCCAAAAGCTGGGGTCTTTGGGTTTATTGAAGACTAGCTTTCTGAAGTCATCTACCCCTAATTTATTCCATTGATCCTCGCTTCTGTCTCTTAGCCATTAACATATTTTTTGATGACCACTGCTTTATAGTACAGTTTAAGATCTGGTACTGCTAGGCCCCCATCCTTCACATTTTTTTTCAATATTTCTCTTTATATTCTTGATCTTTTGTTTTTCCAGATGAACTTTAAGATTTTTCTTATTCTATATATTTTTAGTAGTTTGATAGGTATGGCACTGAATAAGTAGATTAATTTGGGTAGGATTGTCCTTTTTATTATATTAGCTTTTCCTACCCAGGAGCAATCAATGTTTTTTTTCAATTGTTTATATAGAGTTTTAGTTATGTGAAAATTGTTTTGAAGTTATGTTCATATAATTCCTGTTTTGTCTTGGTAGACAGATTCTTAAATATTTTATATTGTTGAGTGCTTTTAAGTGGAGTTTCTCTTTCTAACTCCTGCATCTGAGTTTTCTTGGAAATATACAGAAATGCTGATGATTTATGTGGGTTTATCATGTTTATATTTATGTGGGTATATCATCTTATGGTTTTATCCTGCCACTTTGCTGATGTTGTTAATTATTTCCACTAGTCTCATTTTTTGGGGTTCTTTAAGTATGCCATCATATCATCTGCAAAAAGTGATAGTTTAATTTCCTCTTTGCCTATTTTAATCCCTTCAATTTCTTTTTCTTCTCCAATTGCTTTTGATAGTGTTTCTATAAAAATATTAAATAATAGAGGAGATAATGGGGGCATCCTTGCTTCACTCCTGATCTTATTGGAAAGGCTTCTAATATGTCCGCATTGCAGATGATAATTTCTGATGGTTTTACATATATACTGGTTATTATTTTGAGGAATGACCCTTCTATTCCTATACTTTTTATTATTTTCAACAGGAATAGGTGTTGTATTTTGTCAGAGGCTTTTTCTGCATCTACTGAGATAATCATGTGATTTCCATGGACTGTTTCTTGCTTTTATTTGTGTTGATAATATTTATCACCCTACTTAACATATAGTTTGTACTTAATAATTTTTTTCCTGGATGATTGATTTAAAGACCACTATTTCCTTGTCTGTTTTATCTCTGAATCTTTAAAATGATAAGGTAGGAATTGAGACAAGAACTTGTGTTTCATATGTAATTAACAAGCATGGTGAGATATATCATACACACACTAGTCCAGTCCAAGCTCAAATAAAACTGAGTTAACAGAAAGATGGGCTGATACTAAAACCAGGAATCTGAAAAGAAAACCAATCAATGTGAAATGAAGCTAAAGTAGGAATCATGAGTTTGAGAAAAATATACCAGAAGTGCAGTAGAGATATCATATAAAACAAATTCATATAAATAAATGGAGTGTAAAAATAATTATAACTATTTAACTAAGGAAGCGAAAAATAGTATGGTCTCATTCAGTGTTGACTACACATCAACTGGATCCCTTCCCCTAGGTCATCTCCCCAGTACTTGAGAGGGTTGGGGCAAAGATTTCACTTCTTCAGGTACAGGATTGGAGAAGTATTGTCAGGAGATTTTAAAAAGAGAGAAAATATTATAAAATTATCAAAAGTGTTCATATATGTAAACATGTTTACAATAAAATCTTTTTGTTGTTGTGGATATTTTCCTGATGCCGTCCCCTTCATCATTTCTTGAGTACAAGAGTATTTCAATACAACCATATATTACAAATGTTTCGGCTATTCTTTGGGTGATGAGTAGTTCCTTATTTTCACAAAAAAAATCTACTACATTTTTTTTTGTTGTTCAAATGCATCTTTTCCCCCTTTGCTTTGATCAATTTGGGGAGACACCTAATAGTAGTATTTCTTGGTCAAATGGTTTTATAACTGTTTGAAAATAGCTTAAAGTTGTTCTCCTAAATACTTCAATTACTTTATAATTTCACTACCAATAAATTAGGGTACTAGTTTGTTTTTTTTCAAAGCCACTGCAGAATTTGCTATTTTCATTAGCTATCATATTAGCCAATCTGATTAATGGGAGGTAGTAACCCAGAATTGTTTTAATTGGGATTTCCCTAATAAATAGTGATTTATAAGATATATAATATGATAAGGCTCTGGAAAAACTGAATAAGAATGAATATACCTTTTTGTCAGTGATACCTGATACATTCAGAAAAAAAATGACCATACAATAGAGCATAAAAATCTTACAACCAAATGTAGAAAACAGACATGTTAAAAATATCCATTTTAGGGGGTAGCTGGGTACCTCAGTGGATTGAAAACCAGGCCTAGAGACAGGACATGTTTACAATGTCTGGCCTCAGACACTTCCCAGCTATGTGACCCTGGGCAAGTCACTTGCCTACCATTGCCTACCCTTACTACTCTTCTGCCTTGGATCCAATACACAGTATTGACTCCAAGATGGAAGGTAAGGGTTAAAAATAAAATAAAAAATATCCATTTTATGTATCAAAATACAATAAAATTACATTCAACAAAGGACAACAGAAAGAGAGAAAATATTTGGAAACAAAATCATCTTATTCTAAAGAATTATTGTATCAGATTCATTAAAGCGAATGACAATGTGGAGACAATATATTAAATTTATGGCATGTTGCCAAAATAAGAAAGTAATTTAACCAATAAGAAAAAGAGCTTACTTCAGGAAACAACCAATAATATCGATAAGGCATTGGTTAATTTGATTTAAAAATAAAGAAAAAAACTCAAATTATCAGTGTCCAAAATGAAAAATGTGAATTTAGAACATATAACCACAATTTGTTTATCATTTCCCCAATTGATGGACATCCCCTCAGCTTCCAATTCTTTGCAACTACAAAAGTTGATGTGAATATTTTTGTATTTGTATATGATTATTTTCCCTTTTTAAAATCTCTTTGGTACAGTGTTATTGCTATTACAATGGGTATACAAAGTTTTAAGGTCCTATAGTTCCAGTTGGCTCTCCAGAATGTTTTTTTTATTAACTCATAGCTCCAATGGTATGTTTCCAAATTTTCACAATTCTTTCCTTCCAACACTTATCATTTTCTTTTTTTTGTCATAAAAAGGAATCTGACATATGTGAGGTAGTATCTTAAAGTTGTTTTAATTAGCATTTTTCTAGTCAATAATTATTTAGAGAATTATTCATAATGACTATCAATAATTTTAATTTTTTAAACTGACACCTATCTTCATTTGGGGGGGGCATTTATCTACTGGGGGATGACTTAGATTGAAATATGTTTGTGATGGAATACTATTGCACCATAAAAAATGTTAAACAGGATGTGCTCAGAAAAACCTGACCAGATTTATGTAAAATAATGAAAGGTGAAGTGATCTGAAGAATAGAACACTATGTGTAATAATAGACACATTATATGAAGATCAAAAAGAAGTAAAACATTGAAATATTATCAGAAATACAAGGTTCCAAGATAACCACATAGAACTAAAGATGAAAACTTCTATCCATAGTTATAGAAGGAACTATTGGAATCTAAATACAGACCAAAATATACTTCTTTTCACTTTATTTTTTAATGAGTTTTTTTTTCTTGTACATGCGATGTGTCTTCTTTCATGATATGAGGAATACAGAAATATGCATTGAATAACAGCACTGGTAAAACCCATATCGGGCTATTTACTATCTTGGTAAAGAGGGAGGTAAAGGATATGAATAGCAAAATATCAGATAATGATTGTCAAAAATTGTTTCTATATAGAATTGAAAAAAATTAAAATTTAAAATTTAAAAAAAGCTTACATCTCTTCATGTCCAATTTATACCTAATACCTCTATCTAATGGTAATAATCATAATACATTTTTTTGGAGTTTTGAGTATTACATTCTCATGTAGGAATTTAAAGTTAGATCCCATTTGATTTTTCCTTTCTCTTACTTTTTAATGCTATTGTTGAGTATTGATTTTGAAATTCATGTTTTCTATTTAGTTCCCCACCACCACCAATAAGGAATGCTTGAGTATTTTATTTTATTGAATACCCATTTTCCCTCTGAAGTATTATCCCAGTTTTTCTGAGTAAGATTTTCTTGGTTGTAAACACAGCTTCTTTCCTCTTTGAAATATTATGCCCCATGCCCTCTAATCCTTAATGTAGAAGCTGTTAAATCTGTTACACTGATGGTACCTCCATTGTATTTATATTGTATCTGTCTGTATTCTTGCAGTAGTTTCTCCTTGATCTGGGAGCTCTGACATTTTGTGATAATATTCCTAAGAGTTTTTATTTGTGGATTTAATTGAAAAGGTAATTTTGGGATTCTTTCAATGTCTATTTTACCATGTGGTTCTAAGATTACAGTGCAGTTTTTCTTGATCATTTCTTGAAATATGATCTCTAAGCTTCTTCTTTTATGATGATATTCAAGTAAGCAAACACTTTTTAAGTCAATGATTCTCAAATTGGCTTAAATGAAGAATTCTTCAATATCTCATGTTACAAATGGATCCTCTTGGATCTATCTTCCAGACCAATTGCTTTGCCAGAAAAAAAATTTAAATTTTCTTTTACTTTTTCATACTTTTAATTTTATATTAATTATATTAATATTTATATCATATTAAGAGTTTCTTAATATGTCATATAGTCATTAGATTGCTAAGGAATGGATCTGTCACACTTGGATAGAAACATTTTCTTTCTCTGGACTGTTTTTTAATCATTTAAAATAATTATAAATTAATATACAGTCTCCAGAGCATTTTAATCTCAACACATGGGATCAAAGGAGATACTGCACCCTCTCAACCCACTTCTACTTCTCTCTTATACCTGAAAGTGCTTTTCTTCACCTTTGCACTATGACAAGAAGTAGTTATAGCTAATGGAATTGCCAAAAAAATCTGGTCTTAAATCTAGTATTGGATCAGGAGTCTTCTATAATTTTTTTTTCTGATCAGTTAGAACTTCCCTTTAATTCCTCTCTCTCATGAAAGATCCCAAAAGCTGCTAATTTAGTTGCCAACACCTGGACTAACAACTGATGTTTCATCCATGTGTCCTCAATCCACCTTCTATACCTGTATCACAGATCACTCTTTCTGAACTCCTATGATATCTTGGACTGGAAGAATTTCTTCCAGTGGCTAGGTGGCTTAGATCCAGGACTAGAGATGAAATGTCATGAATTTAAATCTGACCTCACACACTTCTTAACTGTGTGATCCTGGGCAAGTCACATAGCCCCAGTTGTCTAGCCCTTACCACTCTTCTTCCTTGGAACCACTACTGAATATGGGTTCTAAGAAGGAAGTTAAGAGTGAAAACAAACAAAAAAAAGAATGTCTCACCTTGACCCTTTTTTGCCTCAGTTATTGAGAATTCTATTTGAGGTATTATTTTTAAGTTATTTAAAGGGAAATGTTGGGAGAATTCAATAGTGTTTTCTTTACTTTCTTATTTTTTCTCTGCCCCTGGATTTGAAAAGCCTGCTTTTCATGTGGCAGTGCCTTGGGGGTGGGAATGGTATCAGCAACACAAATGAAAACAGCCAGAGAGCATGTAAAGTTGCAGAGGCTGTTCTCTGGTGGTATCTGCTGATCTTTTTTTTATAACTTTATTTCTTATGATCTCATACAGAGTTCAGCATGAATTTCCCATACATTAAGTCACACATTAACTCTTACTATATTGAAATCTCATATGATTGACACTTTTTAATTATCCTACTATGATTAAACAAAGAAGCAAGCTTGTCAAGAATTATTCATTACATTTGAGCACAGAAATATTCTATCAGCAGCATATACCACAATTTGTTCAGCCATTTCCCCAATTGAAGGGCATACCCTAATTTTCCAGTTTTCTGCCACCACAAATAGTGCAACTATTGCTATTTTTGTACATATCTTTTTCCCTATGATCTCTTTGGGGTACAAACCCAGCACTAGTATGGCTGGATCAAAGCACAGAAAATCTTTTAGAGCTTTTTGGGCATAATAAACTGGAGGAATTCCATGTGAACTGGAATGACTTCCAGGAATTGAAGCAGAGTGAAAGGAGCAGAAACAGGAGAACATTGTACACAGAGATTCATACACTGTGGTAAAATCGCTTGTAATATACTTCTATACTAGCAGCAATGCAATGACCCAGGACAATTCTGAGGGATTTATAGAAAAGAACACTACCCACATTCAGAGGAAGAACCACAGGAGTGGAAACACAGAAGAAAAACAACTGCTTAAACACATGGGTTAATGCAGACATGATTTGCGATGTAGACTCTAAATGACCACCCTAGAGCAATTATCAATAATATGGAAATAGGTCTTGATTGATGACACATGAAAAACCAGTGGAAATTCGCATCAGTAATGGGGGTTAGAGGAGAGTAATAACATGAATCATGTAACCATGGGAAAAATGTATCTAAAAAATAAAATTAAAAAAAGAATTATTAGATATGAGGAAGATGGCGGCAGAGTAAGGAGCAGCTACTCGATCTCTCCTAACCAAAGCATACAGGACTCCTCAAGGGGACATAAAAATGAGTCCAGACGAAAGAGGGAACCCCACAACAGGGCGCAGCATTGAAGGTACATGGAATCGGGGCATTTCCACGCTATAAAGGGGTGAAACAGCTCTCACTAAAACGCGAGAGGAAGAAGTCGATCCACCCCCACACACACCAAGCACAGTGCCAAGGCCAACGCATGGGAGTGAAAACAGGTTTGGGGCAACCAGTAATTCACTAGCAGCCCCAGGACTTGTACCTGAGAGCTGCAAGACGTGGGACCCCAGATGGCTGAGGGTGGTGCACTGACTTTCCCAAGCTTCTGCGTGGGTGAAGGCATTGCTCTAGGTGTGGATAAAGATCTCAAACACAGGGACTTTCCCTGAGCGTCTGAGCTGGTGAAGGCATTGCCCTAGGCGAGGACAAAGATCTCGAAATCAGGGACTTTCCCAGCATCAACACGGGTGAAGGCATTGCCCTAGGCGTGGACAAAGATCTCCAGCGCATGGACTTTCCTGAGCCTCTGTGAGGGTGAAGGCAGTGCCCTAGGCATGGACAAAGATCTTGAGCCCAGGCTTGGACCTCGAGAGGGTACCCGGTGCAGATGGGAACGCGGCTGTGGAAGCAGCCCCTGAGACTGCTCAAGAAGCCTCGGGCAGAGGGGCAGACGGGGGACTACCAGGAGGCTTGACCCCAAGGATAAGGAGACCAGAGCCTTGGGGACCTTACAAAGTGCAGGAAGACCCTGAGTGTGAAGACAAAGCTGAAAAGGGGCGGGGTAACAATGGCAAGCCGAGAACCCCAGAAGAAAGAGATTATCAAGAAAAACTCTGGAACACTTGACAACTTTTACACGGAAAAAATTTAGACAACAGAGGAGCACAAACAAGTATCCAAACCTTCCCAAAACAATGAAAACTGCTCACAAGCTATTGAAAAGTTCAAAAATGAGATGTTGAGGAAGATAGAAGAGATCTGGCAAGAAAATAACAGCTTAAAAGGCAGAATTTCACAATTGGAAAGTGAGGCAAGTCAACTGAAGACCAGAAATGACCAGATTGAAAAGGAAAACCAAAAGATTATAACCGAAAACCAGTCCCTAAAGGCTAGAACTGAGCAATTAGAAGCCAATGATCTCTCAAGACAACAAGAACAAATAAAACAAAGTCAAAAGACTGATAAAATAGAAGGAAGCATGAAATATCTCAATGAGAAAGTGACAGATCAAGAAAACTGGTCTAGAAGAGACAATTTGAGAATCATTAGTCTTCCTGAAAAAGCAGAAATTAATAGAAACTTGGACTCCATACTTAAAGAAATTATTCAGCAAAATTACCCTAAAGTCCTACAACAAGAGGGCAATAAAGACATCCATAGATCACCCCCTACACTGGACCCAGAAAAGTCAACACCTAGGAATATAATAGCCAAATTCAAGAGCTTTCAAGTAAAAGAAAAAAATTTTACAAGAAGCCAGAAAGAGACAATTCAAATATCAAGGAGCACCAATCAGGATCACACAGGATCTGGCAGCCTCCATGCTAAAAGATCACAAGGCTTGGAATACGATATTCAGAAAGGCAAGAGAGCTGGGCCTTCAGCCATGGATCAACTACCCATCGAAATTGACTATATACTTCCAAGGGAAAGTATGGGCATTCAACAAAATTGAAGATTTCCAAGTTTTTGCACAAAAGAGTCCAGGGCTAAATGGAAGGTTTGATACCCAACCACAAAAACCAAGAGAAACAGGAAAAGGTAAATAAGAAACAGAGAGAAAAGAAAGAAAACTCATATTTTTTTTTAAATTTGACTCTTTAAGGGCTTAAATAAGATCTAATTATCTGTATTACTATGTGAAGAAATGCTATGTATAATTCTCTGTAGTGAACTCTATTCACTATTATAGCAACCAGAAGAATAATTCATAGGGAGTGGACAGGATACTAAATGGTCTAAGATGACATGTGGAGGGTGGAAAGAGGGGGGGGAATAGTAGGGGACACCAAGAAAAATCTGAGTAAATAAGAAAAATAGGATATTCTATTACACACAAAGAGGGCATGGGAAGGGGAGGGGATAAATATTATTATAAGAAGGAGAGGAAGAGAGCATTAAGAGGTAATAATCAAGTCTTACTCTCAGTGTAATCAACCTGGAGAGGGAAGAGTAGCTTTATTATCCATTCGGATAAAAAACTCTATTTAACCCTACTAAGAAACTCAGAAGGGATAAACCAAAGGGAGCAGGGGAGTGGGGAGGTCAAAAAAGGAAGGGAAAAGAAGGGGGACAGAATTCATTAGGCCTTTAAAAAACAAAAAGAGGTGAATAACAAGGGAGGGGCAGAAAGGGAAGTCAATCAAGGGAGGGGATAAGGGATACTGGCTCTATTTTGCCCAATTATATGGCAACAAATATAATAATTTAGGAGATATGGATGAATATTTACAAAAATATAAATTGCCTAGATTAATAGAAGAAGAAATAAAAGAGTTAAATAATCCCATATCAGAAAGAGAAATTGAACAAGCCATCAAAGAACTCCCTCAGGAAAAATCCCCAGGGCCTGATGGATTCACAAGTGAATTCTATCAGACATTCAAAGAGCCACTAATCCCAATACTATACAAATTATTTGATATAATAAGCAAAGAAGGAGTCCTACCAAATTCCTTTTATGACACAAATATGTTACTGATCCCAAAGCCAGGTAGACCAAAAACAGAGAAAGAAAACTATAGACCAATCTCCCTAATGAATGTAGATGCAAAAATCTTAAAAAGAATATTAGCAAAGAGACTCCAGCAAGTAATTAAGAAGATCATCCACCATGATCAGGTGGGATTTATACCAGGAATGCAAGGGTGGTTCAACATTAGGAAAACCATCCACATAAGTGACCATATCAACAGTCTAACAAACAAAAATCACATGATTATCTCAATAGATGCTAAAAAGCCTTTGACAAAATATAGCATCCATTCCTATTGAAAACATTGAAAATTATAGGAATAAAAGGACCTTTCCTAAAAATAATAAACAGTATATACCTAAAACCATCAACAAGCATTATATGCAATCGAGATAAATTAGAAGCCTTCCCAATAAGATCAGGAGTGAAACAAGGATGCCCATTATCACCTCTATTATTCAACATAGTACTAGAAACACTAGCAATAGCAATTAGAGAAGAAAAAGAAATTGAAGGTATCAAAATAGGCAATGAGGAGACTAAGCTATCACTCTTTGCAGATGATATGATGGTATACTTAAAAAATCCTAGAGAATCAACTAAGAAGCTGGTAGAAATAATCAACAACTTTAGCAAAGTTGCAGGATACAAAATAAATGGACATAAATCATAAGCTTTTCTATATATTTCCAACACATCACAGCAGCAAGAGGTAGAAAGAGAAACATCATTTAAAATCACCCTAGACAATATAAAATACTTGGGAATCTATCTACAAAAACAAAAGCAGCAATTATACGAAAACAACTACAAAACACTTTCCAAACAAATAAAACTGGAGCTCAACAATTGGAAAGCCATTAACTGTTAATGGATAAGACGAGCTAACATAATAAAAATGAACATTTTACCCAAATTAACTCACCTATTTAGAGCCATACCTATCAAATTACCAAAAAATTTATTTACTGAATTAGGAAAAACTATAACAAATTTCATTTGGAATAACAAAAGATCAAGAAGATGAAGGGAAATAATGAAAAAAAATGTGAAGGAAGTACGCCAAGCAGTACCAGATATTAAACTATACTATAAACCAGCAGTAATCAAAACAATAAGGTACTGGTTAAGAGATAGAAGGGAGGATCAGTGGAATAGACTTGGGGTTAATGACGTCAGCAAGACAGTGTATGATAAACACAAAGAGCCCAACTTTTGGGACATGAATCCACTATTTGACAAAAACTGCTGGGAAATTTGGAAAACAATATGGGAGAGATAAGGTTTAGATCAACATCTCACACCCTACACCAAGATAAATTCAGAATGGGTGAATGACTTGAATATAAAGAGGGAAACTATAAATAAGTTAAGTGAACACAAAATAGTATACCTGTCAGATCTCTAGGAAAGTAAAGATTTTAAAACCAAGCAAGAGCTAGAGAAAATTACAAAATGTAAATTAAATGGTTTTGATTATATTAAGCTAAAAAGCTTTTGTACAAACAAAAACAATGTAGTCAAAATCAGAAGGGAAAAAACAAATTTGGAAAAAAATCTTTATAACAAAAAACTCTGACAGGGGTCTAATTACTCAAATATACAAGGAGTTAAATCGATTATATAAAAAATCAAGCCATTCCCCAATCGAAAAATGGGCAAGAGACATGAATAGGCAATTTTCAGGTAAAGAAATCAAAAGTATCAATAAGCACATGAGAAAGTGTTCTAAATCTCTAATAATTAGAGAAATGCAAATCAAAACAACTCTGAGGTATCACCTCACACCTAGCAGATTGGCCAAAATGAAAAAAGGGGAGAGTAATGAATATTGGAAGGGATGTGACCAAATTGGAATATTAAGGAGCAGGGCCAGAAGAACACTATACACAGAGACTGATATACTGTGGTAAAATCGAATGCAATGGACTTCTATACCAGCAGCAATGCAATGACACAAGACAGCTCTGAGGGATTTATGGTAAAGAATGCCACCCACATTCAGAGGAAGAACTACAGGAGAGGAAACATAGAAGATAAACAATTGCCTGAACTCAAAGTTTGAGGCGGACATAATTGGGGATATAGACTCGAAACAACCACACCAATGCAACTAACAACAATTTGGAAATAGGCCCTGAACAAGGACACATGTTACAACCAGTGAAAATGTGCATCGGCTATGGGTGGGGGAAGAGCGGGGGGTGAAGAGGAAAGTAGGGGCATGAAGCATGTAAACATGTTAAAAATGAATATTAATAAATGTTTTTTAAAAAAAGCAGAAACAAAAAAGAATTATTCATTAGAGAATGATTTAGTTGTAACATTATTTTCAGCCATACGTAAGGTACAAGACATCATTTCCTAGCCAAGCATAATGATTAACTATATTTTAATTAATTAAATCAAGCATGTTCTTACTTTATCCTATTGAGTTATGCAAGATATTAAGAAGATAGTTATGCTAGTTGAGTATACTAGTACATCAAAAAAAGATACAATAATATCAACTTGGTCCAAATATTATTTCAAGTATAGTTTTTTATTTGTCACAATTTTTCAAATGTAAGTTTACTGTTCTTTATGCTGTAGTGTTAATAAAAACGGAGTTATGGAAGGGCGACTATGTTCTAATTTATCGTTCCCTACTTTTCCTTGTAACATATGGCTTACTTGCTCAATGGGAGTTTGGGAGTAAATCTAGGCCAGGTACATTCTTGATTCAGAAGCTTGCATTAACTCACTGTTTGCTGGTTTATTGTGGGGAAGATTTCAGGGGAAGTTTCTGTATTATATCTTATAAATGTGGGGTTTACTTAGGGCTTTGTGAGAGGTTTGTGGGTGGCCTTGCTATTAGCCTGTATTGTTTTTCTGTGTTTCCCTGGGGCTGAGTAAGGATACTGATTACAATAATTTCAGTAAAAGGAAATGTTAGTGAAAAAAGAGTCACATAGGGGAAACTGAGTTGAATAACAATCCTTCTGTTACCTTCTGAGAGGGATTCAGAACTTGTGATGGGCTGTGCCAAATGTCATGGGCTTTGATGGCTTCCTACACCTGGAAATATCCTTCTCACATTACCATAGAGGATAAATAACATCTCATCACTCCCTCAGGCTTGTAACCTAAGAGTCATACTGGATTCCTTACCATCACCTCCAAATCCAATTTGTTGGTGAGGTAGATGAAATTCACTTTGTGGGAATATCTTGATTATGGCCCCATCTTTCCTCTGACACCAACATTACTCTAGTGCAGGCCCTCCTCACCCCAAGTCTGAAGTATTATATTAACCTGCTTGTGAATCTACCATCCTCAAGTCCTTCTCCAATCTAATTCATTTTCCATTTAGGCACTAAATTGATTTTCTTAGGTGAAAGTCTCATTTTCAGACTCTCTCTCTCTCTCTCTCTCTCTCTCTCTCTCTCTCTTTCTCTCTCTCTCTCTCTTTCATTCAAGTGGCTTCCTATTGTTTCCAAGAACAAGACAGAATGATATGTTTGGCATGCAACATTTTTTATCATTTCACCCTTCTTGTACCTTTCTGGTCTTCTTATACCTTATTCCCCAAATCCATCCCATAAGACTGTGTTCCTGGTTGCTCCCAAAACAAGGTATTACATCTCTGGGCTTCAGAAATTTTTCTAGTTGTCCTGTATGCTTTTATAATTTCTTTTCATTGATCTCCCTACTGCTTTTCATGTCTTCCTCATAGTATCAACTAAAATTTCACCTTTCTTAAGAATTCTTCCTAAATTCAACTTAATTTCAATGCCTTTCATCTCTGATATTCAATACATACACATATGTGTGTATATCATATATATTTGTTTACATGCTTTTCCTCCAACTAAATTATTAGCCTCTTGACAGTATGAACAATCTTTTGCTTCTTTTTCTATACCCAGAGTTTTATAAAATGACTTACACATGATAGTCCCTTAATAAACATTTGTTGATTGATATATTTACCCAAAGTTCTATATACAATAGCTATCAGGATTTTGATGATGTGGTAGAGAAGACTATCTGAACCTCAAATGATAAGATTTTAAAACTATTATCACCCTCTTCTCCTTGGTAATCCCTTCTCTTTATGTTTTTGTGACACCCCTTTTACCTATCTGACTTTTGCTTCTCATTCTTCTTTGCTGGACCTTTGTCCAGTTTATTCTTGTTTTTCATGAATCTCCCAGAGGGTTCTGTTCTTGTGTCTCTTCTCTTTTCCCTCTACTTCATTTGATAATGGAATAAGCACCCATGTAACAGGAATGTGAAATACAACAGAAGTTATAATCATCATCATCATCATCATCATCATCATCATCATAATAATAATAATAATAATATATTTTCTACTGTGTCATGGATTTTATTAAATAGTTTAGAAATATCCCGTTTGCTTATCTCAAAAAATTTTAAAGGTAAGTTCATTCATTATACACATTTTAAAGTTGAGGAAACTGAGGGAAAAAAAGGTTAAGTGATTTGTCCAACAAAAAATTGTCTGAATATGGACTCTATTCTTCCTGACTGAATGCCTAAAGACTATCCATTGTACCACCAAGATGCCTCATTATGTATTCAATTATCATTTTTCTAATAATTATTCTCAGATCTATTTATTTTGTCTTTGCCTCATTGCTGAACTGCAGTTTTACTTTTCCTACTGCCTACATAATAGTTCAACCTGGATGTCCAAGAGTAATATTAAACTCAATATGTCCCAATTCAACTGATTATATTTAAAAACAAAAACGAAAACAAGCTTTTTTTCATTTTTTTCTCAATTCTCTTTCATTGTTTTAAGAACAATCATCCTTCTTGTCATCTCAACTTGTGACTTGAGTATTTTCTTCTACTCTTCTTCCTTTTTCATGTCCTGATAAGAATCTATTGCCCAAAACTTCTATTTTACCTGGTATAACCATTAAATGTGCCTCCTTTTCTCTTCTTTCCCAGTCATCACACCAATGCAGATAATAATTGTCTATGGTAAAAGCTTGCTGTTATGACTCCTTATTACATGTTTCTCCTTACACACATACATCTCTTTATCTTCCAAAATGATCTTCCCAAAGCAGAGTTATGATCATGTCAGCATTCTACACAATAAAACTCCATATCTCTATCACTTCTAGGATCAAATATAAAATATTTATATCATTTACAGCCCATCATAATCTAATCCTTTCTCACTTTTCCAGTATTCTTTTATCTTAATTTTGCTCCATATATCCTGTGATCTAGCTGTAGACACCTCTGCTGTTTCTAATATAAGAAACTCAATTTCCTGACTCAGGAGATATTCATTGACTGCCCCCTATTCTTATAATTATTTCCATTCTCATATAATACTCCTAGATTAATTGGTTTCTTCAAATCCAAGACAAAATAAAAAATTTCATAGAAAGCCTCTTCCACTCTTTTTCCAAATTAAAAGTAATAATAATTTTCAACATATATTTTCAAAAATTATAAGATTCTAAACCATACTCTTCCTTCCCTTCCTCCCCCCTACTCAGAAATGGTAAGCAATAAGATCTGGGCCATATATGTAATATCATGTAAAACACACTTCATGTTGGTCATTTTATAAAAGTACACTACAAAGCAAAACTTTAAATGTACTGATATAAAGGATATTATGATTTGATCCTCATCCATCTGACTTTTTCACCCAGAGTTCTTTCTCTGTGGGTGGATAGTATTCCCCATCATAAGTCTTTCAGATTTATCCCAAAATCTTGACTTGCTAAGAATAGCAAAAATTTCCCAATGGATCATCATACAATATTAGTTTTATTATGTAGAATATTCTCCATGTTCTGCTTATTTTGCTCTTCGTCAGTTCATGCAGATATTTTTTCTTGCTCATCATTTTTATAGCACAATTTTCCATCACCAACAGATATCAAAACTTATTCAACCATTCCTCAACTGAGGGACATTCCCCAAATTTCAAATTAATTGCCACCACACAAGAGACTGCAATGAATATTTTTGTACAAGTGGATGTTCCTCATCTCCTGTTAAAAAAATTTAGGGAATAAGCCATGCCTAATTAAAAATATTGAAGTCCAAAAATGAGAAACAGGAGATGCTGAAAAAGGTAAATGAGAAAGAAAATTTAAGGGACTTATTAAGGTCAAAATATTTATATATCTACATGGAAAGAGGATTTCTGTAATTTTCAAAAATTACTCTTTGTAGTAGAGAAGATAGAAGGAATTTACTCAGAAAGCAGGTGGATAAGTAAGCTAATTATGATGATATGTTATATATGATGATATGATGTATAAGTAAATTTGATCATAAGGAAAGATATGTATTTATGATATGAGATGTGTGCATATGAATGATATGTAAAAAAAATCAATCAAGGACTGAAAGAGAGGATTGCACTGAGAGAAAAGGGAAGGAAAAGAGAGAATGGGGTAATTATATAACATGAAGAGGTGTGAAAAATCAATACATAAAGAGGAGGATAAGGATGGTGATAAGCAATGCTTACATTTTATTCTCATTGCAACTGGCTCAGAGAGGGAAAAATTAGTATCCTCAGTGGGATATAGAATACTATCACCCTACAGGGGAGTAGAAGTGGAATAAGACAAGGGAAGGGGGATGGGGTAATCAAGGGGAGGGTGAACTGGGGGGGTGACAAAAGGCAAAATACTAGTGAAGAGGGACAGAGATAAAGGGAATAGAGCATAATCTAAAGGGGATGGAAGGCAATACACAGTTAGTAATTATAATACTGAATGTGAATGGGATGAACTTACCCATTGACTGGAAATGGAAAGCATATTGGTTTAAAAATCAGAATCGTACTATATGTTGTTTACAAGAAACAAATTTGAGGCAGGGTGACACACACAGATTCAAGATAAAAGGCTGTAGCAGAATTTATTATGCATTATTTAAAGTAAAAAAAAAATAGGAGTTATAATCATGATACCAGACAAAGCCAAAGTAGAAATTGATCTGCTTAAAAAGAGATAAAAAAGGAAAATACATTTTTCTAAAAGGAATTATAAATAATGAAGTAAAAATAATTACTAAACATTTATGCACCAAATGGTATTGCATCTAGATTTCTAAAGAAAAAATTAAAGGATCTCAACAAGGTAATAGAGAGCAAAATCATACTAGTTGGGGGGAATCTCAAACTTCCCATTTCAGAGCTCGAAAATCAAACAAAAAATAAATAAAAAAGAAGTAAATGAAGTGAATTAAATGCTATAAAAATTAAGAGTTAATAGATATCTGGAGAAAACTGAATAGGAATAAAAAGGAAAATGCCTTCTTCTCAGCAGTACATGGCACACAAATAAAGATCAACCACATACAAGGGCATAGAAATATTGCAAAAAATGCATAAAAGCCAAAATAATAAATGCAACTTTTTCAGAACATAGTGCAATAAAAATTATAGTAAACAAGGGTCCATGAAAAGACAAATTTAAAATTAATTGGAAACTAAATAATCTAATTCCTTAAAACTGGTGGGCCAAAAAAATAAATCATAGAAAGAATTCCTGACTTCATTAAAGAGAATGACAAAAAGGAGATATCATATCAAAACCTATGGGATATAGGCAAAACAGTACTCAGGGAAAAATTTATATCCTTGACTGTGTATATAAAAAAAATAAAGAGAGCGGGAAGAGATCAATGAATTGGGCATTCAACTTTAAAAACCATAAAGAGAAAATATTAAAAATCTCCAGATAAAACTAAATGAGATATTCTAAAATTCAAAGGAGAAATTTAATAAAATTGAAAGCAAAAAAGAAAAACAAAAAACTATTGAACTAATAAATAAGACTAGGAGTTGGCACTTTGAAAAAACAAATAAAATACATGAAGTACTGGGTAATCTAATAAAAAAGAAAGAAGAGAATCAAAATAAGACTATCAAAGATAAAAAGGGCAATTTTACCTCTAATGAAGAGGAAAATTAGGGTAATTATTAAGACCTATTTTGCTCAATTAAATGGCAATAAATATGACAATGTAGGGGAATTGGGTGAATATTTACAAAAATATAAATTGCCTAAATTAATAAAAAACGAAATAGAATACTTAAATAATCCCATCTCCAAAAAAAATTGAACAAGTCCTCAAGAAAATTACTAAGAAAAAATCCCCAGGACCAGAGAGATTCACAAGTGAATTCTAGCAAACATTTAAAGAACAACTAATCCCAATCTTCTACAAACTATTTGACAAAATAAGCAAAGAAGCAGTTTTAGCAAATTCCTTTCATGGCACAAATATAGTACTGATTCCAAAATTAGGCAGTCCAAAAAACAGAGAAAGAAAACCATACCCAATCTCCAAAATTAACAAAATGCAAAAATCTTAAATAGAATACTAGCAAAAAGACTCTAAGAAATTATCACAAGTATTATTCACAGTGAGCAGGTGGGATTTATGTCAAGAATGCAAGGATGGTTTAATATTAGGAAAACCATCCACATAATTGACCATATTAATAATCAGGCCAACAGATATCACATGATTATCTCAATAGATACAGAAAAAGCCTTTGACAAAATACAACACCCATTCATATTGAAAACACTAGAAAGTATAAGAATAGAAGGACCTTTCCTCAAAATAATAAACAGTATATATTTAAAACAATCAGCAAGTGTCATCTGCAATAGAGAGAAGTTAGAAGCCTCCCCAGTAAGGTGATAAATTAGAAGCCTTTCCAATGAGATCAGGTGTGAAAAAAGGATGCCCATTATCACTTCTATTATTTAACATTGTACTAGAAACACTAGCAGTAGCAATTAGAGAAGAAAAAGAAATTGAAGGTATTAAAATAGGCAATGAGGAGACTAAGCTATCCCTCTTTGCAGATGATATTATGGTCTACTTAAAAAATTCTAGAGAATCAACTAAGAAGCTGGTAGAAATAATCAACAACTTTAGCAAAGTTGCAGGATACAAAATAAATGCACATAAATCATCAGCATTTCTATATGTTTCCTATACATCACAGTAGCAAGAGGTAGAAAGAGAAACAGCATTTAAAATCACCCTAGACAATATAAAATACTTAGGAATCTATCTACCAAAACAAACACAGTTATTATATGAGCATAACTACAAAACACTTTCCAAACAATTAAAACTAGATCTAAACAATTGGAAAAACATTGAGTGCTTATGGGTAGGACCAGCTAACATAATAAAAATGACCATTCTATGCAAATTAATTTACTTATTTAGTGTCATACCTATCAAACTACCAAAAATTTTTTTTACTGAATTAGAAAAAACTATAACAAAGTTTATTTGGAAGAAGAAAAGATCAAGAATGTCCAGGGAAATAATGAAAAAAAAATGTGAAGGAAGGTGGCCTAGCAGTACCAGATATTAAGCTATCCTATAAAGCAGCAGTCATCAAACAAAGATGGTATTGGCTAAGAGATAGAAGGGAGGATCAGTGGAATAGACTTGGAGTAAGTGACATCAGCATGACAGTGTATGATAAACCCAAAGAGCCCAACTTTTGTGACTAAAATCCACTATTTGACAAAAACTGCTGGGAAAATTGGAAAACAAAATGGAAGAGATTAGGTTTAGATCAACATCTCACACCCTACACCAAGATAAATTCGGAATGGGTGAAAGACTTGAATATAAAGAAGGAAACTGTAAGTAAATTAAGTGAACTCAGAACAGTATACTTGTCAGATCTATGGGAAAGGAAAGATTTTAAAACCAAGCAAGAGTTAGAAAAAATTACCAAAAAAAATAAATAATTTTGATTATATTAAATTAAAAAATTTTTTGTACAAACAAAAAAAAAGCATCTAAAATCAGAAGAGAAACAACAACCTGGGGAAAACTCTTTATAAGAAAGAATTCTGATAGAGGTCTAATTACTCAAATATACAAGGAGCTAAACCAATTATATAAAAAAAAAATCAATCCATTCCCCAATTGATAAATGGGCAAGGGACATGAATAGGCAATTTTCAGATAAAGAAATCAAAAGTATCAATAAACACATAAGAAAGTGTTATAAATTTCTAATAATTAGAGAAATGCAAATGAAAACAACTCTGAGGTATCACCTCACACCTAGGAGATTGCCTAAAATGATAGCAGGGGAGAATAATGAATGTTGGACAGGATATGGCAAAATGGGGACATTAGTGCACTGTTGGTGGAGTTGTGAACTGATCCAACCATTGTGGATGGCATTTTGGAAATATGCCCAAAGAGCGATAAAAGAATGTCTGCCCTTTGATCCAGCGATACCATTGATGGGTTTGTACCCCCAAAGAGATCATGAGGAAAAAAGATTTGTACAAAAATATTTATAACTGCACTCTTTGTGGTGGCAAAAAACTGGAAAGCAAGGGTATGCCCTTCAATTGGGGAATGGCTGAACAAATTATGGTATATGGTGGTGATGGAATACTATTGTGCTCAAAGGAATAATAAACTAGAGGAATTCCATGTGAACTGGAAAGACCTCCAGGAATTGATGCAGAGTGAAAGGAGCAGAGCCAGAAGAACATTGTACACAGAGACTAACTGTTATGATTAAAATGATGATGGTTGAGATCAAAAGGGAGAATAGTATTTTAATAAAAGCCATGCTGATAGAGGTAAACTGTCAACGTGCCTGTAAGAAAACCTCACCTCAGCCATTTACCTTCCTCTCTCCTTGAGCTCAGGTAACTAAAAGAAGAAGTTCCAAGTCACTACCCCCTACTTAAAACAGTCCCTCACCTTTTATACATCATCCAAAACAGGAAAACCATGAAACCCATTGGACCACGGGAAATGTAGTTTTAAGGACCCCCACAGGTCCACAGAAGTTTGTCAAACACTATATTGAGGTTCAATCCTTCCAAATAGAACCCCAGGTGATTTTAACTAACACATTACCCCCCTGTGATCCTTTGGGAGATAAATCTCCCCAATGGATCAGGAAAATATAATCAAATTAGAGTTTACAATAATTTAGAAATAAAAGGGTACATTGACAAAAAAACATTTAGGGGGCAGTCCCCCTTTCTGGCATAAACTCTCCATTCAAAATAAATGCATCCAACCCCCCAAAGTTCAAATTGGATCTTCATGATCCAGTGAAGGCTCTTCAGGCATCTTTTGGTGCCTCCACCAAACAGATTCGTCGCCTGGATTCTGGGGAGATGGCAAAATCCTTATCCTGAAATTGCTTTCAAAGAATTTAAACTTTACATTATAGATTATAAAACATACATTTCCTTCTGAGAATTAACATTACTCCCCTGAGTTTACTTCGAAAGGAGTAAAAATTGACTTGCAATATAGATTATAGTTCAGACATTATGATTATAAAAACTTAACACACACACCCCCTGAGGAAAATATTTAACTAACACATTATCCCTTGAAAAGGTCAGCCAAGGATGCATGGCTGAGTGAGTCACGGGGGTGCATGAAATCAATTGGCAAAGGAAATAATAAAAAAATAAATAAAAAGAATAAAATTCAAAAAAAAGAGAAAAAATTAACTTGTGAATGAAATGTAAAATGTGCAAAAAAAAAATGTAAGGAAAATAAACTTAGGTCTTTGGACCAAGGCCTAGTTAAATTGATTTAAGCAGTTTGCAATTACCCATTTAAAGCCAGGACTATAGAAAAATTGCCATTTACTCTCTCTCTCTCTCTCTCTCTCT
>NC_058130.1:653921949-653978220 GCF_016433145.1 Gracilinanus agilis
TTTTTTTAAATTAATATAAAAATGTTTTTACAAATTTAATATAATTATAAACTATATACTATAAACAAATTATAATATTTGATATACACGAATAAATTATAATTAATTTCTTAAAACAAAACTATTAAAAAAATAAGAATAATAATATACAATACCCTTTAGTTTGCGCCTAACCCCAAATTAAAGAAATAAACAAATCAATATATACATTAAAACTTATTCTGTTTTCCACTTCCCTTTAATCTCCTTTTTTTGTTATCACAATGTTCAGCAGTATAAATGCCACCCTACAAGAAACCTTTGCAGTTTTTGTCCAATTAGGAACTTATAGAGTTCTTGATTACCTCCTTGTTTCTATGTGGCTTGTAGGTTTATTTCTATTCTGGGTTGGATGGTCACAAATGAGGAGAATGCAAGCCAATATGCAAGTTCAAATGAACCAGATAGTGTATTACTTACAAGCTAAAATGAAAGAAGAGGATTCTTCCCAAAACAGGCCTGATTTTTGCATACCTGTTTCCTCTAACATAGGAATACTAGGTCCCTCTACTATATCTCAGGTACAGAAACTCTTTTCTCGCACTCTAAACCAATTTGCTCATGCTCTGCAATTTCTGGCTAACATGGCCTACCCACAGTCAGTAAATAATTCCTGTGCAGGCCTTTTTCCCTTTCGGGAAGTGTCCACAATAGCACCCGATGGGGATGTGGTCACATTGAAATAATATAAGCCTTTCACGAGCCAGGACATAAAAGATTTAAAAGAAAATTGCCCGTCCTTCACGGAAGAACCTTTAACAGTAATAAAAAAATTTGAGGATATTTTCTATGATTATGAGCCCACATATGAAGACACAGAAAAATTGCTCCGGACTCTCCTAACGGAACGGGAGAGGACTAAAATTCTCGCCTATGCTAACAAACCCCAAGGACGTAATGCAGTACGCTGGCCATCTGAAGATCTTAACTGGCAATATAATGATCTCAAAGACTGCTCAGACTTACGTCTTGCTAGGGGTGCCCTTCTAAAAGCAATGCGAGCATGTGCTGAGAAACCTCAGGCCTGGCCCAAATTTAAAAGCATTACACAATCTGATGATGAGACACCCTCCCAATTCATGGACAGGATCATTGAACTGGGAAATAGAAACATGGAACTTGACCTTTCTGTTGAAAACGATGTAAGGCAAATAAAGGAACAATTTGTCCATAACTCTCGTAAAGAAATTGTAGATCATTTTAAAACAAATTGCCCTACTTAGCCAGAAATGGACCTTGATGAGTTAAGGAGAACTGCTTTTTATGTCTTTAACAACCATAAAGAGAAACAGGAAGAGAGTAATAGTTTATTGGACATATTTAAAAAGAATATGGACATGTTTAATAACAGACTGACTCTGTTGTAAGCGATAGAGCTGAAAAACGACTACAAGAGTCTGCTACTCAACCAATGGCAATTGCCCCTCTCCATGAATCTAAATTTCAGCCCCTTATATGCCAATTTTGTGGAAGAAGGGGTCATATATTGATGAACTGTAGGACTTGGAATAAGGCATCTAGAAATAATAACTTCAGAAATTACAACTTTAGAAATAATTATAATTATAGAAATAATAACAATTATAGAAATAATGATTATGGAAATTATAGAAATAATAACGATTATGGAAACAATGATTTCAGGGATCGTGACTTTAGGACTAGTAACACATCTAGGTATAGGGATCAGGCAATTGATAACTCATACCAAATGACTCCAGAGCAGTATATCTTGAGTGGAGCTCGGCCCCAACCCACCCAGGGTGCTACTGCCCCTCAAGGAGGAGCCCATGGGCCCACCCAATGATTATGAAGGTATACGGGGGGGGGGGGCGTTGAGACACAGGGATCAAAGGATACAACTTTTGATTTTCCAGACCTTGATGCCTTACTGCCCATTGTTCCCCATCCACTGCCCCCCCATACTGATGAGTCTTATGTAACATTAAAGGTTGGTAATGCCTATTATGACCGTCTTGTGGACACTGGAGCATCCAGATCTTTATTGAAGAGTACACCAGACCCATATTGCAATTCCATAGGAGCAATAAGTGTAGTGGGGTATCAGGAAAACCCCAAATGGTACCAAAGCTCTCCCCTAGAACAGTAGCCATAGGGCCCCTAAATGTGGAGCACTCTTTCCTATTGATGCCTGGCTCCCCTATAAACCTGCTGGGGAGAGATCTTTTTTTATTTAATTATTTAAAGACCTTTATTAACAGGTGCTTGCAATTTGTAGATTTTTGAAAAAATCAGGTATACTTTTATACAAATTAAAAATGAGGTTCTTAAAAATCTCAACTTGACCAGATATGAAACAATTTAAAAACCTTTAAAGGTGTATTGAGAAAACCAGGCATTTTAAAAAACATGTTTGTCATTCCCAAAAAGAGACATCTTTAGGTAAAAATAATAAAAAACCCACACTGCATAGATAATGCAGAGAGTTCTAGTTATCTGGTCAACAGCAAAAAGCAAGCACTTAGGTCTTCCGTTCCAAATCTTTTGTTCATTTCTTATTATTGCTGGAATTTCATATTCTTTCTTCTTGTATGATGACTAAACCGGATGATGTTAGAGATGGTAAGCCGGCATTTACTCAGCCCCGCCCTGCTCAGCCTTGGGAGCAGACATATTCTCAGCTGGTGGTTCAGCTGCTTTTGTCTCTTTGCCACTTTGTGGTTTAGGGTTCTCTGGGCGTCTGAGTTGGTAATTGAACTTACGGCGGTACCAACTTTGAGGTGGCTGCTGACCCTGGGTCTCATCTCCTTGGTTCACTTTGTCTTCTTCATTATCTTCCTCTCTAGGCTATCTTTGATGAGGAGGGCCCCTGCGGAATCGTGGTCTATAACCCTGATATATATTCTGTCTCCATAGTCTACCTTGTTCTCCTGCACCCTGGTTGTCAGAACCCTCCATCACTTCTCCCTGCACAGGAGGGTTGGAATACTGTGGTCGACGCCCATAGGGTCTCCGCATATAGTAACTTGGGAACCGCCGCCTGCGGTAGGGACGGCGTTGTTGAGGCTGGCCTTCTGGAGCACTCTCTGATCCCTCTTTCTTTTCCCCACTCTCACTATTCTGGTAATTCTGCTGGTAGTTCCATGGAGGACCCCTGCGACGTGGATAACATCTGTAATGGTTACGGTCAGCTGCATATTTACTGCCTTGCACTGGAACGCCACCAGGGCCTGTAACATTACCTGCCTCCGCACCCTTTTCTCCTTCAACAATATCAAACTCCACAGTCTCTCCATCTCCTACACTGCGAAGGTACTTCCTGGGGTTATTCTTCTTTATGGCAGTCTGGTGTACAAATACATCTTCCTTGGTGTCATTCCTGTTCATGAAACCATAACAGTTTCTTACATTGAACCATTTTACCGTTCCCAAAACCTTCGTTGCGATGACCTTCTTGTCCCCGCCAGCGGGAGCTGCCGAAGTGAGGCCGCCAGGACTGCCACTCCCTCCTTCTCTGCTGGTGATGCTGGGCTTAGTGTTGGTGGTGCTGAGGGCGGGGGCGGGGGGGGGCAGCGGGTGGCTGCTGGGTCTTGGCCTCGCTGCTCATTGTTGAGGTGATGGTGACTAGGGCCTGCTGCGGCAGTGGTGGCTCCTCCCGGGCAGTGATGGTGACTGGGCCAGAGGCGGCAGTGGGGCTGCTATCAGGGCTCTCTGGGGTCCGCTCTCTGCTCCCACTACCGATCGAACTCTGGGGAGAGATCTTTATGCAAGCTTAGAGCCACAATAAATTGCTCTCCAGATGGCTCTATGTCACTGGAATTGCCTGAGGAATCCTTAATTTTGCTCTCTGTGCTCCTTTCAGATAGTCATGAGATACAGAGGTCTCCCACTTTTGAAATCCCAACAGATATACCTGAGTCTCTCTGGGCCACATCACCTTCTGATGTTGGCATACTTAAATCAGCTGTCCCTGTCCAAATTAAAACAAAATCTAGCCCACCTGCTTCCATTTCACAGTATCCTCTCTCAAAGGAGGGAATAGAGGGCATTACCCCAGTGATAAATTCACTAATTGACCAAGGCATCAGAATTCCCTGTAAATCTGAATACAATACTCCAATCCTGCCTGTTAAAAAGCCAAAAGTGGGGCCTGATGGCAAGCATCTCTATCGATTTGTCCAGGACTTGAGGGCAGTGAACAATCATGTTATAAAGAGACACCCTGTAGTTACTATCATTTCTTCTATTCCTAGCACAGCTACATACTTTACAGTAATAGATTTGTGCTCATCCTTCTTTTCCATACCTATACATGAGGATTCCAGACATATCTTTGCTTTCACCTGGAAAGGTTTTCAGGGGACATGGACATGTTTACCCCAAGGCTTTGTCAAAAGCCCAACACTTTTTGCATACATTATGAGCCAAGACACAGACAATATTATATTTAAAAACAGCAAGTTAATTAAATATGTAGATGATTTACTCTTGGCCTCACCAGATGCCACAACATGTCAAGAAGATAGTAAACATCTTCTTTTAGAATTACATAAAAGAGACCACAAAATATCAAAAGAAAAGGTTCAGTGGTGTCTCCCCAAAGTGCAATATTTAGGATTTATTTTAACTGCTGGGTCCCGTTTAATTTCTCCACAATGTATTGAAAGTATCCAAAACTTAAGTGATCCTACCACTAAAAAACAATTGAAGGCAATACTTGGAGCAACAGGATTTTGTTCCAGTGGATCCCCTGCTATGGAGAAATCACTAAGTCCCTTGTAGCACTCACAAAAAACACAGTCCCTGAACCACTTAAATTGGAAAAGGAACACCGAACAGCTCTTTCAAATTTAAAATGTGCTATCCTGTCTGCCCCTGCTCTCGGTATCCCAAATTATGACAAACCATTTACTTTATATGTCCATGAAAGGAAAGGAGTAGCCTCAGGTGTTCTAACTCAACTTTTGGGACCTGATCAATGCCCAGTAGCCTATTATTCAGCCCAGTTGGACTCAGTAGCTGCAGGAACACCACCATGCCTTAGAGGAGTAGCTGCCACAGCTTTATTAGTGACGAAATCTGCTGATTTGGTACTAGGATGCCCTCTGACCATAATGTGCCTGCACAAAGCAGAGGCATTGTTATTAAGGCATAGAACTCAGGCATTTACTGATCAAAGGATTACGAGATATGAGATAACACTATTGAATAACAAACATATCACATTGAAACGCTGTGGAGCTCTTAATCCTGGGACCTTGCTCCCTGACTTGCCAATTTCTGGAGAACCTTTACATGATTGTACGTCTTTGGTGTCCACTGTTGATAAACCTTATAGTGATTTACTGGACATCCCTTTGGACAATCCTGATTTAATATTATTTATAGATGGTTCTTCTTTTATGAGAGAGGGTGTGCACTATACAGGAGCTGCAGTAGTTACAGAATTGGATATTCTATGGTCAGCTTCTTTACCCTCACATGTGAGTGCACAAGGTGCAGAACTAACAGCTTTAAAACAGGCTTATATCATTGCACAGAACAAAAGGGTCACAATTTACACAGACTCCCATTATGTATTTGGCATATGTCATGCTGTCAGCATGTTATGGCTTCAAAGGGGATTCTTAACATCAGCTGGAAAGTGTATTGCCAATGCAGATCTTATCAATGAACTTCTTTCTACCATCCAAATCCCTGAAGCCATAGCTGTTGTTCACTGCTCTACACACACAGGTGGCACTGACCCTGTCTCCAGGGGAAATGATCAAGCAGATGCTGTAGCTAAACTAACAGCCTTAGAAGGACCTGAGTTAATGCCACTAACAATTACTGATAATTTGGATCTATCCCTTTCTTATAATGACAAGGAAGTGGGCAAATGGAAGCAGAGAATTAAAGCAAAACAGATAAAAGGCGTATGGGTGTCATCTGAAGGCAAGCCCCTGCTCCCTAGGGCTTTCTATAACCAAATTTGTCATCCCATCCATAAATACGGTCATTTTGCACCCAAGGCATTGTAGACTGTTAAAAGAGTATGGATAGCACCTGGAATAACTACAATTGCTTCCAAAATATGTACAGCTTGTCCCACCTGCCAGGCCTTTAATCAGCACACTTTTTGAGAAAAAGCTCTTTTTAGAGGACGTCCTCTACCTTACACACCATTTGAACATTTGCAAATTGATTTTATCTCTATGCCAAAAGTTGGACACTATAAATTTTGTCTGGTCATAGTCAATCAACTGACCAGGTGGCCTGAAGCTTTTCCTACGTCTCAGGCCACAGTGGCTTTTGTTGCCAAAATCCTTTTGAAAGAGATTATTCCTTGTTTTGGCCTGCCAGCACGTATTGATTCTGATAGAGCAACTCACTTTTCTGACTCAGTCTTATCACAAATTTATTCATGTTTGGGGATAACTCCTAAGTTTTATACACCATATCATCCCCAGAGCTCTGGCCAAGTTGAAAGGATGAATAAGGAACTTAAAACTATGATTGGCAAATTATGCATGGAGACTCATTTAAAATGACCTGAAATTCTACCTCTGGCCTTATTTTATCTCAGAAGCAGACCCAGAGGTGATTTACACTTCTCACCATTTGAGATGCTATTTGGACATCCACCTATTCAGGCACAACCATTCAACCCTGCCTATACTTCGTTGTTAAGAGGGGATACAACCATTGCCACTTATATCAGACAATTACAAACAAAATTGCGAGAACTCCATGACTCTGGAGCTGCTGTTCAAGCAGGCCCCTTAGACTTCTTGCTTCATGATATGAACCCAGGTGATAGTGTATACAAAAAGAATTTCAAACATACTGGGTCAACTGAACCTGCTTATGATAGACCATTCCACATCCTATTAACTACACCAACAGCCATTAAAATTGGGGAGAGGGACTCATGGATTCATTGCAGTCATTTGAAATGAGTACCCCCTATTGATAATGAGTAATTCTCTGTACTAAGTACTATTACCTTCACCTATTATATTTGACTATTGATTGTATTTGCCTATTGTCATGAGAATGCTCTATTGCTGGATTTTGCACTATTTTGTTGCACTTTATTTGATTGATCCTTGTACTTGAATGATACATATACTACCTCACAACATAATATCTGTATTAGTGACCTATTTGACCTGATGTGCCTTTCAAAACATTTTATGCTCTTTGTCATGCCTTTTGTACTTTCTCAGATGTATTATTGCTCTATATGCCTCATTTGCACCCACATCACTTTGTCTACCTCATTTGCACTCATACTGTGGATCATGGCAAGTTGAGGGAATGAATCTTATCTCTTGAAAATTAACCTCTAGTCTTTACCTCTGTGATTGTGTAAAAATTACACATTTTTTTGTTTGTTGCTGTTGGTTTTTCTTCCTACATGTGCAATACAGTATTTGATTTTTTTTCTTTTTTTCTTTTTTCTCTCATTTTTTACATTCAGAGCATGTCACCAGCATTAAATAGACTCTTGACTTTTGATTTTTGCAATAAGAATAAGCTAAGATGCTCATTTGCCTAGCATATGAATTTTTACCCAAAAAAGCTTTGAACTATAGAAACCTGCCACTAGTTATTTAACTATTATGAGACTTTTGCTCGATGACTATGTCTAATCCAAGGAAAATCGGACCACAAAGGAGCACAGAGTTTTTGACCTGCAAAGTGCAAATGAGCACATAAAAGAAAGAGACTGAACTAATCCTACAGAGATTGATGACATCCTATGTAAAAACTTGATCCTGTGTGAGACTCGAGGTTGTGACTCTTAGCTTATGTTAAGACGTAGGACTTCCTTGTACCTCACTTGATATCAAGTACTCAACATCGATTGTTCTGGCTCCAGTATCTCTGATGTGAAGAAAAGTATTGCACCGAAAAATGCTATTTCCCATTTGTCTCAAGATCTAGTCTCCCTTTTCCATTTCTTTTATGATGTGACAACTTACTGTAGTCCAGGCTGCTAAATTGGGTTAGTGAGTGATTGCCGTTGCAAAGCTTATGGGACATGGATTGCTACAGGAACCTGCTTTGATTTGTGATTTTTTTTTTCCTTTTTCTTGTTCCTAGAATATTTTCCTTTCACATTTTTTAAAAATATCCTGTATTTTCCTCCCCTTTCTTTTTCCTTTTTTCCTTTTTATTTTTTCTTTGGAGTTTTTGATATTTTGAGAATTGATTCATATACCTTATGCCTTGACCACGTATTCCTGTGTGATTCCCATGTGTATCCCGGTATTTTCCTCAGGGGGGAAATGTAAAGTTGTTCTCCTCTGGGTGACTATGTTACTTCTGTAAATTTAGAATTGAATTTGACCCTAATTTAGAACAGAAGACTTCCCAGAATCCAGAAGATGCCATGAAGATGCATGCAGAGACCACACACTGCTCCAAGAGATCCAGAGTGAATTTTGAGACATGGCAAATTTGAACTTTGGGGGGTTGAATGTATTTAATTTGAATGGACACTTTATGCCAGAAAAAGGGGACTGCCCCCTAAATAGCTTATTGTCAATGCATCGAACATTGGTTTTGTTCTTTCTCCCTTTTATTTCCCTTTTATCTCTGAATTATTGTAAACTTTGATTATGTTTTCATGATCCATTGGGGAGACTTGTCTCCCAAAGGATCACAGGAGGGAATGTAAAGTTGAAAATACCTTGTACCCCTTTTAAAACTACATTACCCATAATTCCATAAGCCTTTTCCTATTGGTTGTGAATTAAAACTACATTACCCAAACTCCTTTTTACCATACCCATAATTCCTTTAGCCTTTTCCTATTGGTTGTGGGTTTCACGGGCTGTTTTTGATATGGTGATGGTGGGCATGGTGTCGGGGCTTTTTTGGAGAGAAGGCAACATGGTGAAGGGTGAGTTAGGATTCTTCCCCAGTACTTTAAATAAAATCCTTATAAATATCATACTTTGGAGGCATTGAATATTAATTTCAATCCTTACAATTCTTGGAGGTTGAAGTGAGCAGGTCACTCTGCTTGCTCTTCCCAGTTGGGGATTGCCTTGGTAGCCATAGTGGCAAAAGCCATTTTGGTTTCTACTCAGGAGTTTGCCTGTCTAGCGGGATTAGACCTTTCCAGCAACAACATAAATAGTTTTTTAGTTATTTTATATATTAGAAGTTATGATTATAAGCTTTGAGGGCTAGCTTGATAGAAAGTCTGCCACTCCCTCCTGAGGTGGAGGGGCAATTTCTACCTAACATTTCAGGGCTTCCCAGATCTTATCCAAATCCTCCTTACCCCTTCCTTGCCTATCCCTTCCTTCTTTTATCAATATAAAACTTCATCTTTTAGCAGTTGTGTCTGACTATTATTTAGGGCATACTCACAGCTACCATAAAGCTTGTATCTTTTCAGTTGCCAGCTAAAGAAGTCAGATCCTCCTCAGTTCTTGATAACAACATTTCAAGCTTCTCCTTTGTCTCTCAGTCAAACCTGTGGGGAATATAAATTGAGAAAGGGAACTTCATTAGAGATTTGTCTTTGCTGAGCCTTGCCTGTAGGCATTGCCCTGCCTCCATTTTCAACTGAAACCAACTGCTTGGTGGGAGGGGTTTGAAAGCAAGGAGTACATACCCATCCCTACTCACTCAAGCCTGTGTATGGGGGAGGAGAGAGTCCTGCAGGTTTGTAGCTCAGGTCCGCCCATCAGCTTCCCAACATCTCTGTTATTATAAACATAACAGTCACCCTGTTTAAATGTATTTCTTGCAGATAGCATTTTGTGGGATTGGTGGTTTTAATGCACTCTGCTTTCTTTTTTTTATTTTATAAGTGAGTTCATCCATTCATATTCATAATTATGATTACTAATTTTATATTTCCCTCCATCTTATTTTTCTCTGTTTAACTTTCTCTATCATTTTAGTTTTTTCCTGTTTACAAATGTTTTGCTTCTGGGCACCACCTTCTTCAATTTGCCTTCCTTTTTTCAACCCCTGCCTCTTTCTGTAATTCTTCCTTCCCTTCTACTTCCCTGTAGAGTAAAGCAAGTTTTTTATACCTAGCTGAATGTGGTGTTATTTCCATTTTTACCTGATTCTGATAATAGTAAATTTCAAATATTACCTTCTGCAACCCTTCCTTTTCCCCTTCCCATATTCTTATGTTTACTATTTTTTAGAAAAAAAATCCTTTCATTTTAGCAGCAATATTGTATATTGGTTCTAAGGCAGAAATGTAATAAGTGTTAGGCAACAGATATGAAGTGGCTTTATGAGAGTCATATGGCTAGGAAATGTTTGAGATCAGATTTGAACCAAGGACCTCTTGTCTCAATTCACTGAGCCAACTACTTGTCCCACTGTATTTACTCATAGATTTCATTATGTGAAATAATTTACTTTCATCTACCTCTTATTTCTTCTCCCCACGGGTTTCTATTTCCATCCCTTGACTACTATTTCTCAACTTGTCCAATTATTCCCTTCATTCTTTTTATGTATATTCCTTCTAACTGCCATAATAATGATAAAGTTCTTACATAACTTAAGTACTTTAGATGCCTTGGATACTTTAAGTAGGTTACATATCTCAATATCATAGATATCTTAACTATCTCATTTGTCACCTTCTCAGGTTTGAATGTACAGAATTCATTAATTTTTCACTTTTTTGTTTACCATTCTTTCTATGAATATTCCAGCTTGGTATCTCATTAAACTTAATTCTCATCACTGGCAGTATCAAAAAAAATGTGATACTTTGTAGCATATCAATTTCATTGAATATGATTAGGCATTTATTTACTAAGTCACTGATCAAAGAAATACTCAAGTACTCCTATAAAACTATGATCTCATTCATTTAAAGATTTTCTATAGTAATATAAATCACAAATCATCCGTGTCATACTATTCTGTGTAACTCTTATTCATGTACTCCCATCAGTTTGCTAGATAGGATTCTGTGTTGTATAAGGGCCTTTCATACTTTCTTTTCATATCCCAGTATATGTCGTGGAACATAAAGATAAAGCACCTATTTTAACTATGTCTCCCACCTATCATTTTGTTTACTTTTTTAAAAAATGACATTATTTAAATGGGAATTAATTTAAATAGTTTAAGCATTAACAATATTTCATTTGATTGAATGAAATAGTATACTTAGTGATAGAAATCTTTCTTTTTTGAATCAGAAAGAAGAAATAGAACATAACTTATGAATGTTAGTCAGATGAATAAAGTAAGAATAATTATGCATGAAATTAAGGCATAGGCTAGCATGGTATTGATAGGTTTTAAAGAATAGGCAAAGTAGTTCATTTTCAAGAAACTATAAAGTCCTATACAAATAAGTTATCTGTTGTTTAGCCAATAAGCATTTAGTAAGCACTTCTCTTATACCAGGCATTATACTTATTTCTGGAACTGTAATTACAGGGAAAATATATTTCCTACCCTGAAGAAGCTCATATTCTAAAGGAGTAACATACTAAATAATTATATCCCAGAACTCTTCCAAAATAACTGATATGGTGAAAACACTGAAAAATGTTTTTCTCTGTGTCAGAAATATATCCCCATATCCATCTACCCACACTGATATTTATTCTCCAAATTCCAAATCAAGTGCCAACTTCCCCAAAGTGCCTTACTTTATATCCTTTACATCCTTACTTTTTTTATATAGTGATCTCCTGAGCTAATCATTAAAAGTGGGTTTCCTTGGTTCTCATTTGGTTCTCATTTGGTTTCCCCCACTCTTGTGTATTTTTATTTCATTAATTTTCATTTTTGTTATTTATTAACCTATCATAAGATGCTATTGGAGTATACTAAAGGCAATCATCCAATCCCACAGTGAAGACAATGGCAGTAGAAAAGGGAGTATGTTGAACACTCTTTGAGTTTTTGAGGACAATCATTTTCTTGATAGTCCCCAATTAACATCTGTATACCTTAGCTAACATCATCTGATGTAGTGCTTTATTAGTATTCAGCCTGTCAAGCATCCTACTGAAATACAAAGAAAAAATGGATCTTTACATATTTAGAATGTTGTAGTCTTATTACTCTGCAAAAAAAGTACTATATACTAGTCAGGTTCATCAGTTCAATAAATTTGGTTCAACAGATTAAATTAAATAATCATTTATTAAGTGAATACTATTAGGAGTAAACTGTGCTATCCCCTGGGGATAAAAAAAAAGTTTACAAATGAAATAATTCTTTCCAAAATGATCCTGTATGCTATGGGGGTGATACAAAAGGTATAGAGATAAAGAAAAAGGAAGTAATTAAGAGAAGGGGAATGAAAAGGGTGAAAAAATAATACATGTAGTATTTAGAAAATATTTTGAGAAGCAGATGAAACCTATCATATGAGTTGAAATTTAAAGGAATGATGAAAATTAAATGAGACAGAAAGAAGAATATGTATATTCCAGAAAAGGTGAGTGGTTTGTGGAATGCACAGGGGTAGGAAATAGATAGTTGAGTATGAGGAACAATTAAGTAGTTTTTCAATTTGGCCATTATAAGGAAATATTTTTAAAAGTATGCATTTGTATTAATATTATTTTCCAGGCAAATTTTGTCCGTCTTTTCTTTAAAAGATTCTTGCATTATGACCTTTGATCTCCTGACTACTGTGTTTTCACTCCAACTACTTTTCCACTTGTCTATACCATTAACGAAATATGTCCAGAAATAAACATAATGTTCCATATAAGTATTGATCAGAGAAGTGTACAACAAGACTTATACTCAATGGAGTACTGAAGCAATTTGTAATATTTTGAGAAGTTATTGTTAAATTTTCACTGTGAGCATTAATATTTTCAAAACTGACAAATGTCATGAATGAGGACTTGATTTTTTGATCATTTCATAACCTTTATTAAGTGTTAGATGAATGTAAATGTATGTAATTCATATTAAATTTATGTTTGTCATGTAATCATGTTTTTGAGAACCAGTTGTCAAACATTTCCTAAACTACCCATGATTTATTTCCTATATTCTCAATTCATGCTTCTTTAGGACTACACAGGAAAACACTATTTCTTTTTAGCTGCTAGGCCATACTATATCCCATATTCCACTTGTAATTTGCAAATTTTTATTATTGATATATATATATGTATGTATGTATACACACACACCTTATGAATTACAGAAGATACAAAGGATAGAGCACTGGTTTTATATTCAGGGAAATAAGTCCTTTGTGACCCTGGACAAGTCATGTAATCATTGTCAATATCACTTTGCTCAGGAAAATATGATAATAATATTCATAGCTTTTAAATCATATAAATGTCTCTGCTACTTTCTTTTTCTTTTCTTTTTTCATTTATTTCTTTTTATTTCTATTAGTTTCTATTATTTCATTTTAATTTCTCTTGTTTTATTTTTGAACCTATGTATTTATAAATTTACTTTTATTCCTAGTTAATTGAATTCATTAAATTTAATCAATTATTCAAGTATTATAATATTCCAATTCTATTATCTATTGTGTGAAGGAAATTGTATAGGAGATAATTGATCCTGAGCAGAGTCTAAGCCCTGGTGCCCCCTGATGTCAGCAGGAGTGTTAGCAATTGGTGACAATGTGGCAGAGCCAGTATCACCATGAGTATCCCTAGGGAAGGGGGAAAAGCCAGCAGAATAGGCCACTCCAGCATGACATGTGAAAGCAAGTGGTGTGGGAGAGATTTTTAAACCCAGGCAATGAGTGTGCTGGTGGGTCTTTTTACTTCTTCATTTTCAGAGACTGACTCCAGGGGCTTGTGCCATGTTGCCAAACCTGTGACATGAGTGATTGAGTATGCTGGAGTGGGCTGCTCTCTTCCTCTCTTCAATAGGGCCTGAGGGCATTTCTCATATGACCCACCTCTCTGCCCAGCAATCCAATGAAAGCACTTCCTCCCTCCCCTCATATGTGGCATGAGAGTTGCCATTTGGGCACTCAATTTCTAAAAGTTTTGCCATCACTGGACTAATGCTTGAGAAGGAGCAGTGCAGCATTAAAGTACCACGCTAGGCTGAAATCTGGGACATGATCTTATCATAAGTTAGAAAGGCTGAGACCCCTTCTACCTCTATCAATCTCTTTATTTCCATCATGCTGTGGCAGGGACAGAGCCCTAGCCAGCCAAATGAAGAATTAGTTCTATTCAGGCTGAGACCTCTCAATCTCTCATTATCTCTATCTCTTTTTATTAATAAATGTTTGAAACACTGGTGAGTCTCCTATAATTTCTTACACTATTATAGTAGCTATGTCTCTGCCTATGTGTCATGGGAAAATTTGAAAAGGACTTCAGTTCCATTTTCATCTAAATGATTTATAAAAATATGAGTGTAAAAAGAATCTTGTGGCATTCAAATAGACACGTCCATACAAAGTGACATTAAAACACTGGTCACTAAATTTTGAGTCTTTTTATTCAAGTAGTCCTTAATTCATCTAACTATACTGTCACCTGGCCCAAATAGCTTCATTTTGTTAAATAGAATATCAACATGGATTTTTATTACTTGTTTTTTAAATTCAAGTTAATGGGATTTCCATTACCTATAAGGTTAACAACCTTACCAAATATGGCAAAATAGTGTGGGATTGTGGGAAAAAAGTTTTAATGGGAATTATAGGACATGAGTTCAAGAATTAGTTCTTTTCTTACCTGTCTAAAGAACTTGGGAAAGTCATTAAACTTCCAAAAGCCTTAGTTTTCTCATCTTTAAAATGAAGAAAAACTAACTATTCTAGGTACATTATACAGTAAGAAAAGAACATTATAAAACATAAAGAGCTATATAAATGTGAATTTTTTACAATTAGGAATGAGGTTAGTTTCCTTAACATGTTTAAGCTAGACAAAGGAAAAATGGAGAGAGAAGGAACAAAGGAGTCATTTATGTCCCTCCATTTCCCATCCTAATAAATAATCCTATTTGATAACACAATATATTGATGCTAACAAAATATCATTTTAATTGTATTTAATTAGTCTCAATCTCTATTTGTTTAAATGGTTTCTCATTTACATTAAATAAAACTTAATTTTCAATTTCCTTTTCTTCCTTCACACTGAATTCTAACCTACCACAATGTATATACATATACATATATTTTAATTGGTATAGGAGAGAATGATCATTGTATCTTATTTTTTATTGTTTACATTTCAACTTGATACATTGTTAATTTAAATGGAGAGTATAGATACTGATTTTCTGAAATTAATATTCTCTTTGATCCACTTGCTAATATGTTCTTGCACCTTAAAGATTAAGAGTTGTTTCTTCTGGGTAATAGATTTAAAATCCAATGTTATTGCAGCATAGTTCTTATTTCTTTTTCCCCTTCGGCTTCTTCCCAACTCTTTCACTCTTGACACAGTATCCTTTCAAAATGAATGGAATTGATCTCAGTAGAATTACCTAGTGAAATGTACCTATCATGTGTTCTTTTCAAATTCTTTTGTTTTCATGGCTTTTCAGATGTCATCAGGTTCTCAATCTGTACTTGAATCAATTAGATTCCTTGCACTGAGGTCAGTGTTAACTACTGTCAAGACTTCTGCCTGCCTTTTAGCTTAGAGAAAAAAAATCAGTGAGCATAGCAGGTGTTGCAGTTTATCCCTTGTGTTATACACAATCAATGAACATTGCACAATAAGGTTAATGAGCATTAAATCTAGTAGTTTTAATACCAGTGACTTTCCCACTAATAATACTAATGTATAACCCCACCTTATTTTCCTTCCCATAGTTTTATTTTTTCCCTATGAATTGATACTTTTTTCCTCCCTAAAAGTCAATTGGCTTTTCCTCTTTAGAATTGATTGCCAACAACTGCTGGTGGAACAGGAAGCATCTGTCATGTTGTGTCAGCATCTCCTCTTTGATCCCTCTGGGGGATGTTTTGAATCATTAGTTTGTAATCAGTTTATGTTTTTAATTAAACGTCAGCTACATAACAATCTGAATGAAATAGTATTTTACCCTTCTTTTCCTGAAATAATAGATTTATGGAAATAATGCTTAGCTGAACATGATAGGCTAACAGAATCATTTCATAGGAAAAATAGCATTCAAAGAAACTAATATTTTAGCTATTTAGTAAAGGTTAGAAGTAGAGCTTGAATTATGCATCATCATAATAAGATACTATTGATTAACCACCTACCTCTATTTGGTGATAATTAAATATTATGTGAGTAATATTCTGTTCTCTTCAAAAAGCAGCTGTGACTATGAAATGGCTAACAATGATGTGCATGGTCACAGAGGGAAGGGCATCTTATTCACATGCAGCTCATTCACATGCAACAGATGACACACATTCAAAAGCAAAGCCTAATATAAATTAATTCATATTAGCATTAGGGATTCATTTGAATTTTAGTACAACTTGTACTGTATGTTTTGGATAAAAGCAGATATTGACTATATGTTTTCAAATTTGCAAATTACATAAAGGTTGGAGGGATAGTTAATATACCAGATGCTGTAGTACTATTTATAAAGAGCTGGAGAAAGGATAGAACATTGGCCCAAGATAAATTAGATTAAATTTAATAGAGATAAATGTAAATTCTTTTATATTACTTAAAATATACTTTATAAATAGAAGATGGTTTGAAGGATGGTTAGAAATTTATTCACCTGAGCAAATTAAAAATACACAATGACATTAATGTGATTTTAGTATACTTGAAGTTGACCATGAATCCAGAGTATGATAAGCCAGAGAGGTGAGGAGGAAAGCTAATGAAATTTTTTGCCTTCAAGAAGAGAGAAAGTATCATAAAATAATAAGCAGATGATAGTCACACTATATACTTCCCTGATTGTATTAGTGGATTGTTTCAGTCAATTCTTGGTATCATATTTTAGGTAAAATATATGGAAAGTACAGAACAACCTGAGGAAGTTGGGTCAACTAATCAAGGTCCAGAAGTTCATATGAAACAGAGACTAATTAAAAGAATTGGGTGTATTTATTCTGGAAAGAGGATAATTTACTCTGAATTGGATATAGAAGGATTTCTTTACTTGGCCCTACTAGAGGGCAGCAATGAGATAATGGTGTTAAAAGACAAATAAGGATTTATGCAAATAAATATTGTTGATAAGGACATTTTAGGTTTTAGGTAGAATCATACATACCCAAACTGTTACTGTTTTCCAGAAATCAAATTTTTGAAACTCTTAAAATTGCATTTAAGGTACAAGAGATAAAAAAGTTATAATTTAAATTCTAATGCCTGCCTTAGTTTGAAGCATATGGTTATTACTATAATAATACAGAACAATTTCTGAATATTAAGAAATTCATTCAGGTGATACTTAGGAGTGAAAAATGAAGGTATTTCATTTTTTTTAAATTTTAAACCCTTAACTTCTGTGTATTGACTTATAGGTGGAAGAGTGGTAAGGGTAGGCAATGGGGGTCAAGTGACTTGCCCAGGGTCACACAGCTGGGAAGTGTCTGAGGCCAGATTTGAACCTAGGACCTCCCGTCTCTAGGCCTGGCTCTCAATCCACTGAGCTACCCAGCTGCCCCAAGGTATTTCATTTTTGCATATGTTGAGTTTAGAGTAGTGGCATTAAACGGAATTATTGAGTAGATAGGTATAAATATGGCAGTAGAGCTTGGGAGAGATATGGACTAAATATAAATATTGTTACTCAGACTTGGTCTATTGAGACCCTGTAATGTTTGTCCTTAGCTCTTCAACACTGCTATACTTTCCCAAGGAACATCCAGGGATTTTTAAAATTAGCTTGAAATGTCCAGAAACGATGTGTGGAGGGTACTCAGCTCACCACGATTAATAGACTGGATGAGTCCTAGAGTAGGCATTCAATATGGAGTTTAATCATGCCTTTGTGCCTTTGTACTGTGTATAATCATGATGGAAAGGGAGTCATTACTGGAAGCCTGTGAGTTTAAAGCTCAAACAGAAATCATCACTTTCTTTTCTTTTATTCCTATATTTTTCCTCAGGATTTATCTTGCTTTTCCTTCCAGGAAGGCACTTTCTTGTAAAAAAACAAAAACAAAAACAAAAAAAAAAAAAACAAAAAAAAAACTCCCTTCATATTATCTGGAGGTTTCAGATTTAGAATTCATGATTCTTGTGTATTGCTTATCCCAACTTCCCCAATTCCCACATAGGATTTTCAGGGGTAAAGTTTATTCCCTAGAGCTAAGACAGTAGAATCTAATCACCAAATTAACCACTTCTTCAGGAGAAAAATTTTTATACGATTTTGTATCCTATAATTTCAGGATTTATCTTTCATACAAGTTATCTGATGATCTTGAAATTTTTGCCACTTCTTAGGATCCCTCTGCTCTTTTAAGTTTACATTCAGATGCTAGCTGCTATGGGATGGTCTACATTGACATCTGATATCAGGTTCTGGCAATATCAGATTTGCATGTTTTCAAGGTTTACAGCACCATTTTCTTCTTTTGTCTTTGCAGTATTGGGATTAATTATGTCATAGGGCTAATGAGGACCAGTTGGGATAATTGGGATCTTAGCAACTAAGGACAGGGTAAAGAATAGTGAGTAAGGTTTCTTTATGGCCAGACAGGATCTTGGGAAGGTTGCCTGTTGGAATTCTGGGTAGCCTAAGTCAGGTGGTTTCCCAAATGCTGACCTACACAGCAGGGCATCCTGGAGGTTTTTTCCCTTAGGAGAAGGCTGGATTTCCTGTTCCCTGGAACATTGAAAAACCCAGTGGAAAGGTGAAGGAGGAGAACAGCTTAGAGTTTCTGGAGTAAGTTTGTGGGGGGAATCAACAGAAAAGAGAAAGAGAGAGGCAGTTTTTTTTTTTTTTTTTTTTTTTTTTTTTTTTTTTTTTTTTTTTTTTTATCTCTGTGGCAGCTGAGAGGGCCAAGACATTTGAGGTCTGCTTAGGCCAAAAAGTCTAATTAGGCCTGGAAGGGCTGGCTCTGGGAAGAGAGAGTGAATAACCGAACTGATTTAAAGCTGAAAGAGATCTAAGGAGATAGAAAGAGACTATGTTTGTCTGCTGGGTGGCTGGAGACAGACAGCAGCAGCCATTTTTGAGGCTTGTGTAGGACAAGAAGCCTGCTTAAGATGAAAAGGTTAGCTAGGCCTGGAAGGGCTGGCAGTTGGAAGAAAGACTGATTCAAAGCTGAAAAAAATTAACAGAGACAGTAAACTTTAGTATAAATAAGAGGATTATAATTTAGCATAGTGTACATAGAATATATCTGGAAATGAGTATAGATTAAGGGGTGATAAGAAGGCTTGGGGTAACCTAAGCAAGAAGCAAATTCTCGCAAACTACAGGGAAGTAGGTAAAAGCTTAACCCCCTGTTCGATTTAGGGATCCAAATCCTCAATCTTTGTTACCTTCCCTTACCTTTCCTCAAACATTTTCCAATATTTATTAAATAGAGCTGTTGGTTTTTTTTACATCTATCTCTAGCAGTTATCCATTGCATAGGCCCAAACAGTTACATGGAGTCCCCCCCCCGCCCCACTTAAGATCCTTTTATTAACATTCCTGGCTGTTCTTATTTGCAACATTCTTGGTGATAGATTATAATTAACAACAGATACAAGATAATTGTTATGTTTTAATTTAATTAAATCTGACTTTACTAGAAAATTTTGTCCCATAACAACACCTAAAAAGCGAGCCTAATGAACAATGATTGAGGCCACTGGTCATAGATTTAGGAGAATGGATAACACTAACTAAAATTAATAACTGATATTGAATTTGAGTATATTCAAGTGATATTTCAAAATATCAACTATTTTCAAGTTTTTCAAGTTCCTCGTATGCATTATCTCACTGAATAAATATAATAACCCTGTGAGGAAGCTAATATAAGTATCATTTCCCTATTTTATAATTAAAGAAACTGAAGAAAAATAAATGACTTACAATATTTACATATATTAAGTTTCAGAATGCAAGATTTGAATCCAAGTCTTCTTGAAACTAAGTCCTATATTTTATCCTCTATCATATCACCTGGCATCAACAGGGAATTCCAGGCTTTTATAATTTTCCTTATACTTTATGAAGTCAAGTCTTGCCTGTAGGATTCCCTACTTCTATACATCCACTGAAATCTTGCCAGAATCATTATACCCACTAGATCTTTTTTTGTAATTATTTTTTTTAATATTTTCTAAGATGGTACTGTTCTCTCCATCATTTCCATTATGCACAGAGTTTTCTGCTGTGCATCACATCAGTGATACTATAATAAAGACCTAGAAAATTGACAATTACCTCAGCATCAGACCTTAGGCTAGAATCAGCAGTGCTCTAATGAACCTCTATTTACTTGTAATAAGACTTGCCATGAAACATTGCATGATACCCTATCCCTGAAGTCAACATTTCATGGGCAATTTTCTTTTATTTCTGAGTTCCTCCCAGCACAACATGGCTTATATAAAATCATGACTAAGAGAATACCACTGTCATTATTTGGAATTCCTGTAGTACAAAAATATTTCTACTACCTTGAGTTTTATATGCATAAAGTAGGTTCATACAAAATATTATAAATTTATTAAGTTATAGTTCAATAAATTAGTCTTAATGTAACCTCAGATTGCAACTAAAGCCCAAATGATGTCCAAAATATTGAACTGAAATTAAAAATATTTTAAAAGGAAAAATAATAAGGGGTATATTTTCAATATTTATCTTTACAATAGATTTTACTAGGAATTTATGAACCTAGGCCTCAGGTTACCTATATGAAGATCATATGAGATTATGTTACACTGGATATCCAGTTTCAATAACTGAAATAGATATGCCATATATCAAGTTCTATTTCTGCTATCTAACAAACCTAAACTTGAAATTACCATGTCTAGTAAGCACTAGCCTCAGTACAGAAGGAAAAGTCAGAGAGATACTAGAGGGAGTAAGACTATTTATCATAAAGAAATTCAAAGAAAGAAGAATGTTAAGAAATAGAAGATGTTAACAATGTCAAAAGCTACATGGTGAACAAGAACAAGGAACTTGTTCAATTATAGTTTTACTAATCATCTTTAATATGCAAATTCCTTTCAGAGGGACCAACTAGATTTGTAGATTTAATGAATAAACATATAACTTGGAAATTGTAAAATGGCTAACAGCTTAAAGAGTCAATAAAGCCAAATAAAGAGTTATTTTTTTTTCTTTTTTCTGTTAACATAGGGGAGCTTCATGTACATTTTGTAGATACAAAGAAAGCTCAAATAAGTGGTCAAGTGTAAAAAAGTCTGAGTAGACCATATGATTGGTCAAGAAATACCCTCAAAAGAGACATTTGGGAATTTTGTTTTTGGACAAAGAAAAGTTAATCTCAAAACAAAAAAGATTTGTTATAGGAAAGAGGATTCTTATAGAGAAATATTTTTAGCAGGGGAGACTAGAGGAGATATGAGACTGAAAATCTCTGATTTCTCACTAAAATCACACACTGAAAAAGAAGGGTAGGTTTGGGGGCTTGAAAGTGAAAAGACTTTGTAATAGCTATTATGGAAATAAAGGATCAAGAATAATTGTAAAATCATTGAAATTATATATTGATAGGTAGCCAAGTGGAGTCATGACTTGAGTATTGAAAATATAATCAGGAGAATCTATATTTAAATACCACCTCAGACATTTGTTACTGTGATATCTGGAGTAAATCATTTAACTACACTCATCTCTATTTTCCATGTCTTTAAAATAGACATAATAATGACATCTGCCAATACAATTATTGTGAGAACTAAATGAGTGATTTGCAAACCTAAAGTATGTAATAAGAATATTTTGCACTTATAAGAACTTTAAGATTTGGAAAAAAAACTTTATGTATTATATAATTTGCTCCTCACAATAGCTTTGATTATTGGGTTCTATAAATATCCCACTTTATAGATGAGAAAGCTGAAGCTGAGAGAGTTTATATATTTTGTCCAGTCTCATATAGCTACTAGATCTCTAAAGTAGCATTTGAACTCAGTTCTTTCTGACTCTGGGACTACCTACCTGTCAATATAAGTGTTATTGTTACTATTAATCTATGTAAATCACTTTCAAACTATAAAGCAATATAAAACTTTTACTATTAAAAGTAAATTCCTAGGAAGAGAAAGATCCTGATTTAAAAGAGCAGGCAAGGGACAAGTATTGTAGTGGCATCAGCAACAGCTGATATAGCCAAGATGGCAAAGTAGGAAACACTTAAAATCCATCAATCACCCTCCTAATAAATCCAGAAAAACAAAAAAAGGCCTCAAAAGTATTACTAGAAAAGCATATTCAAAAGAAGAATGGGTGAAGCAGTGCCTTAGCCAAGAACAAAGTTGAGGCAGCAAGGAGAACTCATTTCACTGCAGTACAAGGAGGGAGTGCTGAACAAGTCTCAGCAAAATTAAGGTGAAATATGGCTCAAGAGAGATGACTTTGTCATACTCATTAGGGTACAAGCAGAAATAAAAATAATACAGAATAAGTAGCAGTGGAAGGAAAGGGGCCTTGCATAATCTAGTCTGAACAAAGAATGGGTACAACCAAGTGTAACCTGGTACAGGCAACAAGAAGAGAAACTCAAACTAACAAGATCTAGCATTTGTGGGATTGGGCAGAACCCAAGTCAAACAAGTTGAACTGAATAGCTACGAACTGTCACATAGCAACCTGAATAAGTTGCCTGTGCAGAGTGATCAGTCAGTGAAAGAGATAACTGAGCTGAATTCAGGCAAAGTACAAACACAAGACAGTGCTTCCTCCAAAGGAAGTAAGTGTCAGCAAACACACAAAATCAAGAGAAAAATAATCTCTAAATGAACAAAGGATAGAAAGTCTGTTGCTAGGGGGGAAAATTCAACAAGAGAGATGATTGAAATACTAGCTCAAAAAAGGACAGAAATACAAAAATTAAAACACGTGAAGCCTGAAAAGAACATGTGAAAAGATGTTATGCCCAATATGAACCCAAAGAAGATCTCCAAAAGAGATATGAGAAACTGAGAAGATAAATTAGAAAAGAATAATAAAAAATAAAGAGTTTATAGTTAAAACTTACCAAAGAAAACAATTGTCTCTAAAAAGAAATATAATGGCTCAAATAGGAAAATAACTCACTAATTAAAGGATATGCAGAGCCTGAAAGTAGAAAACAGCTCCATAAAAATTAGAATTGGACAAATAAAAGTCCATGAGACAGGAGGAAACAAAAAACAAATTAAAAATAATTAAAATAAAGAAAATTTGAAATTTCTCTATGGAAAATAAAATCGAAAATAGATCCAAGAAATATAATCTAAGAATCATTGGACTGCCTAAAAGCCACAATAAAAATATTACCTGGACATCATTTTGAAGGAAATTATTAGGGGAAAAACACTGTCCTTATTTTCTTGAGAAAGAGGGGAAAATATATTCAAAATAATACAGTGAACCCCACGAAAAATAAATCCCAAATTTAAGCATGCTAGGAAAATACAAGTCAAGGAGAAAATACTATGAACATCCAGAAAAAATTCAAATATTATGGCACATTAGTCAAGATTATATGAGCTCTAGGAGCTTCTATATTAAAGGATTAGAAATCATGGAATATAATATTTTGTATAAAAAAGGATCTAAGATTAAAACCTAAAATCACTTACCCAGTGAAACTAAGCATAATACTACAGGGGAGGAAATAATAATAAATTAGAGGAATATCAGGTATTCCTCACAAAATGGCAAGAGCAAAAAAAAGAAAACATGAGAAGTTGGTAATTAGGATTTAAGATACTTATGGTAAAAGAGATATTTAAGATACTTAAGAAAATTTAAGGCAATAAAGGCAAAAATGGGATTAAACTGATTCCATTATTAGTAAGAAAGTGATAACTAAGATGCTTAAGATGTCTATGACATTTGCAGTATTATAAAACCTAAAGTACTTGGGATACTAAATGTACTAAATATACTTAAGAACTTTATCACCATTAGGGCAATGTATAAGAATATACATAGACAGTGAGCAAGGAATATATTGAATATCATGGGATGATATTTTTTTTAAAAAATCAAGAGATAAGAAAGCAAAACACTGGGAAAAGAGAAAAGGAGAGAAAGTTGGGGTGAATTATCTTACACAAAAACACATATGAGAATCATACTGAAAATGAAGGTGGCATAGGGATTTTGTGCTGGGCAGTGCTTGAACCTTGCTCTCATTGGGATTGGCACAAAGTAGGAAGAACACCCACACTCAATTAGGTATAGAAATCTTTCTTACCCAACATTAATGAATAAGAAGAGAGAGGAGAACAAAAAGTGAGGGACAGATAAAACGGGGGGGGGGAGGATTAAGGAGGTGGTCAAATAGAAGCAAAACATTTATGAACAGGAAATGGCTGAAAGGAGATGAGGAGAAGAATAAACGGGGGAATAAATTGGAAAGAAACAAAGGGCAATCATAACTCTGAATGTGAAATATGATCAACTCCTCAATAAAATGTAAGGGGGTAGCAGAGTGGATTAAAAGCCAGAATCATACAATGTGCTATCTAAAAGAAACTCATCTGAAATAGGAAGACACACACAGAATAAAGGTAATGGGCTGGAGCAAAATCTACTGTGCTTCAACTACAGTTTAAAAAATATTTATAGCAGCTCTTTTTGTGGTGGCAAAGAATTAGAAACTGAAGATATAGCCATCAATTGTGAAATGGCTGAAAAGTGGGGGCATGTGATTTAAATGAAATACTATTGTGCCCTAAGAAATGATGAAAAGGACTATCAAACCCTACCCTACCCCCCAAAAAAGAAAGAAAAGAAAACCTAGAAAAACTATGAAATCATGCAAATTGAAGTTAGCAGAACCAAGAGAATGTTGTGCATATTAACAGCAATAAAGTATAATGATAAACTGAATGACAACTATGACAAGCAATACAGGGATCCAGCATGCCTCCATGGGATTCATGATTAAAAAGTGCTATCCACCACCATAGAAGGAACTGATGAAGACTGAATGTATATTAAGCTAACATTTTTTTCTTCATTTACTTCATTAGTTTTGTTTTTCCTTCTATAACAATATGTATCTTCTTTCACACCATACCATGGAAATATGTACAGCATAATTGATCACATATAACCTATATCATATTTCCTGCCATCTTGTGGGGGGGTGGGGGAGGGAGAGAAATAATTTTGATTGCAAAGTGTCAGAAATTATTATTAAAATTATATCTAATTGAAAAGAATAAGTAAAATGACTACAATATAAATAAATAAATAAATTATAAATAAGTGTGCATTGTGTTGCCAAAGACTGTTTTCATGAGCTTTATCAGAAAAGTTCTATTCTTTGAGGAGGATAAGAAACAGAAAATTGTAGGATCATAAATTTAGGACTTTATAATTACATTAAAGAGTTTATAAGGGGTTCCAAGAACAAAGAAAATATATATTGTCTTTGAAGGCTTTTTGTAATGCCTGAATATGAATTTCAGATTGACTAAGGATTCAAGATTATTCAGAAGTATTCTAGTGTTCTTGCTGAATTGGTAGTACGGTTAAGTGATTAGAATCCTTACGTGGGCAATTAACTTGTTTTGTGGATGTTGGTTAGAAGAGATGTAAGTTAAAAAGATCACATAGAAAGGCCTGCAAAATTTGACATGACTTAGGAAGAGATGGTAATAGAATGAGGGGGACAATAAGGAGTCTGATATCAAAAAAGAACCTCAAAAGTTGAAATAATTTTGAGGTTCAAATTATCACCCTGAGGGTGTATAGCTAATGGGGGATGGAAAAAAAAAGTTTAGTAGTTACTTTATTAGCTACAACGGAGCTCATTTTCACCAAACTCATTAGGCAAAATATCAGACTTCATAATTGCTACATGGCATTGTAGACTATACTGGCATTTATTTAATCATAAGTGCTACAATAGGATTTCATTAACTTGGGATCCCAATGTTTGCATGCACAGGTCCACTAGGTCTTCTCCAGTGGAAAAAATATTTCATAGGTAAACCCTGAAAAGATTTTCACATGCTTAATGTAGTATCTGAGGATTGGAGAATCTGATTTACTAGACTTTCATCTTTAGCAGAAAAAGAAAAGCGGGAAGATTTTAGAAGATAGTTCAAGGAAGGATTTTAGCAATTAAATCCAGCCCTCTATGTTCTCTCAATTAATTTCTTCTCAAATCTTTTCTGGCAGAAAAAAAGAAAACAAAACTACAATACAGACCCATCCCTCACTCCTGCTCTGTCATAAAATAACCACTATATTAGGATGACAACAATGAAAATAACAATAACAATGAAAATTATTTTAGATAGTTAGATTTTCCCCCAATTTGAATGGCTATTCTGTTGATTTTTTCTGCTTTTTATTATCCGTAATTTTTTCCAGATTTCTTTCATTGTATCCACTTTGTAAAGGAGGAAACTGATGGGAAAAGAGATTAAATGACTAACCCTGGGTCACATAACTATTAAGTGTCTGAGTTTGCATTGCAATTCAGGAAATCCTGATTTCAGGCCCAGGGTTCCATCTACTTTGCCACTTAACTACCCATTACTGGTTATTTGAACCTTACAAGAACTAACTTGTCCATTTACTAAAAACAAATAAATTAATAACAGTCCTTTATGTTGATGAGAATCTTTCTAGTTTATACTTTGCACTGCCTCTTTAATACATAAACTATCCTAAATCTCATTCTGAAATCTTATTGGGACCACGAAGAGTTTCCTGATCTGTTCTTTCCAATATAATGAGTACTAATTATCAAATAAAAGTTCTAGTAATTATTTAGTGTCAACATTATGATCTAAGAAAATGTAAATTCACTATATTTCAATAATCTACTTCTTGGATTAACAAAATAACAAAACTTTTAAAAATAGCAACACAAATTTTCAGCGGCCAGTAGGTGTCTCTATTGCTCTATTGTTTCTTGAGACTAACTTGACAAGGGACCTGAGAAGGGAGGTATTGTCAACAAACAAATCTGAAGACATCTCATCTTTCAATTTCTTTTTCTTTTTTTAAGTGGAAGGAGAAAGAGGCTTTATAAATTATCAGCCTACATACACAAATCATAAATTATTTGTTCAATAGATCTACAGATTGCAGATGCTCTGTAGTTTTGCACTTTATTTCTATTTTCACTTCTAACTTTGTAACCACATGATATCCATTAAAATTAATGGTGCTCCTTATGAAATCATGGCAGCCTTGAAAATCATTAAGAAAGGCTCATGATCCATGTATACACCTTGTAAAATACCTGCCACATTTAATTAGAGTCAGCATATTTCACTGTTCTATGTCCTTAAGTTTTTTTTTTCCTTTTGTGCTTAAAAAAAGTCCTAAATGTCAACTTTGAATAAATGTAGTTGATCACACATAAACCTAAGCAGATATTAGTGACCCCAGAATAAAGTTGGGTTTTTTTGGTTGATAAATAGGCACTGGCCCTACCTGAATATGTGACTGGCAGAAAGTAAATAGATTTCTGTTCTAAATACACACATATACTAATGAAAATCTGATGAAAAGAGTTTAGAGATATATATAAGAATACTTGTTGATTTAACTACAGTGGCATTTGCAGTGAACCTATTGATAAGTTCTTGAAACATGTTAGTCTACAAATGACTGCAATTCTCATCTCTTTAGTATGTTCCTGCCAATGATATAGATCCAAATTTGTTTATATCTAATAATATTGTATGACCCTTTATACACTAATATACTAAAGTTATCTTGGGAACGAGGGGTGTTCATGCTACAAAAAAAGGTCCTTTCCTTGCATTACTGCTTACAGCAAGGATTTCAATGGAATATGTATGCTATCTACTAGTTAACAATCACATTTTTATACAACTAGTCCACATTTTTTTCCTATTGTATTTTTAATTATTTGTTAAATATTTCAGTTACAAATTTTCCCTCCAAATTGCTCCCTGCCTAAGAAGGCAGGTAATATGATATAGGTGGTATGTATGTATGTATATACATATATGTGTGTATGTATATATTATCATATAATAATTTCCTGTTCGACCTGTTTATGAAACAAGACACATATTACTTACATGACAAAAATTAATGGAAGAAATAAAGTTAAGAATCATATGTTTCAATCTACATTTAGATTCTGCTCCTTCTAAGGCAATGGATATCCCTTTTCATCATGAATTCCTTGGAGGTATCATGGATCCTTGTTTTGTTGATAATAAAGTCATTCACAGTTGATTATCATATATTTTTGTTGTTCTGTGTACAGCATTGCCCTGTTTCTGCTCACTTCACTTTGCATTATTTCATATAAGTCTTTCCAGGTTTATTTGAGGGGGTTTTTTGTGATCTTGTTTATTATTTCTTAAAGCACAATAGGATTCCATTAAAATCATATACCACAACTTATCCATCTATTTACCAAATGATAGGCATAGCTTTAGATTCCGGTTCTTTGACACCACAAAAAACAAGCAAATAAGTAAATGTTTCAGGATATTTTTTCCCTTGATCATCTTAAGAAATAAAACTAGTAGTGATATCCTTGAGTAAAAAATAGTTTAATACTTTGCTGATTATAATTCCAAACTACTTTCCAAAATGGGTGAATCAGTTCATAGCTTCAATTTTTTCCACATTCCCTCCAACATTTATTATTTTGCCCTTTTATAATTTTTCTCAATATGATAAATGTGAGATAATATATCAGCGTTGTTTTGATTTGCATTTTTCTAATCAGAAATGATTTAGAAGACTTTTCCTTGTACTTATATAAGGCTTTGATTTCTTCATCCAAAAACTGTCTATTCATATTTTTGACAATTTATCAATTAGGAAGTAACTCATTCTCACATATTTCACAAGATTCTCTCTATATTTTAGATATGAGACCTCTATCTGAGAAACTGTCTATAAATTTTCTTCCAACATATCGCTATAAGCAAATTAGAAGACAAGGGACCATATCACCTGTCAGATTTATGGATTGGAGGAGAAGTTATGAATAAGCAAAAGATAGAAAGCATTGTAAAATGTAAAATGGACAATTTTGAATACAATAAGTTGAAAGCTTTTTGTACAAATAATGTTAATTTAGCCAAGATTAGAAGTAAATTCATAAGTTGGAAGGCATTATACAGTTTATGTTATTTTTTTCATTGCTCAAATGATTTAATTATTTTACTCTTTTTCTTCAAAAATAATTAATTGCTAGTAAGATAACATGGTCTGCTTTTGTCTACTATGCACCAAAAGAGCTTGTATTCTGCTTTCAACAAACAAATATTCGTTTTTTATTGCTCTCTATCCCTCTATTAAAAGGAATTCTGATAACAATTGTGCAAAGTGAGGAAAAGTAGTGCCTCAATGCAATTTTTCTCTTCCTTCTAATCAATTCTAAATTCAGTATATTGTTCATTTATTGGGTCTGTCCAAATGAAGTGTGGCAGTGAACAATAATAAAGATAATAATGACATTTAACATTTATTATTGTTATATTAATAGCTCCATTTTACAGTTGAAGAAAATGAGACAAAGTTTAAATGACTTTCCCTGTGTCACACAGATAAGTATCTGAGAGCAGATTTGAACTCAGGTCTTTCTGACTCCACGTCAAATACTCTATCCACTCTAACTTAGTTGCCACACAATGTTTTTTGGCACTGTGATGAAGAAAGTGCTGATCTTTAACCAGAAAACTCTGGGATCAAGTCTATTATCTAACATGTACTGGTTTTATGACCTTTGGTGAATTACTTAACTTCCTTAATATGTTAGGAAGAGAGGTGTCATAAACTGCAACTCACCAGTGGAACCAGATTAAAACGTAATTAGGAAATATTTTAAAATATAAATAAAATTTTAATTTATAAAACGATGATATTAATGAGGTTTTTAAAGTCAGTATCCCACAAAGATAGTTAGGTATGGTTTAGTGATGCAATTTTTATTTGAGTTTGACAACTTTAGCATAACTCCACCTGTGAAATATATATATATATATATGTATATATATAAATCCTATTGATTTAGACATCCTCATACTAATAATATCCATCTTCACATGTATAATCAATATTAAATTGCTTAATTTACCAAGAAGGGAGGATAGGTAGGAGGGAGAAAATTTACATCTCAGTAATGAAAAATGTGTTAGTTTATTTTATATGTAATTGGGAAATATTTCATGATATGAATAAAATATATTAAAATAAAAACTATGTTTTATTTATTTTTGTTTTTTTTTATTTTAAATAGTTCCCAATTACATTTTAATTTAGTTCATGTCTCACTGTAAAGTGCAGTGATTGCAACCATATGTACGACACTGCTTTAGGCAAGATTCTGACTATTGCAGAGAAGGTAATATTCTGCAGTGGTAGAGGTAGTATCCCCACTTAGGAGTTTTCCATTCACATTTAATCACAGGTCCAATGTTTTTCATTTTCCGGAAAGGTAAAAATATCAGATAGATAAAGAAAAAGATAAAAATGTGACTAATAGACACATATGTAAGCATATATATATATATACATATATATATATAATGTTCATGCATACATATATACACACACATTGTTGAATATGTGTTATAGTTTGTCTTTGCAACTGTATAATACAGAACAAATACCAGTCTTCATTTACTTTTTTCATCCTTGAGAAGAGAAATAATTCAAGGTCTTTTGCCATATTTATGAATCTCTTTGAGGAGATTCTTTAAAATCATAATATTATCTTCGAAATAGAGAACTTGAAGAGCCTCAAAATAAACTGGATATTCCTCTTGGTTTGAGAACTTTTTTTTTCTCCTTGACAGTAGTGAACATCTTTGGCAAGTAAAGGACTTCTTATTTAATACTAGGCTAAATATTAAAAAGACTAGGATGTATGAACATATTTTCTTTAAAATCTTTTATAGGAACAGCTGGGTAGCTCAGTGGATTGAGAGTCAGACCTAGAGACAGGAGGTCCTAGGTTCAAATCCAGCCTCAGACACTTCCCAGCTGTATGACCCTGGGCAAGTCACTTGATCCCATTGCCCACCCTTACCACTCTTCCACCTATGAGCCAATACACAGAAGTTAAGGGTTTAAAAAAATAAAATCTTTCATAATTTTGGTACATATGTGAAAGGTCAATTAGGTTGCCCAGTGGATATAGCTCAGGACCTAGAATTTAGAAAAAAACTGACTTCAAATGTAGCATAGTTTTATGATTCTGGGCAAATCACTTAACCCTCTTTACGTCAGTTTTCTCATCTGTGAAAGGGGCTAGAGAAGGAAATGGCAAACCATTCTAATATCTTTTCTAAGACCATCACAAATGAGGTCATGAAGGATCAGACACAACTGAACCAATTGAATAATAACAATATATATTGAGGAGATGCTCTATCAGAGAAGAGATTTTTAGGGTAGTGCTTAAAGATTTAATAATTAATAGTATGCAATATGAGTTTATATATGTCCTTTATCTCAGGAACTTGTATGATGATGAGTAAGTATTTGTTTGGGAAATGATGCTTGAGAAAGACAACCTATTCCCTTTTAAAAGTTACATCAAGGCTGCCTTCAATTAAAATATAGATTATTTTCATAAATACTGGGGAAAATAAGTAAATAGATGGGCATTTATTGTTATTTTATGCCACTTTTTTAATATCATCAAAGATCTTTCCTCATTTCTGCATTATCTTCTTTTTCCTCAGACATCTTGATAATTAATTTTTCAATAATCTCAGGTTTGTCTATACCATGGATTTCCTCTGACTAATCATTTTTTCTCTTTTATTGTTTTTCTTTTACATTTCCATTTGCACTTCCTCTACAACTATCTACAGTACTATAAATGCTAGAATCTAAATGTGATATTTCACATTTTTGAAAGCAACAAGAAAAAAAGAGCATTATAAAATTGTTTTAAGTTCTTTCCATATTGCTTCTGCTCATATTACTTTTATTTTTTTTATTACATGCTTAATAACTACTATGATCCAAAAATATTTAAGTAAACAAATTCATAAAAATCATGCACAAAAAGACAAATCACATTGTTTACAACTTGTTTAAAATCTCTAAATTATATATGTGTGCTAACACAAATGCTCTGGTTTTGAGCTCTTTTTGGATTTGTTTTACTATGATGTATTTTTCTCTTGATTTTGTGGCTGCAGTTTCTAAAATATAATCATGGTATATATTATTCTTATTCTTTCTTTTTCACTTTTCATCTCTTCATATATTTCACTTGTTTTCTTTGTCACTTCTAATATCTTAATACAATCCATTACAATCAGATATCACAAGCCATTCAGGCATTCTTCCCAATCACATTAATATTATTTCCAGTTAGTGCCATCATTACAAAGTTTCCATGAATATTTTCATGCATATACAGTTTCTTACATTTTCAATAATGCCCTTCTTGCTTAATCCTAGTAATTGGATCCTGAGGTCAATAAACAGGAAACGGCTTTACAGCTCTTAATGTCTATTTCCATCTTGTTTCCTAAAATATATATATATATATATATATATATATATATATGTGTGTGTGTGTGTGTGTGTGTGTGTGTGTGTGTGTGTGTGTGTGTGTGAGTGTGTGTGTGTGTGTGTTCACAGCTGCTCTAGGAATGTAATATTAGGTCTATTTCTCTATATTCTTATAAGCATTCAGTTTGGTCATTTTAACCCAACTAGTTCTCATTTATGATATATTACCAACATGATATTTAACTGTATTCATCTTTAAGCAACAGACACAATCTGTTTCCAGAACCATACTTTTAAAAATAACCCAAATCTTTCCAGTTTGGTCATAACCAGTTGAATTTTTGCTCCAATGCCACAACACCTCAGGAATGTACGTTTTCATCTACAATATGATGTGTTAAAGTATGACTTTTGCAGAATATTTATTTTCTCTAAACCGTTGGTTGTCCACCAGAAACTATTTTTGGATTATGTGTATGCTCAGGCTTAGGTCTATTACTAGCCTTATGTAGGTGTGTGGGAGTCTTCTGATATCCATCATATTTAACTTATTCAACTTCTTTCTTATTCATTTTTCAGTTTAGATTTATCTAGTTTTAAGAGGTGAAAAGTAAAGTACCACACTATCATTATTTTGTTATTTATTTCCAGCTCTAATTTAATTTTCCCTTTAGAAATTTGGATCCTATAAATTTTTGTGTGGAAAGGTCCAATACTGATAATGCTTCATTCTTCTTAGTGCTCCATTGCTTAGTTACCCCATTTATCTCTTCCAATTATATCCATTTAGTCCCAATTTTGACAAAGATCATGACTTCTACCCTTGCATTCTCTGGGAAAGCTAAGACATCGTATATTCTCCTCCAACCCCTCACCTTCACTTTATGCACCTCTTTTATTTTCAGAGTGGCTGGATTCATCAAAATTACTGCCAATGGTTCTGTTTACTCTACTGTGCAGGCAATTCTTCTGTTTTATCCCCTCGCCCCCTGAAAATATATGCTTGCTCCAAGTTCATCTCTACCCCTGCTCTTGTGAGGAGCAGCTCTCAGCTGCTGGCTCATTCAGTATCTGCAGAAATGCTAAGATGACCAGGGGTTGGAAAGGATGAGAACTTCAGCACGTTGGCAGCATTGGGTCACCTGACCTCACTCCTTCCCAGATGTGGATTCCAAAATAGAGCCATCTCTAGGGCTATTGACATAGCAGTCAAATTCATCAGGGCTGCAGCTGACACTGTGGGGATGGCTGGCTTTGGAGCTGGGATGGGCACCGTATTTGGAAGTCTCATCATTGGTTATGCCAGCAATCTCTCCCTGAAGCAGCAGCTCTTCTTCTACACCATCCTGGGCTTTGCCCTGAGACTCTTGTCATGGGGCTTTTTCACCTGATGATGGCCTACCTTATCCTCTTTGTGATGGAGCCATTTCTACCCCTTAACATTTCTGAATGTTCCTCCTCCTCTTGGTCCTTCTGTGTCTAGTCCAGGCAGTGTGTACATCCCCCTCCATCTCCCCAGGCAGCCCTGGGGAAAGCTGTGGACTCAGGGTTTGACAGAGGGAAGATAAATAAATACTGTATTAATAAACAAAAACAAAGAAAAAATTACTCTCAGTGTCATAGTTACTAGTTGCACATTTCATCTACTCTGTTCTGCCTATTCCTTCCTTCCTTCCTAACTTCCTTCCTTCCTTCCTTCCTAACTACCTTCCTTCCTTCTTTCCTTCCTTCCTTCCTTCCTAACTACCTTCCTTCCTTCCTTTTTTCCTTCCTTCCTTCCTTCTTTCCTTCCTTCTTTCCTTCCTTCTTTCCTTCCTTCCTTTCTTCCTTACTTCCTTCCTGCCATTTCCCTCCACAAATGTCCAATTTCTTTTGACAAATACCTCTCCAATTCACATCTTTTTCCAGAAACCTTCCCTTATTCTCTCCCTTATCATTATGGTACCAAATTGGTGCACCTTTTCAAAGTTCTTTCCTTTATCCCTTCACCCTAAGCCTTTAATTCTTATCCAATCCATTTTTCCAAAAGTCCCTTCCAACTACGAATTCCTACTTCTTGATATGAATTTAATTCTAAAATTTCCACCTCTATCTTATCCTTCCTTCTCTCATTTCCCCAGTTCCTTAAGAGGACTCCTATTCCTTTCCTTATCCTATTGCTGTTCCCTCCTGTTTATTTGTTAAGAGGATTTTTATCCTTCTAATTGTGTATAATGTCTTTTTTATCATCATCCAAGGTCTGCTGATAATAGGGTTTTTCTTTCTAATAACACATTTTGGAATACAGACACACAAACATATATATGAATTAAACACATATTGTTTAAGGACATGTCAACTATGAAAAATATCATTTAAAAATGCATTTCCATTTTTCATTATGGATAGTTAGATTGGAAACTTTCATAATGTTGAGGTCAGGAGGAAACCATTTAACATTATTCAGCTTGATGAAATTACTTCAAAATAAAAATAAGATCATTGGGGAAACTTATCACCAATAATCAATATTTCTTCAAACTCCATGTAGGATATCTTCCAAGACTTCAGTGAATATTTTAGCAAGTATATTTTCTGGTTTTTTTGTCTTACTTGCTAATAGGGACTTGAAAAAAGTCATCTTAGCATTATCTATCACAGAGCCATATATGATTTTAACATTTATAAAGAAAGTACCATTTCTGGGGAAATTCCTTGAGTAATAATTAATTCTTACCAATAGAAATGTCTTAAACAAAATAACAGACTCATCCTATAGTCTTTCTACATCTCCATCAATTATTTGACCACAACTTTCTGATCTAATATCTTATCTTATAAGTTTTGAGTTGTAGGCACTTTGACAACCACAAAAATTATAATTAATAACTGGAATTGAGAAAAGAAACAAGAAAAAATAGTCATAAGACTTTAAAGTCAGGTGTCCTTAATTTTTGTTTTAAACCCTATTATCTGGAGACAGAATAATAAATGGGTTTGATGAAAGGAATTCTACTATGAGGAATAATGCAACTCTAAGAGAAAAAGTAGCCCCAGATATGGGGCAGACAGGTGGCATAATGGATAAAGTATCAGACCTGTCACGAGGAAGCTTATCTTCCTAAGTTCAAAAGTTCAAATCTGACTTCAGACATTATGTCATTCTGGGAAAGTCACTTAGCCTTGTTTGCCTCAGTTTCTCATCACTAAAATGAGCTGGAGATGGAAATGACAAAAAACTCCTGTATCTTTGACAACAACACCACCAGTGGGTTCATGATTGAAATGAATAAAAACACAAAGCCCCAAATACATCAGTGAAAATTTCAGGATAGCATAATGACATAATCAGTTCAAATTTATCAATGTTTCTTAATTACTTGTTGTGTTCAGTGCCCTGTTTCAGAGACTAAAGATATCATAATGGGATATAATACATATACTGAAGGATCTTACAGTCTAATTAGAAAAACAGAATGTGGACTGAATAACTATAAGGAGGTAGAAGAGTGGTGTCATTATAGCGATAGTACATAAAAAATATTGAAAAGTGGTATAATGCTTGAAAGGGGTAGATAACTCAGATCATGAAAGGAAAGCTTCAAGAAAAGGGATATTCATCCTAGTCTCTACCTTCAAGACTTCTTCAAGTTTTTAGTAAAATTCTAATTTGTGTATTAAGATTTTTCCAATCCCCTCCACTTTGAGTGCTGTCCCTCCAAAAGGACTGCCAAATTAATCCTGTCTGTATCTCATTTGCATATAATTGCATGTTGCATCATTACTTATTTGTGAGTAGGGACTGATTTTCTAATTCTCTATATCACTAAGACTTACCTCAAAGCCTAGCACATAATAACCACTTTACAAACTTCGTTCACTTGAAGCCCCATCTGAACTGGGCTTGAAAAAAGGGATGGACTTGAATCTACAGAGATGTCTGTGTGTGTTTGTGTGTGTGTATTTGTGTGTGTATATGTGTAGGTGACTATTATTACAATGAACCTAAATAATAACTGATTAAAAGGCATCCTGTCTATGGATTTATGAGAGGCTTCAAATACAAAATAGTTAAAATGTTTAAAAGTTGAGCCTCAGTTATCTGTTAAATTCACTCATGTAGAATTTTCCTTTCCATAGAAAGGATGCTGGATAACTTTGGTTTTATTATCTTTTCCCTGAGAAAAGAAAACTGTCCAAATCTGTGTCCAGAGGAATAACCAAAAAAAGTGAACAAAAGGAAACAGAAACCTCATTTTTATTTGTAGTAAATGACAATACATTTTGTTACGTAAATTTCTTTCTACTGAAGAGTTACACAAATATTAACTTTATTGGGCTTATCCTTTGAGATTAATAGTTTTACTGGAGTAATAGAAAGAAAAAGTGCCATGGGTTTCTTTATGAGCAAATCGATTAAAATTATAGAATTCATTTTTCAATTGAGAATGTAATGGTACCACATATGAATCTGTAAAATTCAGGTCAGGATTGAGGCTTGTACTATTCTACTTTTTTTCCAGTAATTACAAGACTAAAAGTGTTGGGGTGGTCTTATCTTCATTACTAAAATATTCACATAGGAATTTCCACATTCCATAAAAAAGAAACAAAAGTTTCATAATGTAAAAAAAAAGTAAAAATAAAAATAAAAATCTTCACACACACTGACTTCTTTGTCTTAATTTAGTACATAATAAAAGTCCTATAGATGCATGGAAGAGAGAACCTGCAATTAGTGAAGAAGATATATTGTTTTATAATGAAGGAGACAAGGTCCAGAGATACTGATCTAGTTAGAATGGGAATGGCTGATGTCATTATTTAAGAGAAATGAGGTACTTATCACTCATATAAATAAGATGAAGAAAAAACACATATAAAAGTGTCCATTATACTTGCAATAAGGATCATAAAAATCTAAATTCTGATAAGCAATTTTATTCAGTCTAACAATGATAATGACAATAGAGGATAATGATACCTAGATTCCCAACACCAGATTCATATTCCGCATTAAACATGTAAAGCACATTACAAATGCCTGAAAAATGTCATTCGAACTATTAAAAGGTGAAATATTATTACCATTCTAAAGATGAAGAAATGAAGTCTCAGATTATTTAGGTGACCTGTGAAAATAAATATTATAGATGTAATTTCAACCCAAGTCTTTTGGACTTCAAATTCATCACTTTATCCACCTTATCCACCTTAGCATGACTTCTATTTCTCTACAAACATGTGAAGGCTAATATGTATGATATATTACTCAACTCAACTGATAAAACCTGAAATTAAATTGTTACTCACTGTCTTTTCCTTCACCCTAATCTACCAAAATGATATAATCTTTCCATTAACCAAGGCTAAAAGTTTACCTCTATTCTTAGGCTTTACCTCATGCTCTCTTTTTTTTTCTCCTAGCAGAGATAGGTCATTTTAATATTCAATTTTCATTAATTTTTAATTTTTTTCCTTATCTACTGGCTCCTTTGTTTAGAAATATTCTTATGTTTCCCATCCCTTAAAGAGAAAAGGACAAAAGGAAATGATAATAAACAAAATCTCTCTAGATGTTGGCATACCCAAGAGCTTTTGTCCTATAACTCCCATCCTCTTCTCAATTAAACTCTTTAAATAGCCATACAAAATAAGTTCCTCCACTTCCTTTTCCTCAATTCTTCTTCCTTCTTCCTTCTCCTCCTCTTCCTTTCGTTATTCTCATTCTACCTGTCTTTAGTCTTCTCTCCACAATAATCTATTCTCCTATCACTGGTTAAATTGAAATTCTTAAAATGAAATTCTAATTATATAACTTCCCTAATCTGTAAAATGCAGTGCCTTCCTTTTGTCTCCAAGATGGAATATAAAACCTACTATTGGATTCTCAAAGCTCTTTTCAGATTTTTAAAGACATTTTATTTCACCACGTACATACAATAACAATTTTCAACATGAGTTTTCTTAAACTATAAGATGCAAATGAGCTCCCTTCCCCCAACCCTTACTTCCCCCTACCTAGAGCTGGTAAGAAATTGGATCTGGTATATACATGTATTATCATAGGAAACATATATCCAAATTATTCATTTTTGTAAGAGTATTCAGATAAAACTAAAACACTAAAAAGAACAACAAATAAAATGAAGTGAAAATTGTATGCTTTGATCTGTATTCTGACTTCTACAATTCTTTCCCTGGAAATGGTTAGTATTCATTGTCATACGTCCATCAGAATTGTCCTGAATCATTGTATTGCTGAGAGTGGCAAAGTGTTTCACAGTTGATCATTCCACAATAGTGCAGCTACTGTGTATAGTGTTCTCTTGGTTCTATGTATTTCACTCTACATCAGTTCATGTAGGTCTTTCCAGGTCTTTCTGAAATCATCTTGTTCATCAGTTCTTACAACACAATAATATTCCATCACCATCATATACCACATTTATTTATACATTCTCCAATTGATGGACACTCCATCAATTTCCAGTTTTTTGCCAACTCAAAAAGAGTTGCTATAACCATTTTAATATGAATAAGTCCTTTTCCCTTCTTTTGAACTCTTTGAGATATATTGACTTAGTAATGGTGTTGGTGGACACAGGGTATACATTGTTTTATAGCCCTTTGGACATAGTTCCAAATTACCCTCCAGAATGGTTGGATCAGTTCATAATTTAAAAAAACAATACATTAATGTTCCAATTTTGTCACATCCCCTCCTACATTTATCACTTTCCCTTGATGTTATATTGGCTAATCTGATAGGTGTACAGTGGCACCTCAGAATTATTTTAATTGAAATTTATATAATCAGAGTGATTTTTGTACAATTATTGATAGCTTTCATTTCTTTATCTGAAGACTGCTTGTTCATAACCTTTGAGCACTTGTCAGTTGAGGAATGGCTTTTATTCTTATAAATTTGACTTACTTCTCTATATATTTGAGAAATGAAAGCTTTATCAGAGATATCTGTTATAATATTACTCCCCAGTTTGTTGTTTCCTTTCTAATCTTATTTATATTGGTTTTGTCATTATAAAAACTTTTAAAAATATAATAGACTCAGATTATTAATTTTAAATCTGGTCATGTTCTTTATCTTTTGTTTCAAAATCATTTGTAAACTCTTCTTATACGTGGCTCTCATATACTCTTGTGATTCAGTGATTAGCTTCCTTCTTGTTCTTTGCACATAAAACTCCATCTTCAAAATGAGTGACTCTTCCCAATGCTGAAATACTATATTTAATCATCTCTGCCTCCTAGCTTCCCTAGTTTCCTTAAAATCTCAACAAAAGTCTCACCATACCTTTTCTGGTATTTCTTTGTTTTGGAATCTTCTTTCTTAATGTACCTCCAAATTATCCTGTATGCTTTTGGTATATGTTTGCTTACATGCATGTTGTATCCACCATCAGACTAAGCTTCTTGAGAGAAGATATTTTGTTGTTATCATTATTGGGTTGTATGTTTCTTCAGTTTTCTTTCTAGGCACATGTTAGGTGATTGATGAATGATTCAGAAAAGAACAAAATCTCAATAGTAATAATTAAAAATTCTTAGTGAAACATGGCAGAATTAATTTCTAGAATTTGGTTTTCTAAAGTTGATTCCTTTCCACTTCAACCATTTTCTTTAAGTGTGCTTTTATGCCAATATCTGAAAAAACAAGCCCTAACCTTTCAATTTTCCTTCCTGTAAAGTTACAGTTAGTACTTTAGGCCTCTCACTTCTAGAATATTTTCTATGCAGGTTTTCTGTTAGGAAACCTTGAGCTACCTGCCATTAGCTAAATTATACTGATACACTTCATAGTTAGTCAACATAACTACCACATATTCATGAATAAGGAATCACAATGATATAGATAAGAAATCACAAGTTCACAAAGGAGAGCAGATATTTGTGCAGTATGGGACACAACTCTTACTATAATCACTTAGCATAGCATTTCTCAATCCAGACACCCAAACCAAGGCTTATCCAATCTTTACATAAAGGATTTTGATTCTTTCAGGAAAATCTGCCTTCATTTTCCCCGTGACCCATTTCTGGTCCCGTTCAGAGATAAGCTTTATTCTTCTATTTAATGAGCAATCTATTTATCTGATTCTGATATATTATTGACAAAGAAGCATCAGTTGCTGTTCCACCATTAGTATATCCTTCATTATCCAGATTCTACTAAGCTCAGGATCTTTTTTCTTTATTCTGTCCAATGCCCCGTATTCAAATTCCTTGGATGTTTTTCAATGTATTCCTACACAGAACCCAGAATTACTTTTTAATATTCAATAGCAAATATGCATAAATAATCATGCCACAATCATTTATAAATGGGCATCAACTTGCAAAAATACACATTGGTCACCTGTCAGAGGTAGTTGAATTAATGGAAAGGGAATTTTGGAGTTTGAATTTTACAACAGTAAAATGGAAAGGACTCAACATTTTGAACCTGAGTCCTCAATTTGAATCCTAAACTTTCAAATTTGTATCCTTATAATCTTTGGTAAGGCACATAAATTCTTTGGTTGTTAGTTCTTCATCTATAAGAAAAATGGATTGGATTCAGTAACATCTATAGTTCATTTCTTCCTCAAATCTATAATTCTATTGCCCCTGGGATAAAATACAAATTCAATTGTTTGGAATATAAAGCCTTTAACAGTTGGTACACTGCCAACCCAGGTAGGCTTATATCATATGACTATTTGCCATGAATTTTGCATCCCAAACAAATTGGGCTACTTGCTATTCCCAATATTCAGTACTCCATCGTTATTCTTTTTTATTTTTAATATTTTATTTAATTAATGAATTTAGAACATTTTCCCATGGTTATAGGATTTATGTTATGTCCCTCCACTTCTCCCACCACCTCCCATTGCCCATGCCCTATTTCATTGGGTTTTATATGTGTCATTGATCAAGACCTATTTCCATATTATTGATATTTGCACTAGGTGTTCATTTTGAGTCAATATCCCTAATTGGATCCCCATCCTCCCATGCGATCAGGCAGTTGTTTTTCTTCTGTTTCCACTCCCACAGTTCTTCCTCTGAATGTGGATAGCATTCTTTCTCATGGATCCCTCATAGTTTTCCTAGATCATTGCATTGTTGTTAGTAGAGAAGTCCATTACATTCGATTTTACCACAGTGTATCCATCTCTGTGTACAATGTTCTCCTGGTTCTGCTCCTTTCACTCTGCATCATTCCTGGAGGTCATTCAAGTGCATAAGAAATTCCTCCAGTTCATTATTCCTTTGAGCACAATAGTATTCCATCACCAGCAGACACCACAATTTGTTTAGCCATTCCCCAATCAAAGGGCATAACCTTGTTTTCCAGTTTTTTGCCACCACAACAAGTACAGCTTTAAATACTTTTGTACAAGGCTTTTTTCCTCATGATCTCTTTGGGGTACAAACCCAGCAGTGGTGTGACTGAATCAAAGGGTAGACAGTCCTTTAATGCCCTTTGCATATAGTTCCAAATTGCCATCCAGAATGGTTGGATCAATTCACAATTCCACCAGCAATGCATTAATGTCTCAATTTTGCCACTTCCCCTTCAACATTTATTGCTTTTCTTTGCTGTCATTTTAACCAATCTGCTAAGTATGAGGTGATACCTCAGAGTTGTTTTGATTTGCATTTCTCTAATTATGAGAGATTTAGAACACTTTTCATGTGCTTATTGATAGTTTTGATTTCTTTATCTGAAAATTGCCTATTCATGTACCTTGCCCATTTATCAATTGGGGAATCATTTGATTTTTTTGTACAATTGATTTAGCTCCTTATAAATATGAGTAATTAGACCTTTGTCAGATGTTTTTGTTATAAAGATTTTTTCCCAATTTGTTGCTTCCCTTCTAATTTTGATTGCATTGGGTTTTTTTGTACAAAATATTTTTATTCTTGATGCCTTTCTATAGAGTATACCACATAATTGCAATATGTTCACTGAAACATTCTCTGTCAGAGTCCCAAACGTCCCTCAACAGTTAAATCTAGTGTAACTTTTTATAAAAATAATTTTCTCTCTTCTAGCCATCTTCTATTTATTTTTTCTTAAAAATATCTTATTTTCCAAATTACATGTAATAACAAATTCCTCATAAGGTTCTAAAGTCATATGTTCCAAACTTTCTACCTCATTTCCATCCTTCCCTCTTCTCAGAGCTGGTAAAAAATTCAAACTGTTTTATACATGTATTATCATGAAAACATATTCTCATATTGGTCATTTGTAAAAGAATAATTATATAAAACTCAAAATTCAAAATAAAAACCCAATAAACTAAAGTGAAAAATAATAAGTTTTCATATGCAATCTGTCTCAAACATTTTTTCCTTCATAGGTAGAAAGCATTCTTGGTAATAAGAACTCAAAATTGTCTTGGATAATTGTATTGCTGAGAGTAGCTATGTTTTTCATAGTTGATTATTACACAATGTTGCTGTTAGTGTACAATGTTTTCCTGATTTTACATATTTCATTCTACATCAGTTCATATAGGTCTTCCAAAGTCTTTCTGAAATCATCTTATTTATGATTTCTTATAGAACAAAGAATTCCATCACCATCATATATCATAATTAGTTAAACCATTCCCTGATTCATAGACATCCCTTCAATTTCCAGTTCTTTTCCACCACAAAAAAGAGCTGGCACAAATATTTTTGTACAATGACGTCCTTTCCCTTTTGTTTTATCTCTTTATGATAACTTCAAGTAGTGGTATTACTGTATTCCAGAGTATGTACTATTTTATAGCCCTTTGGGCATAGTTTCAAATTGTCCTCCAGAATGGTTAGATCATTTAACCACTTCACTAACAATTCATTAGTATTCCAATTTTGCCTCACCCTCTCTAACATTTATTACTTTCCTTTATTGTCATATTGGCCAATCTGATAGGTATAAGGTGGGTACCTCGGAGTTGTTTTTTTTTTTTTTAAATATACCCTTACCTTCCATCTTGGAGTCAATACTGTGTATTGGCTCCAAGGCAGAAGAGCGGTAAGGGCTAGGCAATGGGGGTTAAGTGACTTGCCCAGGGTCACACAGCTGGGATGTGTCTGAGGCCAGATTTGAACCTAGGACCTCCCGTCTCTAGGCCTGGCTCTCAATCCACTGAGCCACCCAGTTGCCCCCTAGAGTTGTTTTAATTAACATTTATTTAATCAAAGTGATTTGGAACATTTTTCATATGATTATTGATAGCTTAGATCACTTCATCTGAAAATTGCTTATTGTTATCCTTTTATCATTTGTCAATTGGGGAATGGCTTGTATTCTTATAAATTTGATTTACAATGAGACCTTTATCTGAGAAATTTGTTATAAAACTTTCCCACAGTTTCTTACTTCCCTTCTAATTTTGGTTATATTAGTTTTGTTTCTACATTTAATTTTTCTTTAAATTCAATTAATTAATTAATTAAGAATATTTTCTCATGGCTCCATGATCCCCCCCCCGTTTCCTTCCCCTTCTCAGAGCTGATGAACAATTCCACTGTATTTTACATGTATCATTCAAAACCTATTTCCATATTATTACTATTTGCAAAAGAGCGATCATTTAAAGTCAACACCATCAATCATATTCTCATTGAACCATGTGATTAATCATGTGCTTATCTTTTGTGTTTATATGCCCATATTTCTTTCCTGGATGTGGATAATGATCTTTCTCACAATTCTCTCAGAATTATCCTGGATCATTGCATTGCTGCTAGTTGAGAAGTCCATTATGTTAGTAATTCTATTCTATGGGTTAGTAAATATAATACAGGCTATCCATAATGCCTATTCACAGATGGAAGTTCCCTTGATGTCTACCAAATCAAAAAACAAACAATGGATCTTTTGATAAGTTAGAGATCCTAGGATACCCTTCCCTTATACATAATACATATGTACATATAATACATATATACAGAAGAGACTCTCATTTATCTATATCAAAAGTCTATATCAAAAAGTTGAACAATCAGTTTGTGCTGTGTCCAATGAACTAATGAGTGCTGATGTATGCACATACTTACCCTTACTGCAAGGATCTTCTGGCCCACTGGAGAATCATAATTCTCCTTGTGTAGCCATATGTAGTGTGGCATGCAACTACCGTGTGACGTTTCATATGTGCAATGTGTGTTTATACATAATATTGCTGCTCCACGGATTTCTTCCTTCCAGTCCTCTTCCTGCACAGTACTTAATAAAGATTACAACACTCTTGTGATTGTCCATTTCTGCAGCTTGTAATTCCTATGTTTTCGTTTCTTCCTCTGTACTGCATGCATACTTGTCTGCCGTCTATCGTTTTTTTCTGATGGTTGACTTGTCACCTTCTTAATCAGGAACATTAGTTGTTGTGATGTAATTGTGTTAATTTTGTATTGTTTTGTGTTGCAAAAAAAAATTTGCCGTTTTTTTTCTTGTTTTTTTCCTTTTTAGAATTTCAAGCAGTTCATTCATTTTCATCATAACCGTCTGTTTGCTGTGGATCTGGCAGTGCATTCATTTCATTTTGCTCTATGACAGGAGGTTCTTCATGATGTTCTTCATGTACAGCTTGTCTTTTAACGTGCTTCACATGCGTGATGTGGAACCACGGGTCCCTATTCTCAACTGTCACACAAGTTGGGCTAGTTAATAGCACCTGGAAAGGCCCGACCCATTTAGGGTCTAGAACAGATTTTCTTGTAAAGTTCCATACATAGACCATGTCTCCCGGTTTAAGCTGATGTAAGCTAAAGTCTAAAGGAACTCTCTGGGTTAACAAACCAAGTTTGTGCAATTCATCCAGTCTCTTTTTCAAAGCTTTCATATATCTATATAGCTGACACGCAGCTCCAATGTGTGACAAGAGAGCTGACTTCTGGGATGAACCATGCCATGGAGCGTGCCCATACAGAAGTTCATATGGTGACAATCTTGTGTCAGTACACGGTTGACTTCTTAAATGAAAAAGAACAATGGGGAGTTCTTGTACCCATTTCAGATGGCTTTCAGAACACACTTTCCCAATGAGAGTTTTAACTCTCTTATTACAGATTTCAATTTGCCCTGAGGATGAGGGGTGATAGACTGAACATAAACTTCTCTTTATCCCCAAGGTCTTATAAATCTCATGCAAGATGCTTTGGGAAAAATGTGATGCATGGTCAGAATCTATTCTAGCTGGTACAGAGAATCTTGGAACTATCTCTCTCAGAAGTGTCTTCACCACAAAGGCTGCATTATTTTTCTTTGCAGGGAACACTTCTGGCCATCGAGTCAACCTGTCAATGATGACTAGGGCATATTTGTAACCTTGACAATTGGGTATTGATATATAATCGATCTGCAAGCACTCAAATGGGGTATATACCAATTGTCTGGCTCCTAGTCCCTTAATTCTGGTCATGCCCTGATTGTATTGCAAGCAAACCTTGCATTTCTGGCATGTTCTAATTGCACATGTGGATATACCAGGAGCCATCCAGTGCCTTCGAGTACCCTAGGGATTGGGTCCCATAATGGCCTTTGGCATGTAATGCATTACATAGGGTATTATATAAAGATCTTGGAAGAATGGGTTTGTCCTCACTAGAAAACCATACACCTCTCACTAATTTGGCCCCTAGATTTTCTATCCAGTGTTTCACTTCCCTCAGGGAGTATGCCTGTTTTAGATCTGATTCATCCACCAAGGAGAAATTCAGCACATGGATAGGGGCAAATCGAGCACCGAATTTGGCGGTTATATCTGCCCTCCTGTTTCCTAGTGAGACTTCATCCACACCCTTTTGATGTGATCGGCACTGCATTACTGCCACTTCCTTAGGTAACTGGACAGCTTTCAGGAGTTGGTTTATAAGGCTCCCATAGGCTATCTCCTTCCGACAGCTGTTATATATCCATGATATTTCCAAATTTGGCCTGTACAATGTACTACATTAAATGCATATTTACTATCGGTCCAAACGTTCAACCTTTGACCCTGGCCAATTTCTAAAGCTCTGGTGAGACTCAGGATTTCAGTCCCTTGAGCACTCATGGACTTAGGTAGAGCTGCATACCATAAAGTCTCATCTTGAGTTACTACAGCCACGCCTGCATACCATTCTCCATCTACGCAGATGCAGAACCATTGGTAAACAAAGTGAGATTGGGAGAGACCAAAGGAATATCAGTCAGGTCATCTCTCGTTTTCTGAACTATGTCCAAGGTATCTGCACAGCTATGGATGGGTTCTCCTTCTAATGGTAAGTCTGGCATTAGTGTAGCTAGGTTGATCTCCTTGATCTCCTTACAACAATGGAAAGTTAGATTCTCATTGTCCAGCAACACAATTTGATACTGGGATAAGCCCTGGGATGTAAACACTTGCAGGTTGCTGTTTTTCAAGATGGTATCTATTTGATGAGGAGACTACAGCATAATCCTGCATCCCAAAACCAGATCAGAAGATTTTTTAACCATTAGGCCTGCAGCTGCAATTGCTCTCATACATGGTGACATCCCCCTAGCCACAACATCTAACTGGGAGCTATAATAGGCTGTTGGTCTGAACTGATCCCCAAGAGTCTGCATCAACACTGCACTGGCTATTCCCTTGTCCTCATACACAAACAAGTGAAACAGTTTTGCATGGTCAGCGATACCAAGTGCAGGACTGGACAACACCACTGTTTTCAGTTTTTCTGTAGCATGCTTGTGTTCCCATGTCAGTTTTAAAGGTTCTGAGACAGTGTTCCTAGTCAAGTCTGTTAGAGGTTTTGAGATCAGACTATAACCAGGTATCCACTGCCTACAGTAACCCGTGATACCTAATATTGCAAGGAGCTGCTTCTTGGTCTTAGGCATGCACAACTTCTGTATATGTGCAACTCTCTTTTGGAAAATCCATCTTATACCCTTTTCCAACATGAAGCCAAGGTACTCTACTCGTGGCAACACCCACTGAATCTTATTTTTAGAAATTTTGTGTCCCCTTTTGCATAGCTCTTGAACAGATATTTGCTGTCCCTTTGACAGATTCGAGCACTTGGTGACATTAGCAAAAGGTCATCCACATAATGTACTAGCTTTCTCTCAGTGAATATGATAGACTCAAGATCTCTTTGCAGGATCTGACAAAAGACATTTGCACTTTCGGCGAAACCTTGTGGAATTCTGGTCCAGCAGAGTTGTTTGCCCTCCCAGGAAAAAGCAAAAATCTTCTGACTGGACTCATGCAGAGGTACATTAAAATATGCACAGCACAGGTCCATGACCGTGAACCAGGCCGCAGTACTTTGAATCTTGGCAATGATATTTTCCGGGCTAGGTACCACTGCATGTCCCTTCTTAACAAAATTGTTCACTGCTCTCAGATCCTGCACAAAATGCCATTGTGTCTTGCCATTTGGATCTTTCTTTGGCTTCTTAATGGATAAAATAAGTGTTTTATATTCAGATATAGTATAGACCAAAATGCCTTGGTCCAGGAGACTTTGGATAATGGGCCTGATACACTCTGTGGCCTCTTTGCTCAACTTATACTGAGGGATTCTAAGTGGAGTACCCTCTTTCACCTCTATCTTAACTGGGGTGGCAGATTTTAAAATTCCCACATCGGTTGAATGCTTAGCCAAAACTGCCTCTGGGACATCTTCCGGTATTTCACAGATACTCCCCATGTGTTGTTCCTCCTCATCACCCTCCACTTGCCCTAGGAATAGCAAGGGATGGTGTTTGAGTGACTGTTTGGGTAAGTGTAGGAATATCTGTCCTGACCTATCACACTGGATAGTGGCACCTAATTTATAAAGAACATCCCTCCCCAGAAGATTGGATGGACAACCGGGTATCAACAAAAAGGAATGATCTGAAGTCATTAGGCCTATTTTCACAGTCTTAGATCTTAGCTTGGGCACCAACTCCATTTGCCCAGTGGCTCCTTTTACTCTCACAGACCACATTAGTGCACAATTTTAGATATTTTTCATGTGCTTATTGATAGTTTTGATTTCTTTATCTGAAAATTTACCATGTCCCTTCCCCATTTATCAATTGGGGAATGTCTTGCTTTTTTGTACATTTGATTCAGCTCCTTATAAATCTGAGTATTTAGACCTTTGTCCAATATTTTTGTTATAAATATTTTTCTCCAATTTGTTAATTCCCTTCTAATTTTGATTGCATTGGCTTTGTTTATACAAAACCTTTTTGATTTAATGAGCTCAAAATTATTTATCTTACATTTTGTAATATTTTTAACTCTTGATTGGTCTTAAAAATCTTTCCTTTCCCATAGATCTGACAGGTAAACTATTCTACGTTTGCCTAATTTATTTATAGTTTCCTTCTTTATATTCCAGTCATTCACCCTTTGTGAATTTATCTTGGTGTAGTGTGTGAGATGTTGATCTAAAACTAGTCTCTCCCATATTATTTTCCAATTTTCCCAGCAGTTTTTTTTAATAGTGGATTTTTGTCCCAAAAGTTGGGATCTTTGAGTTTATCACACACTGTCTTGTTGAGGTTATTTACCCCAAGTCTATTCCACTGACCTTCCCTTCTGTCTCTTAACCAGTACCAAATGTTTCAATGATCACTTCTTTATAGTACAGTTTTAGATCTGGTATTGCTAGTCCCCACACCATTCACATTATTTTTCATTATTTCCTTTGATATTCTTGATCTTTTGTTCTTCCAAATGAACTTTGTTATATTTTTTTTCTAATTCAATAAAAAAGTTTCTTGGCACTGAATAAGAAAATTAATTTAGGTAGGATTGTCATTTTTTTAAAACCCTTAATTTCTGTATATTGGCTCCTAGGCATAAGAGTGGTAAGGGTAGGCAATGGAGGTTAAGTGACTTGCCCAGGGTCACACAGCCGGGAAGTGTCTGAGGCCAGATTTGAACCTAGGACCTTCAGTCTCTAGGCCTCATTCTCAATCCACTTAGCTACCCAGCTGCCCCCCATAGGTAGGATTGTCATTTTTTTTATGTTAGCTTGTCCTACCCATGAGTAATTAATGTTTTTTTCCAGTTGTTTAGGTCTAGTTTTAATTATGTGGAAAGTGATTTGTAGTTGTGTCCATATAATTCCTGTGTTTGTCTTGGCAGATTGATTCCTAAGTATTTTATATTGCCTAAGATGATTTTAAATGGAATTTCTCTTTCTAACTCTTGCTGCTGAGATGTGTTGGAAATATATAGGAATGCTGATGATATATGTGGATTTATTTTGTATCCTGAAAATTTGTTAAAATTATTGATTATTTCGTTGAGCTTTTTAGTTAGTTCTCTAGGATTCTTTAAGTAGACCATCATATTGTCTGCAAAGTGTGATAGCTTGGACTCCTCACTGCATATTTTAATACCTTCAATTTCTTTTTTTGTCTTATTGCTACTGCTAGTGTTTATAGTACAATGTTAAATAATAGAGGTGTTAATGGGCATCCTTGTTTCACTCCTGATCTTATTGGGAAGGCTTCTAATTTATCCCCATTGTAGATGATGCTTGTTGATGGTTTTAGATATATACTGTTCATTATTTTTGGGAAAGGCCCCTCTAATCCTATACTTTCTAGTGTTTTCAATAGGAATAAGTTTTGTATTCTGTCAAAGGATTTTTCTGCATCTATTGAGATAATTATATAAATTTTGTTGATATGGTCAATTATGTGGATGGTTTTACTAATATTGAACCATCTTTCCATTACTGGTATAAATCCCACCTCATCATACTGAATAACCCCCATCATCACTTGCTGGCATCTTTTTGCTAATATTCTATTTAAGATTGTTGCATCTATATTCATTACAGAGATTGGTCTGTAGTTTTCTTTCCCTTTTTCTGATCTGCCTGGTTTTGGAATCAGTACCATATTTCTGTCATGAAAGTAATTTGGTAGAACACATTTTTTGCTTATTATGTCAAATAGTTTGTATAGTATTGGCCTTAGTTTTTCCTTGAATGCTTGATAGAATTCACTTATAAATCAATCTGATGACAGTGATTTTTTCTTACACAGTTATTTGATGGTGTGTTCAATTTCTTTTTCTGATAGGGAATTATTTAAGTATTCTAATTCTTCTTCTGTTAATCTAGGTACTTTATATTTTTGTAAATATTTATCCTTATTACCTAGATTGCCATATTTGTTGCCATATAATTGAGCAAAATATTTTTAATGATTGCCTTAATTTCCTCTTCATTAAATGTGATATCTCCCTTTTCGTCTTTGAGACTGGTGATGTAGTTTTCTCCTTTCCTTTTTTATTAGATTGACCACTATTTTGTCTATTTTATTTGTTTTATTCAAAGTACCAGCTTCTAGTCTTCTTTATTAATTTAGTAGTTCTTTTATTTTCAATTTTATTGATTTTATTGATTTCTCCTTTGATTTTTAGGATCTCTAGTTTTCATCTGGGGATTTTTTAATTTGTTCACTTTCTAGTTTTTTAAATTGAATGCCCAATACATTGACTTCTGTCCTTCCTATTTTGTTAATACTTGCACTCAAGGATATAAATTTCATCCTGAGTAATGCTTTGGCTGCATCCCATAGGTTTTGGTAAAAAGTCTCATCATTATTTCTCTTCAATGAAGTTATTAATTGTTTCTATGATTTGTTCTTTAACCAATTTTGAAGCATCATATTATTTAATTTCCAATTAAATTTTGATTTGCTTTTCCATGTACCCTTACTCATTATTATTTTTATTGCATTATTATATGAAGATATTGCATTTATTATTTCTGCTCCTTTACACTTGTTTTTATGCCCTGGAACATGTTCGATCTTCGTGAATGTACCATGTGCTGCTGAAAAGAAATTGTATTCCTTTTTCCCTATTTATTTTTCTCCACCTATCTATTACCTCTAATTTTTCTAAGATTTCATTCACATCTCTTACCTCTTTCTAATTTATTTTTTATTGGATTTATATAGACCTGATAGAGGGAGGATCAGGTCTCCTACTAGTGTAGTTTTACTACTTCCTCCTTGAACTCCACTAGTTTTTCCTTTAGACATTTGGATGCTATACCATTTGGTGCATACATGTTGAGTACTGTTATTTCCTCATTATCTATACTGCCTTTTATCAGGAATTTAATTACTTTCCCTGTCTCTTTTAAATAGATCTATTTTTACTTTGACTTTGTCAGATATCATGATTGCAACTTCTGCCTTCTTCTTCTCAGTTGATGTCCAATATATTTTGCTCCAACTTTTTACCTTTATCCTGTGTGTGTCTTCCTGCCTCATGTGTGTTTCTTATAGACAATATATAGTAGGATTTTGGTTTATAATCCACTCTGTTATTTGCTTTTGTTTTATGGGTGAGTTCATCCCAGTCACATTCAGAGTTATTATTTCTACCTGTGTACTCCCCAACATTTTGATTTCCTCATATATTTTGACATTTCATCCTATGCAATTTGTCAGTTTGTCACTATTCCCTCTATGTGTACTCCTTCTAGCTACCCTGATGATAATAACAATTCAATTTTTAAGAGTTACTGATATATTTTCTTGTAGGAATACAAATCATTTTAACTAATTGGGTCCCTAAAAAAAGTTTTGCTTTGGTTTTAATTATCTTTTGGTGATTCTCTTGAGTTCTGTGTTTGGATATCAGACTTTCTGTTTAAGTCTGGTCTTTTCTTCATCAATGCTTGGACGTCTTCTATTTTATTAAATGACCATACTTTCTCCTGCAACAATATAGTCAGGTTTTCTGGGTAATTGGTTCTTGGTTATAGACTCATTTCCCTTGCTTTCCAGAATATCATATTTCATGCCTTTTGGTCCTTCAGTGTAGATGCTACCAGATCCTGTATTATCCTAACTGTGGTTCGAAGGTATCTGAATGACTTCTTAGCAGCTTATAATAATTTTCCTTGATTTGTTAGTTCTTGAATTTGGCTATAACATTCCTGGGTATTGTCAATTGGGAATTAAAGGTAGGAAGTCATCTGTGGGTTCTTTTATGGTCCACTTGATATTCTTGATCTTTTCTTCCTCCAGATGAACTTTATTATTTTTTTTTAGTTTTATAAAATAGTTTTTGGTTAGTTTGCTTGTTATGGTACTGAATATGTAAGTTAATTTAGTTGAAATTGTGATTTTTATTATTTTTTTAATTTTATTTTTTATATTTTAATTTCCCTTGGGAAATTAATGTTTATTAATTGTTTATATCTAACTTCATTTATATAAAGAGTATTATATAACTGTTTACATATAATTCCTGTATTTGTTTTTGCAAATAGATTCCCAAGTATTTTATATTGTCTAGAGTTATTTTAAATAGAATAATTTCTCTCTATATCTCTTCCTCCTAGACAATAATTTATAGAACTGTTGATGATTTATGTGGGTGTTGTGTAGAGATGGAAAGCATAGAATCCCTGCAAAGATACAGGGACAGCCTCACCCAGAATTCCCTTAGGCTGTCCCTGTATCTTTGCAGGGGTTCTATGCTTTCCATCTCTACACAACAGTAGGTTAAATTTTATTAAGCAACCTTGCAAAAGTTATTCTTTCAAGTAATTTTTTGATTGATTCTCTAGGAATCTCCACAAAGAGTGATAATTTAATTTCTTCATTGGCTCCTTTAACTCCTACAACTTATTTTGCTTCTTTTATTACAAAGGTAGTATTTTGAGGAAATTATTAAATGATAATGCTGATAATAGTGATTTTTGCTTCACTCTTGATCTTTTTATGAAGACTTCTAATTTAATCCTATCACAGATCATACTTGTGGGTGGTTTAGATAGATAGTACTTCTTATTTTAAGTAATATCCCATTTATTCTAATCCTTTTTAGCATTTTAATATGAATAAATGTTGTCTTTTTAATGCTTTTATGCATCTATAGATATTTTCCATTGTGCTGATTGTTTTCCTAATGTTAAACAAGCCTTGCATTCCTGGTATATAAATACTGGCCATAGTTAATGATCTTTGTTATAGATTGATGTAATCTCTTGTTGTATATATCATGTGCTGCTGAAAAGAAGATATTTTCCTTTTTATTCCTATCCAAATTTCTCCATACATTTATTAAATCTAACTTTTCAAAAATTTCATTCATCACTTTTATTTCCTTTCTGTTTTTTTTTTTTTGCTTAGATTTATCTAATTCTGATAGGTGAAAGTTGAAGTCCTTTACTAGTATAGTTTTTTTTAACATTATTAATATTTATTTTTAACATGGTTACATGATTCATGCTCCACCTTTCCCCTTCAACCCCCCCCCCGGACCCCCCCACCCATGGCCGATGCGCATTTCCACTAGTTTTGTCATGTGTCCTTGATCAAGACCAATTTCCAAATTGTTGGTAGTTGCATTGGTGTGGTAGTTTCGAGTCCACACCCTCAATCATGTCCACCCCAACCCATGTGTTGAAGCAGCTGTTTTTCTTATATGTTTCCTCTCCTGCAGTCCTTCCTCTGAATGTGGGAAGCATCTTTACCATAAATCCCTCAGAATTGTCCTGGGTCATTGCATTGCTGCTAGTACAGAAGTCTATTACATTCAATTTTACCACAGTATATCAGTCTCTATGTATAGAGTTCTTCTGGCTCTGCTCCTTTCACTCTACATCAGTTCCCGGAGGTCTCTCCAGTTCACCTGGAACTCCTCCAGTTTATTATTCCTTTTAGCACAATAGTATTCCATCACCCGCATATACCACAGTTTGTTTAGCCATTCCCCAATTGAAGGACATCCCCTCCTTTTCCAATTTGTTGCCACCACAAAAAGCGCAGCTATGAATATTTTCGTACAAGTCTGTTTATCTATGATCTCTTTAGGGTACAAACCCAGCAATGGTATGGCTGGATCAAAGGGCAGGCATTCTTTTATAGCCCTTTGAGCATGATTCCAAATTGCCAACCAGAATGGCTGGATCAGTTCACAGCTCCACCAGCAATGCATTAATGTCCCAATTTTGTACATCCCCTCCAACATTCATTACTCTCCCCTTCTTTCATTTTAGCCAATCTGCTAGATGTGAGGTGATACCTCAGAGTTGTTTTGATTTGCATTTCTCTAATTATTAGAGATTTGGAACACTTTCTCATGTGCTTATTGATACTTTTGATTTCCTTACCTGAAAATTGCCTATTCATGTCTCTTGCCCATTTATCAATTGGGGAATGGCTTGATGTTTTATACAATTGCTTTAACTCCTTGTATATTTGAGTGATTAGACCCCTGTCAGAGGTTTTCGTTATAAAGATTTTTTCACAATTTGTTGTTTCCCTTCTGATTTTGACTACATTGTTTTTGTTTGTACAACAACTTTTTAGTTTAATATAATCTTTTTTTTTTTTTTTTTTTTTTTTTTTTTTTTTTTTTTTTTTTTTGGTTTTAAAGTCTTTCCTTTCCCAGAGATCTGACAAGTATACTATTCTGTGTTCACTTAACATGTTTATAGTTTCCCTCTTTATATTCAAGTCGTTCACCCATTCTGAATTTATCTTGGTGTAGGGTGTGAGATGTTGATCTAGACCTAATCTCTCCCATATTGTTTTCCAAATTTCCCAGCAGTTTTTGTCAAATAGTGGATTCATGTCCCAAAAGTTGGGCTCTTTGGGTTTATCATACACTGTCTTGCTGATGTCATTTATCCCAAGTCTATTCCATTGATCCCCCTTTCTATCTCTTAGCCAGTACCATATTGTTTTTATGACTTCTGCTTTATAGTATAGTTTAATATCTGGTACTGCTAGGCCCCCTTCCTTCACATTTTTTTTCATTATTTCCCTTGATATTCTTGATCTTTTGTTATTCCAAATGAAATTTGTTATAGTTTTTTCTAATTCAATAAAGAAGTTTTTTTGGTAGCTTGATAGGGATGGCGCTAAATAGGTAAATTAATTTGGGTAGAATTGTCATTTTTATTACGTTAGCTCTTCCTACCCATGAGCAATCAATGGCTTTCCAATTGTTTATATCCAGTTTTATTTCTTTGGAAAGTGTTTTGTAGTTGTTTTCATATAATTGCTGTGTTTGTTTTGGTAGGTAGATTCCTAAGTATTTTATATTGTCTAGGGTGATTTTGAATGGTGTTTCTCTTTCTACTTCTTGCTGCTCTAGTGTGTTGGAAATGTATAGAAATGCTGATGATTTATGTGCATTTATTTTGTATCCTGCAACTTTGCTAAAGTTGTTGATTATTTCTACAAGCTTCTTAGTTGATTCTCTAGGATTTTTTAAGTAGATCATCATATCATCTGCAAAGAGCGATAGCTTAGTCTCCTCCTTGCCCACTTTGATACCTTCAATTTCTTTTTCTTCTCTAATTGCAACTGCTAGTGTTTCTAGTAAAATGTTAAATAATAGAGGTGACAATGGGCATCCTTGTTTCACTCCCGATCTTATTGGGAAGGCTTCTAATTTATCCCCATTGCATATTATGTTTGTTGATGGTTTTAGGTATATACTGTTTATTATTTTTAGGAAAGGTCCTTCTATTCCTATACTTTTCAGTGTTTTCAATAGGAATGGATGCTGTATTTTGTCAAAGACTTTTTCAGCATCTATTGAGATAATCATGTGATTTTTGTTTCTTAGACTGTTGATATGGTCAATTATGTGGATGGTTTTCCTAATGTTGAACCAACCTTGCATTCCTGGTATAAATCCCACCTGATTGTGGTGAATGATCTTCTTAATTACTTGCTGGAGTCTCTTTGCTAGTATTCTATTTAAGATTTTTGCATCTATGTTCATTAGGGAGATTGGTCTG
>NC_058130.1:653997940-654049638 GCF_016433145.1 Gracilinanus agilis
AGGAAACATATAGGAAAAACAACTGCATGAACGCATGGGTCGGGGTGGACATGATTGAGGGTGTAGACTCGAAACTACCACACCAATGCAACTACCAACAATTTGGAAATTGGTCTTGATCAAGGACACATGACAAAACTAGTGGAAATGCGCATGGGTAGGGGGGGTGCGGGGGGGGGGGTTGAAGGGGAAAGGAGGAGCATGAATCATGTAACCATGTTAAAAATGAATATTAATAAATGTAAAAAAAAAAAAAAAAGAAAGGGAAGGTAATTACATCCTGATAAAAGGCAGTATAGATAATGAGGAAATAACAGTGCTCAATATCTATGCACCAAATGGCATAGAATCCAAATTTGTAAAAAAAGAAACTGGTAGAGCTCAAGAAGGAAATAGATAGTAAAACCATACTAGTGGGAGATCTAAATATTCCTCTTTCAGATATAGATAAACCAAACAAAAAAAATAAATAAGAAAGAGGTAAGAGAGGTAAATGAAGTCCTAGAAAAATTAGATTTAATAGATATGTGGAGAAAAATAAATAGGGACAAAAAGGAATATTCCTTCTTTTCAGCTGCACATGGTACATTCACAAAGATTGACCATATAATACGGCATAGAAATATGGCAAACAAATGCAAAAGAGCAGAAATAATAAATGTAACTTTCTTAGATCATAATGCAATAAAAATAATAATCTCTAAGGGCACCTGGACAGGCAAATCAAAAATTAATTGGAAATTAAATAATATGATTCTCTAAAACCAGCTAGTCAAAGAAGAAATCATAGAAATAATCAACAATTTGATTGAAGAAAATGGCAATGATGAGACATCCTACAAAACTCTGTGGGATTCAGCCAAGGCAGTAATCAGGGGGAAATTTATATCCTTGAGTGCATATATTGACAAATTAGGGAGAGCAGAGATTAATGAATTGGGCATGCAACTTAAAAAATTAGAAAGTGAGCAAACTAAAAATCACCAGAGGAAAACTAAATTAGAAATACTAAAAATCAAGGGAGAAATTAATAAAATTGAAAGTAAAAGAACTATTAAATTAATAAATAAGACTGGAAGCTGGTATTTTGAAAAAAAAACAGATAAAATAGACAAAATACTCGTCAATATAATAAAAAAAGGAAAGCAGAAAACCACATTGACAGTATCAAAAATGAAAAGGGAGACTTCACCTCCAATGAAGGGGAAATTAAGGCAATCATTAAAAATTATTTTGCCCAATTATATGGCAATAAATATAGCAATCTAGGAGATATGGATGAATATTTACAAAAATATAAATCACCTAGATTAACAGCAGAAGAAATAGAAGACCTAAATAATCCTGTATCAGAAAAAGAAATTGAACAAGCCATCAAAGAACTCCCTAAGAAAAAATATCCAGGGCCTGATGGATTCACAAGTGAATTCTATCAGATATTCAAAGAGCAACTAATCCCAATACTACGCAAATTATTTGATATAATAAGCAAAGAAGGAATGCTACCAAATTCCTTTTATGACACAAACATGTACTGATTCCAAAGCCAGGTACATCAAAAACAGTGAAAGAAAATTACAGACCAATCTCCCTAATGAACATAGATGCAAAAATCTTGACTAGAACACTAGCAAAGAGACTCCAGTAAGTGACCAAGAAGATCATCCACCCTGATCAGGTGGGATTTATACCAGGAATGGAAAGATGGTTCAACATTAGGAAAACCATCCAAATAAGTGACCATATCAACAAGCTAACAAACAAAAATCACATGAGTATCTCAATAGATGTTGAAAAAAACCTTTGACAAAACACAGCACCCATTCCTATTGAAAACACTGGAAAGTGTAGGAATAGAAGGAACTTTCCTAAAAATAATATATAGTATATACCTAAAACCATCAACAAACATCATATGAAATGGGGATAACTTAGAAGCCTTCCCAATAATATCAGGAGTGAACCAAGGATGCCCACTATCACCTCTATTATTCAACATTGTACTAGAAACACTAGCAGAAGCAATTAGAGTAGAAAAAGAAATTGAAGGTATCAAAATAGACAATGAGGAGACTAAGCTATCACTCTTTGCAGATGATATGATGGTCTACTTAAAAAATTCTAGAGAATCAACTAAGAAGCTTGTAGAAATAATCAACAACTTTAGCAAAGTGTCAGGATACAAAATAAATACACATAAATCATCAGCATTTCTATATATTTCCAACACATCACAGTACCATGAGGTAGAAAGAGAAACACCATTTAAAATCAGACTACATAATATAAAATACTTAGGAATCTATCTACCAAAGAAAACACAGGAATTATATGAAAACAACTACAAAACACTTTCCAAACAATTAAAACTACATCTAAACAATTGGAAAAATATTGATTGCTCATGGGTAGGATGAGCCAACATAATAAATATGACCATTCTACCCAAATTAATTTACCTATTTAGTGCCATAGCTATCAAACTACCAAAAAACTTTTTTACTGAATTAGGAAAAACTACAACAAAGTTCATCTGGAATAACAAAAGATCAAGAATATCAAGGGAAATAATGAAAAAAATGTGAAGGAAGGTTGACAACCAGTACCAGATATTAAACTATACTATAAAGCAGCAGTCATCAAAACAGTATTGTACTGGATAACAGAAAGAAGGGAGGATCAGTAGAATAGACTTGGGGTAAGTGAGGTCAGCAAGACAGTGTATGATAAACCCAAAGAGCCCAACTTTTGGGACAAAAATCCACTATTTGACAAAAACGCCTGGGAAATTTGGAAAATAATATGAGAAAGATTAGGTTTAGATCAACATCTCACACTGTACACCAAGATAAATTCAGAATGGGCGAGTGACTTGAATATAAAGATGGAAACTATAAATAAGTTAAGTGAACACAGAATAGTATACTTGTCAGATATCTGGGAAAGGAAAGATTTTAAAGCCAAGCAAGAGTTAGAGAAAATTACAAAATGTAAAATAAATGATTTTGATTATATCAAATTAAAAAGCTTTTGTACAAACCAAAACAATGTAGCCAAGAACAGAAGAGAAACAACAAATTGGGAAAAAAAATCTCTATAACAAAAAACTCTGACAGGGGTCTAATTACTCAAATATACAAGGAGATAAATCAATTGTATAAAACATCAAGCCATTCTCCAATTGATAAATGGACAAGAGAAATGAATAGGCAATTTTTAGATGAAGAAATCGAAAGTATCAATAAGCACATGAGAAAGTGTTCTAAATCTCTAATAATTAGAGAAATGCAAATCAAAACAACTCTGAGGTATCACCTCACACCTAGCAGATTGGCCAAAATGAAAAAAGGGGAGAGTAATGAATATTGGAAGGGATGTGGCCAAATTGGAATATTAATGCATTGCTGGTGGAGTTGTGAACTGATCCAACCATTCTGGCTGGTAATTTGGAACTATGCTCAAAGGGCTATAAAAAATGCCTGCCCTTTGATCCAGCCATACCACTGTTGGGTTTGTACCCCAAAGAGATCATTAATAAACAGACTTGTACGAAAATACTTATAGTTGTGCTTTTTGTGGTGGCAAAAAACTGGAAAAGGAGGGTATACCCTTCAATTGGGGAATGGCTGAACAAGTTGTGGTATATGCTGGTGATGGAATACTATTGTGCTCAAAGGAATAATAAACTGGAGGAATTCCATTTAAACTGGAAAAACCTCCAGGAATTGATGCAGAGAGAAGGGAGAAGAGCCAGAAGAACATTGTACACAGAGACCAATACACTGTGGTAAAATAGCATGTAATGGACTTCTATACTAGCAGCAATGTAATGACTCAGGACAATTCTGAGGGACTTGGTAAAGAACGCTACCCACATTCAGAAGAAGAACTGCAGGAGAGGAAACACGGAAGAAAAGCAACTGATTGGAACATGGGTTGATGCGGACATGAGTGGGGATGTAGACTTGAAACTACCACACCAATGCAACTATAAACAATTTGGAAATAGATCTTGATCAATGACACATGTTAAAACCAGTAGAAATGCATATCGGCCATGGGAGGGGGAGTGTTTTGGGGGTGAAGGGGAAAGTAAGAGCAAACATCATGTAACCATGTTAACTTTTCTAAAAAATAAATATTTAAAAAAAGGAAATACAGATTCTGAGATAGCATAATGAGAGAGAGGACTGGGGACACCAAAATCTGAAAAGTAGTAGAAATATCTATGGGAACACTAAAGTCAGCCTTCTTGCATACACACACAAACACAAGCACATTTCTCTGAATGTTTCAGTTCCATCAAGTTTCCAAATTACTATTTCCTACAAGATGACAAAGGGGATTCTTCAAATCACCTTATTACAAGCATCTCATTGAATTAGATGAGCCAGGTAAGGAAAAGTAATGAAAAAACATTTTTTGTAGAAACATATTAAAAATTCAATTATGTAAAAAATAGCCTAATTAAGAGTACTTTAACTTGACATTCATATTGTTTTGATCTTTCTCATGCTTATCTGATATCAGTTTATTCTTTTTATAATAGTCTTTTACTTAGAATTAAATGATTATAGAATCCATATTTTATTTAGCTCAATGACAACTAAAATCAATAAACTCTTTTGCTCACTATTATCTCTGGGATCAATCAATCAGTGAGAAGTTATTAATCTTCTACTATGCACCAAAAACTAAGGACATCAGGCTGAAAAATGAAACACTCCCTCCCATAATTGAACTTATACGTTAAATATATATTTTTAAGTTTAGCTTTCAATTCCCTTCACAACATGTCTTCAACATACCTTTCCAGATTTATTAGAAACTTATAATTTAGAATTAGAATTAGAAATTGGAAACATATGAAAGGAAAGGAATGTATTCACTCCCTTTTATCTGCCAGTATATATTTTACATACCTGCTTCCTGAAAAAAAAGGCACAGATATTTTTGAGTGTATTTTTTATCATTATTTATCATTTTATCATTAATACCATACTCAGGTCTGGACAATCAGCAAAATAATATATCTTTTCCCTATTTTGGAGCAAAAAAAAAATTCTGGTGTGTTAATGTTTACTGAATAATTAAGTAGCAGCTCTCCCTAGGGTATATTGAATTTTCTTCAGTTCCTGCTCCACTCTCACCACCATGGTCTTAGAATTTCAATTCTTCCAAAACATAATGTTATTTTCCATATAAGTCTCTTCCTGAAATCTCCCTAATGCTAAGACATCCAACTACCACAATCAAATTGCCTTGAATTCTTTTGGATATGTTTTACATAATTAATTACATGTATATTTTCACCCTTCATTAAATATAAGATCCTAATGAGAAGAGATTATTTTTCTCTCTATTCCTAGTTTTATGATCAATGGCTACAATATGGCATGTGCTTAATAGTTATTGATTCATTTTCAAATTGTAAGAATTATAGAAAATTATTTTATTTTAATGTTCCACTTTTTAAAAGAAAATAACCTATTTCAGGATTTTTTTATTGTGACTCATAATTTCCCTTATTTACACAAAATAGTGTATGATAATGCTTCAAGATCCCCTGCAGGTGCAAGTGCTTTCACATACTGGAACAATGTCTCCTTCTGATATTTTTTGTCACTGATACTCCAAAATTTGATATGTCATGATTTTAAAGTTGTTTGGAAGAAAATTTTGGGATAGGTCAGCTAGATCTGATCCACTATTCTGCTATCTTGGCCCTCTACTTTGGATTTTAAAATATTTTTCTTTACTATAAACAGTCCTCAGTTTCTTGAGGTTGCATTACTAAATTTGTGATTATTTCTTTAATTCTTTTTTACCAATTATTTCCAGATTTTATGATAAAATAATTTTAATAACCGTTTTCTGACATTTTATGATCCATGATCTTTCCTTCCTTCTTTAACACCAGAAATTCATTCAAACTTTAATAAAACAACTGCTGCATAGATTCAGACCACCAACTATTTATTGAAGGGATCTGGACCCATTCAACAAATAGAGTTCCAGAACTCTCATGGTTCAAGATTCCTACTTTTTCCAGAATACAGCTTTTATACACTTCATGGCCCAGCCCAGTTTTCATTTGCCTTAACAGTCCAAGTAGCATAAATACAAAGTATATAATTTTACTGGTGGATTCCAAACTCAAAGTTTTCCCCTTAGTCATGTTGCCACAAAACAAGATGGGCCCATGGCAACTAGCTTTTCTTCCCGATCCTCATAACATTATTCTAGCATTGGACCCTGGACTGATGAGGCCAAATGAAGTTGCTAAGCCTTAGCTCCTTGCCTAAGATAGATCTTGAGAAGGAGATGGCAAAGGGTAGAGAGACTATATATCTCAAGACCTTTCACTGAAACTTTTTTCACCAAAACATTCCTATTATGTAGTGATTAAATATTTTGTCCTATAGTGGACACATCATTTTATAATCTTCCATAAGAGTAAGGAATCGTCTTCCCTATGAAGGCACATTAAATTTTATAATACTGATTGAATATTAGCATAGGGATAAGATAATTGAGTAAGATGGTCAGGACATTATTCAAATTGTGTAGGGGTTGAATTATTTCTCACGTCTCATTCCTTCCCTCTGTCCAAGAAAGTAGATAATATGCTATAGGTTGCACATGTGTTATCCTAGGATACACATTTCCATATCGATCATGTTGTGAAAGAAGACATATTACTTACCCTAGAGAAAGAACATAATCATGTAGGAAACAAAGTGAAGAATGGTATATATTTTTTTTATTTTAAACTCTTAACTTCTGTGTATTGACTTATAGGTGGAAGAGTGGTAAGGGTAGGCAATGGGGGTCAAGTGACTTGCCCAGAGTCACACAGCTAGGAAGTGTCTGAGGATGGATTTGAAACTAGGACCTCCCGTCTCTAGGCCTGGCTCTCAATCCACTGAGCTACCCAGCTGCCCCCAAGAATGATATATTTTAATCAGCATTCTGATTCCAACAATTTGTTCTAAGGCAATGAATAGTCCTTGTCATCCCAAGTCCCTTGGGGTGCTGGATCATTTCATTATTGATAATAGTTAATTCATTCACAGTTGATCATTATGCATTATTGCTATTACTGTATACACTGTTCTTCTGGTACCTCTCACTTCACTTTTCATTACTTCATATAAATCTTTCCAGGTTTTATTTTATTTTATTCTTGATCATCATTTCTTATGGTAAAGTAGTACTGCATTACCATCCTATAGCACAACTTGTTTAAGTATTCACCAAGTGATCACTCTCCCTTCAGTTTCCAGTTCTTTGTAACCATTAAAAGAGTTGTCATGAACATTTTTGTTAAAGTATATCATTTTCCTTTACCTTTGTTATCTTTTGGATATAGATTGAATAGCGGTATTGCTGGGTGAAAGGATATCTATGATTTTATGGTCTTTTGGTCATGGTTTCAAATTGCCCACAACTACAGTTCATGGCTACCCCAATAATGTGTTAATGTCCCAGTTCTATCACATCCCATCCAATATTCATCATTTTCCTTATTTTCATATTAGCCAGTCTGATAGGTGTGAAGTGGTAGCTAAGAGTTGTTTTAATTTGCATTTCTCTGGTAGTAATTTGGAACATTTCTCAGAAGACTTTGACCATTAGGCATTGGGAAATGCTAATATTCTGGTAAATTTGAGTCAGTTCTTTAAATATTTGAGGAATGAAGCTTTTGCTAGAGATACTATAAAAATTTTCTTCAAGTTGTTGTTTTCTTTCTAATATTGATTGTGTTAGTTTTGTTTGTGCAAAACCTTAATTCAATGTAATCAGTTATCATAAAACTCTATGTCTTCTTTGTATGTAAATTATTCCCTTATATGTAGATCCAACAGACAAATACCTCCATGCTCCCTTAATTTGTTTATGATATCACCCGTTACTTCTAAATCATCTATCCATTTTTATTTTACCTTGCTATATGACATAAGGTGTTGTTCTGTTGTTCTGTGCCTAATTTCTGCCATATTGTTTTCCAGTTTTCCCAGGAGTTTTTGTCAAATGGTGAGTTCTCCCAAAACCTTGAGCTTTTATACTTGTCAAACACTAAGTTACTATGGTCATTTACTATTGTTTAGTGAGTATCTAACCTATTCCACTGATCTACTACAATTTTTTAAGGCAGTAAGATATTGTCTTAATGGTTACTACTTTATAACAGAGTTTGAGATCTAGTACAGATAAGCCACCTTCCTAATTTTTTTCATTAATTACCTTGAAATTCTTGGTTTTTATTCTACTATTTGAAAATTATTATTTTTTTAACTCTATGAAATATTTTTGGGTAGTTTGATTGAGATTACTATTTTAAAATTTCTATAATATCTCCTTTACCCAGATTCCAAAAAGAGAATAAAAAGTTATATCTATTTTTCAAAAGAGGGAATTTAAATTAGTTTTATGATAAGAAATAATTATTTTAAACCATTTTGGAGACTGTTGGAGGACTTTCTAGACTCAACCCACTTGTGATCCTACCCCATGCTTGTGGATAAAATAAATCATCATTTGTAATTATATTTGTCTAAGCGCAATTAGGGAAATTGGATCCCCACACTCAAATGCCTCTGTGAGGTCATCAAAGTATACCTATATAACTCTAATGAAAACCACAACCCACTAGTGAATGCCCATCCCATGAGTTTCTTATCAAAATCTTCCTATAAATCTACCACAGGTATATACATAATATATGTTTTCCAGGTCAATCTTAAACTATTTAATATATTTAATCCATAGATTATACTAGTCATTCTAAGGTCTTATCTACTAAATACATTTTCTTAAAAGACTACACATATTCCTAGAAAAATAGTTTGTCTTGAATATTCATTCGAATAACTATATTGCAAAAAACAAATAGAATGGTGAAAGGAATTTACTTCTGAACCTGTCTGCTACCCAGAATCATCCAATATTGTCAATGCAATATGTTGAATAAAGTGCCTAATCTCTCAATATTTGAGCACCATCAAATATACAATCACAAAGTACTATCCCTTTGTTTTCATGATCATTATTCAATATTTCAGGCTTCAAGTTTAATAATTTTGTCAGTAGCTTGATTTTCTTAATTCTTTAGCTTTGTAGTTTGTGCTTTTCAAAGTCATTATGAAGACTTCTAGGGATGGACCCAAGATGGCAGAGTAAGTCAAAGTAGCTCCAAGTCACCATTAGCATCCTCTCCAACTAATATTAAAATATCACCACAAAACAAATTCAGGAGTGAAAGAACCAACAAGAAGACAGAGTGAAACACCTTTCAAGAAAAGAAAAATCCAAAAGTTAAGCAGAGAACATCTGGGACACTGGAGTGAGAGGGGAGCAGAGCCATCAATATTGATATCTTGAGTGCCTGGCTGCCAATAACTTTTATCAAGCACTCACTGATGTCATAAAATTGATATGCTTTCTAATTAAACAGTTAAAGATAAAACCAATTATATCTACTGGGATGTGAATGCTGGAAACTTTTTTTCTTTTACATCCTGCTTTCTCAACTCCAAGATATGTCCAGAAATGATATGTTTTTTACTGCAATAAACTCAAAAAGAATACTAAACTTTACTATCCTGCTGTATTCAACTATACAAGGGTTAAAAATTTGACTTGAACTTTAACTTATGTGCCTTCTAATAAAATTTGGTATCACCTCTGAAATTTTGTTATAAAAGGTTACTTATTTAAAAAATACGAAAACAAACTGAAGCTCATACCTTTTACCAGCACATCTAAAAGGATGGTTTTTAGAATTACAAAACAAAAATCATAGAATTTTAATTTCCAGAAGAAGTTAACTTTCAGGTGATCAAAATAAAAAAAAAAACTTTAAGTGGGAAAATATTTTACTCAAATTTTACTTTTAAAAGGTTGCTACTCAAGATAATTGAGGAACTGATACAGATACATAATAGTTAGAGACAGTCTGCAATAGAAAATGGGCAAAAGATCCAAAAAAGCAATTTTAGGAGCAGTGCACAGTAAAAATTTCTCCTTTGCTTTACATCATACATTTCTGATCTAAGCACTGGCTGAACTGAGCTGATGTATAAACCTTCAGGTAAATACTAGATACTATTTTGATTTTCATTTAGAGATGAAACAATAATAACAATATAATAATAATGTTAAGATTAATAACAGCTAACACTTACATAGCACTTTATGCATATAATATCATTCTCAGTAGTAAGTATCATAGTTATCATTATGTCCACTTTATATATGAGAACACTGAGACTCAGAAAGGACAGGTGACTTGCTTATGAGAATTCAAAATGATTTCCATTATAGTACTTTATGCTACAGGTAGTATGACCAAATATTTTTGTTGTTGTTGTTGTTGTTTTGCTGTTTTGTTGTTCCTGTTGCTGATTTGGTCCCATATTATTTGAACTGTCAAGCCCTAAATTCTTATGTTGACTGTAAAAATACAATTATTAGGCAGCCAGAAATATACTATAGGCAGTTTGATCTGGTTCCTAATTTTTTAAAATTTAATGTGAACATTTACAACTCAGAAATCAGTGCATAATTTATTATTTTATTGATTGTCTAGAGTCTAGACTTATGGAAGTAATAGAGAAAATGTTAATACTTTAGAATAAATTCAAAATTTCGTTATGTTTCACATTTACCAGCACAACTCTAGTCAGTTGCTAACCTGTAGTCTTTGACTGCTTAATGTTCATAGACACTGATATTTTTATCATTTAACTTGTTTTTATAAGTAATGTTGACTTATTTGCAAAAGAACCTTATTCCTTATATATCCAAGCAATGACAATGAGATGTTTGTACTCTGTTGTTCACATTTTTCTGAATGAGTATGAGGATTAGTGAATTTTACGTCTCTTCTCCTTTAATGATGTCATACTTTAGTGAGCACACTGTTAGCTACAAAATTAAATAATCAGAACAATGTGTTATTGTGAGCAAAGTCTGTTGGAGGGTGATGGTTTAACAGAAAATGAGCTACTGCCATGTTACCAACATTAGAAGAAGATAAAAAGAAATGTTCTCCCCTCAAAGAACATTAGGTTTCTGGGGGCAGTGAGCAGGGTGTCATTTTTTTTTTCAAAACAGAAATGATATTAAACTGTCAAGAGAGCAAAAATATACTCTGAATTCCTCTGTTATAGAAACACATTGTAAGGATAATAAAGAGATTTAAGTAGAAGAGAAATCAATTTCACTGACTATCATTTTGCTAGTTTTTTGTTTGTTTGGTACAACAGGATATAATGAGATTCCTATACTCCTATAGCAGTCCAAGCCAATGTTCTCTAACCCTTGGAAAGCCTGATGGCCTGGGGCTTCTTTGCTGCCTATATTACTGTCCCTTCTTCTAAAATCTTACCTACCAATAAAATAAAATTGAATGCTTCATAATCATAGTAAACAAGTCTCACCTCAAGGAAGATATTAGAAAATGTATTTTCCTCCTTTCTTTGTAAAGATGGGGAACAAGAGGTATTGAATATTGCATGTACTATCGTATACATAATTGTGCTGAAAAAGTTTTCCTCTGCTTTTAAAAATCATTATGAAAGATTTAATAGTTTTTGAGGAGGGCTAAATACATTAAAAATAAAGCTAAAGTTAAAAATACTGATTAAAACTCAAAATGGTATAGATCAATGAATTAACATTTCCTATGCAATTATTTCTAAGATTTTCCCATAGAGATGAATTTTTTTTTTCATTTTTCTTTCTATTTCTATTTCCATTGCCAAGGTTGTATACCTTGCCTGCTTTCTTATTTATCACATCAGTTCAGATGAAATATCCCTTCTTTGTTTGCTCTAAGTTCATTTTTTCTTAAAATGGAGTAATATTATATTACCAATGTGATCCTAAAATATGTATATCTCATTTAGAAACCATCATGTCAGTGAATAAAATGTTGAACCTGGAATCATGAATTAGTTTAAATCTTCTTCACACTTACTAAGTGTATGACCACACACAAGTCAATTAGCCCCTTTGAGCCTCAGTTTCCTTATATGTAAAATGAAGATATTAATATCCATCACACAGAGCTGCCAGGAGGCTAAAATGAAATAATGAATGTAAAAGTTTTGCAAACTTTGAAAGATGACTCATCAGTTGCATAAAAAAATTTATTCCAAAGATATCTTGGTGGTTTGAATGATTTAAAATGGCTCTGTGATTAATAAGTATTGTGAAATAGAAATGTTCTAAAATTTTCAACTCTTAAGAAGAGCCAAAAAACGATGATATTCATGCAACCAATGTGTTGACAAGATAATACATTCAGTATTATTTGTAAAATCACCAAATAAATGGTAAGCATTCTAATTAGTAAGTGTATAGAATATGAATGTAGGCAATGCCAATGTGTACCAGTGTTAAAAAAATAAAATTAATGGTTCCTAAATTATGTACACCATTCACAAAAATATTGACTGAGCAGGGGATTAACTAGATTCAGCTACTTATTTTACTTTCCACAGCAAAGTCTTTTTTTTTTAATTTTTGAGAAGTTGAAGACCAAAAAAAAAAAAAAAAAGCATGGTGGTTTCACAAAGCCCAGTGTAGAGTTCTATAGCTGAAATGTAGGGAAATTCTGGAATTAGAGTTTTGTTGTATGTAAAAAAATTGCTCTGGTTTAAAAAAATTTTACAGTAATCTTATTTGGACAGCCAATGTGCATAATATCCATATATGTTTCCACAAAATAATAAATTATGGGCATCAAATCAAATTATGGGATCTATAATCTGTTTTCTATTGAAGCCACACCTTGGTAATAATTCATGATATAGCAATATTATTTGAGTAATAGTCATTAAAAAAATCTACATCACTTAAAAAAGATGTCTTGGATAGAAAAGTTTATATTATTTCCACTAAGTTATTGGAAGAGGTGGAGTAAGGGTTAAAAATGGTAATAATTTTTCTTTAAATCCCACCCAAGAGAACAAGGAATGCTTATGACCGAGAAATGTTTCATAAAGACACAAGTAGATAACTATAACATCAATATAGGAATGCATGCAAATTTGTCATATGAGATTTCTTCATATCTAAACAAATTACAAAATGGTTCTGTTCCTGAAGCTACTGTATGGTAGTGACTGTACTATATATAAGAATAAAAACAGTTGTCCCCATTTATAAATGGCTTATGGTTAGATCTCTGATTCCATTGGTGAAAAAACTCCCTCTACTAATTACAATTATATTTCTAAAGAGTTATTGGGAGCTCTGAAATTTTCAATGATTTCCCATGTTACATAGACAATATGTATTAGATGCTAGACTTGATCTGAGATCTTCCATATTTTGAGGCAACTTCCTTATCTATTGTTATGTTGTCTCTAAACAATGGGTATTTTAATCTTCATTGTTAAACTGGATATTTTCATTGACTGCAATATCCTTGGATCAAATAACAAGGTTATATTTGTGTGTTTGTTCTATCATGTTCAATAAAAGATGATTCTTCCACACTTAATAACCCTTCAAGAGTATCAGCATTTTCCTTGATTACAACCCTGATCTTCTCTTCTCTTTATTTTATTTTTCAGTGTCATGTGGATTTTTGGGGGGATGGAGAATGCAATTTGTTTATGGCTTTCCTTGACCTTTCCAGTACAGTTGAGATATCCTCTATTCCCTTCAAAAATATTCCTGACAACTATAAAAGGTATAAACTGTATGTAGTTCCCAGGTAAGATGTTTATATTTACGTAGATTGTTCCAAAATGACTTGTAGGAAGGTATGTGCATGCTATTTTCTAATATTGCCCATCCTTCTCCAAGATAGATTGTGTATCTTACTGAAAGGAGTGCAGAAAAAGTTGCTGCTAAACTGGGCTCTCTGACCTCTTCTCAGAGAATATATTGGACTGGAAATATATCCACCTACTCTCATCAATATTTCTGATCTAGACCCCATATTTCAAAGTTAAAAAGGCAACAGAGCTATAATGTCTGGTCACTATCTCTTAGAGGGCAAGACTGCCAAGATGAAAACTGCATGCCTGACTGCTTGAAAAAATAAGTTAGTTTGAATAAAATTCCATCACAAATATTGAGTAGTAAGTAAACAAATTAAACCAAGAAAATTGTTTTTTAAAATTGAAATACAGATGAGAATATGTAAGTATATATACATACACATATGCATGTGTGTATATATGTATATATATATGTATATATATATATGTATATATATATATGCGAGTTAATTCATTCTTTTGATTAGAACACACTGACATGTCATATAACCAAAGAGGAAGCCTCAGATCTCATTCTTGGAGAATTGCCTTGAAATATTTAATATGAGCAAGCTGGATATAAGGGACATACTGAGGAACCAACTTTCCCCTAAATGTCCATATTCAAAAATATTTTTTTCTCTTCACAAATCTCCTCTTCAAGAGGTTCTGTAGACACATGTTTATCCATCTCAAAGCAGAACTCAAAAATTAATTTTCTTTAAAAAGTCTTGAACCAAATTTTCTCCTCACACAGTCATGGAGTAATAATTTGTCCTAATATTTTATAAAATCCTCCACAAAATGCTCTAGTATCGAAACCCATATTATTAGAATAAATACTAAGAATCAGAGGTAGCCTAATTAATATTATCATAATTAAATATATATTCTTTATACCTAGAATTATCTTAGCAATGTTCAATTAATAATCCAAATGCTTATATTAAATGAAAGACAGAAAAGATTTACCTTTTGGGAAATTACATAATTGAGTGAAAAAATTGAAGTACTATTCCTAGCTAAGAAGAAAACTTACTGACAGCTATGATAATGCATAATACTGAGAGAGAAATTATTTTTAATAATTTGACTGGTATTATCTTTAAATTTCAATTGTTAAGGAATAACCATTTTCTTTATTTTCTTATATATTTATTGATGTATTTTTTACACCACTTATAATACCTAGCCTTCCAGAGTTTTCCTTTTTAATAATACCTTTCTTTAAAAGAGAGAAAAATCAGGTAAGGAAATTTACCTACATATAAACTAAATCTTACATGTGTCTCACACCTATAATCCAAAGAAGTAAGAGAGATTAAGGATCATAACTGCTCTTTGGTGTTAATTTAAGTCATTAGAATCTAATACCATTAAGCATTTTTGTTATTGCTATGATTTTTATTTCCATTGTAGTAATTTTGTATATTGTTGTTCTCAGTCTGATTACTTTACTATGCATCAATTCCTACAAGACTTCATTTGTTTGTCTATATTCATCCCACACATCACTTTTAAAAGGTTATTAGTATTATAGTTGTATATATGTCTACTGCCCTTTATCAATCAATGATCATTTATTCTGTTTTTACCTCTTAGATACTGTAAAACAGTACATTATCATGCTAGTTTTCCCCCCATGATGCTATCAAAATAGGCCATTTTCATATTTGATCTTTTTGCTAATTTGGGAAGCACTGTTCTGAAAGATTAAATATTTAGAAAAGTATTGTATTTTTTCACAAGAACAGTGGAAGGAACAATACCACTCAGAGACTTTTAATTAATTTTGCTTTAAATCAGTATTTTCTGTGTAATAAAAATGATTGTAAATTAAAAGGAGTAGAATATTAGTATACTGATATTTCTAGAGGAAAAAAGAAAAATAATTTTGGTAAATTTATTTCTTGACACAAAAATTAGTACAATAAATTTATAGAAGACAATAGATTCTTTTAATATTCTGTTTTGTATTCATTATTAATGTCCTCTTTTCTCTGATCCTAAATCAAAACTTTTAATGTAATTTCTAATTCTCTTCACCTTTATTATAGTTTTTAATGAAGAAGTGAACATTTTCTTCATCAAGGTCTTAATCTCATTAAATAATTTCCATATTACACATGTTCTTAGTCATCTTTCCTCTAATTCTAACCTGTATACAGATTCCTTCCTCTTGTCATACAAACCTGTCCAGGGCTCACATATTCTTTACAAAACAATATATAACCACCTATGAGAAACCTTCACTTGATGCTATCATTTTTTTCAAACTATTAGTCTAAAATTCTCATATAATAGATACAAAATAAGTGATTATTTCTCACTAATGAAATAAGTATACGTGAAATATCATGCTTTATTTTTCCAAGCACATAAGAAAATATGGAAATAGAGATGTTGAATTCCTTCTTTTCATGTTGAGTTCTTCCAGGTTAAGATGGCTGCAGTGTAGAATCTAAGCTCTTCCTCACCATATCACCAACAAATATAAAGTACCACAAAAGGACAAAAAAACAAAATCACATGAGCAAAGGGGCTCCACTGTAGGACACAACCTTGAAGGTAGGTGGGATTTGGGCATTTCCATCCTATACGGGGACAAAATAACCCACACCAAAACATAAGCTGATCAATCCTCCCTCACTCTACCTATAGCTCCAGAGTCAGAGCCAGCAGGCCAGAATCAGAGCAAGCACAGAGCAAACTCTAGGTTCTTGAGAGCTGGTTGAGAACACCACAGACTTACCCCTGAGAGCAGCAAGACTTGGGACCCCAGGAGGCTGAGGAATGTGGACCCTGAGTGCAGAGATAGAGCAGAGACGGTGCACAGCAGAAACCACAGACACTCGAAAAATAGTCTCAGAGCAAAAACCTTTCAATAGTTTGATACACAGAGAGCCTTCCCTCCTCACTAAATTTCTGACTGGGAAGGGAAGGAAAAACAAACAAAACAATGGCCAACAGCACCCAAGAAATACAATCTTCAACAACCAAAAAGAACAAAAGAAAAATGCAGACTACAGAGGAGATAGCAGAGTCATCATTTCCAATGATCAAAACAATATACATCAAACACAATTAATGGAAATTATACTTTCAAATTGCCCTGCAAAGAGGAGGAACATGATGAGTGCTTTCAGAAATATACTTTTTGATGTCATATAAGTCTTTCTTGAGAATATTTTTACATTTAACAGCATTTGTCATTAACATTATCCTCAAAAGATATTAAAGTAGAAATTCATTATTATGAATGATTTTACTTTGTAATATTTTATAGAAAATTATATTAATTAGAACATTAGATTGCCATGGTTTCAATATTTTCTTTATTAATATTAGAAATTATGAAAGGCAAGTTATTTTAAATATAAAGAAAAGGAAAACTTTTAAGATGAGATCTGTCAATTTTCAATGATAACTTTGTAATAAATTGAATCTGAATAAAAGTCTTCCTTAATACTAATACTTTGATTAGTTGTACAGATCTAAGGAGATACTACATTAGGTTTTAATGAAATCAGCAAAAGAATAACTTTTATCTTTTACTACTTATACATAATAATCTTTGTGAAAACTCCTAAAGTAATTTATTTTCTTAATTTTTTATATTGTTACAATTTTTAATTATTATTTCTTGACATTTTAAGATCCATTTGATCTCCCTCCCTCTCACCACTACCACCTTTCTAGGATGAAAGGCAATATGATATAGCTTGTTGAAAAATGTGACACTGGGAATGGGGAATAAATAATAAACTGAGGACACACTCACTCCTCAGAAGACAAGGACAGACAGGGGAACACAGGTAAACCAAATGGAGATGTGAGTTTCAGGAATGTCAGTTGACTTGTAACTGACAACCTGCCAGCCAGGGAAAAACTAACGTAGTGGGTTCTTATAAGTAAGAGGAGACAGGAAGTGCTAACAAAATTGTGTTTAATGGTAATGACTGAAGGAAGTAGGGAGAAGGGTGTTTCTATGCTAACAGACTAACCTAAAAATTAACTAGTCTAAAGTTCTAACTAACTGAGTTATTCACTATCTAGACTAAGAGGGCTGAAGAGGGTTTCTCACACTGCAAGTTCAGAGATGCTCCAATACATATAACATATATTTTAATATAATAAATATTTCCATGTTCGTTAAATTGTGAAAAAAAGATAAATTACATACACTAAAGAAAAAAATCAGTTGAGGAAATAAAATGAAGAATGATATACTTCAATCTGTATTGACTCCATCACTTACTTCTTTAGGGATGGATACTCTTTTTCATCATGAATTCCTTAGAGTTATCCTGGATCCTTGTATTGCTGATAATAATGAAGGCATTCACATTTGGTCTACATTATTGCTGTTACTGTATGCAATGTTCTCCTGACTCTGCTGAATTTACTTTGCATTATTTTATATCTTTTCAGAGTTTTTGTGATCATCTTGTTTGTCATTTTTATATTATAATAATTTTACAATCATATACCACTTGTTCAGCCATTCCTTAACTGATTAACATCCCTTCAGTGTTTAGTTATTTGCCACCACAAAAAGAACTGCAATAAATATTTTTGTACAAGTACATCCTTTCCCCCATCTTTATCTATTTGCAACACAGACATAATAGTTGTATTGTTAGATGAAAGAGTATGGCATTTTATGGTCCTTGGTGCATGGCTCCAGATTATTCTCCAAAAGAGTTGTATCAGTCCACAGTCCAACCAACAGTATATTAGTGTCTCAATTTTTCCACACCCTATCCAACATTTATTATTTTCCTTTTTAATCACATTAACAAGTCTGATAGATGAGAGGTAATATTGGAAATTGTTTCAATTTGTATTCCCTAATTAATATGGATTTAGAGCATTTTTCATGTGACTAAAGGTAATTTTAATTTCTTCATTTAAGAATTGTCTATATTTCTTGACAATTTGCTCATTGGAAATGCTTTATTATTATATGTCATTCAATTCTCTATACATTTAGGATAGGAAGACTGAAAAAGACATGGCCTATTAAATAACTTTCTCTCAATTTTGTTTCCCTTACAATCTTATTTATATTGATTTTCTTTGGGCAAAGTACTTTAAACTTAATGTTGTCAAAGCTATTTATTTTTTATCTCAATATTCTCTATGGCTTGTTTGGACATAGATTCTTCCCTTATCCATAGATCTAATGGATGAACTATACCATATTTCTCTATTTTTAAGGTATCACCACTTGTTTCTAAATCATCTATAAAATTTGGCTTCACCTTGGTAAATGATGTGATATGTTGGTCTGTTTCTAGTTTCTACCATAGTGTTTTCAAGATATCCCAGCATTTTTTGTTGAATAGTGAATTCTTCCTCCAAATATTTCTCTATTTTTAAGGTATCACCACTTGTTTCTAAATCATCTATAAAATTTGGCTTCACCTTGGTAAATGATGTGATATGTTGGCCTGTTTCTAGTTTCTACCATAGTGTTTTCAAGATATCCCAGCATTTTTTGTTGAATAGTGAATTCTTCCTCCAAAAGCTTTTACCTTTGGGTTTGTCAAACAGTTTACTACATGTTTTTTTTTTGTTTTGTTTTACTACTGCATGTTGAGTAACTAATATAATCCAAGATACACTATATTTCTCATGTAGTACTGGATTATTTTGATTGTTGATACTTTGAAACACAGCTTTTAGTTTATTTGACCCATCTTATATTATTGCTTTTTAGAATTTTGTAACTGTGAGAGCTGCCCTTCTTTTGGGGAATAAACAATAAATAAATAAATGAATAAACAAACAAACAAATAAAAAATAAAGATTTGGGGAATATATAATAAATAAAAATATTTTCCTTTATAATATTTAGAAATTAGATATTATATAGATATATATTTTAAGGTGTGGTTGCTGGGATCAATAATTCAGATTGATTCCATAATTAAAATAGACCCAAGTCAGTATGGGTTTTATGGTAGTTTATTTACAATTAGGAAGGTAGAAGGCAGGGAAATAGAGAGAGGGAGAGGCTAGTCCAGGCCTGCAGAGGCCCAGACGGAGAAGAGGGTTAAAAGGCTAATTAAACTGGGCTACAAGCCACAAGGCCTTAACAATCAGAGAGGCAAGAAACCTACTTAAGGTAGAGAGTCTGGAAATGCCAAGGTAGGCCAAGGAAGTCAGCCTAACTTACCCATGTGTCAATTCAGAGGGGAAGCTGCCTGAGGTCTCAGCAGAGATCCTTCAGCACCAAGTTCAAAGCAGGAACTGCCTCAACAGGAAGTCACCAACATACTTGAAGAGATAGTGTCTTTTGTCACTTCCTGTGGGTCCAACTCTAATTCAAGTGGACAAATGGCAGCCTCTACACTGTTTTGGACTGCCCAAAGGGCAGTCCCTTGTTCTTGATTTGTTACTTATTGTCACATGTAGGTAACTCATCTCCCCTCGCCACTAAGGGAGGTGGGGATGACATTATCTCTGGTGGCTAGAGTTTTAACTATGAATGGGCTTGAGCTAATTCCACTTACACACCTTGCTGAAAGGACATATATATATATATATATGCATATATATATATATGTATATATACATATACATATATACACACATATATGCTTACACACCTTTATGCAAATTATATTAATATTAATGTTACCCCCATATAAGTATATGTTTATATTTTCCTTTCCATAGTATATATCCTGAAATATTTCATTATCACTCATTTGGAGGAGGCATCTGACAAAAGTTGGAATTGTAATGAACTTTTCTTGAAGATTATACTTGGTCATTAAGCACCAAGCATTATACTAAGTGATTTATAAATACTATCTCACTTTAGTAATCAGAAAAAAATTCTCCAAATCACTATTAATTAGAGAAAAACAAGTGAAAACAACTCTAAGGTGCCACCTCACATCTACCAGACTTGCTAACGTGATGAAAAAAAGGTAAAATGACAAATGTTGGAGGTGATATGTTAAAACTGAGACACTAAAAAACTATTGGTAGACTTGTGAACTGATCCCACCATTCTGGAAAGCAATCTGGAGCCATGCCAAAAGGTCCATCACATTGTGTATACCCTCTCATCCAGCAGTATCACTACTAGGTCTATATCCTAAAAAATATTAAGGACGGGAGGAAAGAAGTAACCTGTACACAAATATTTATAGTGGTCCTTTTTTGGTGGCAAAGAACTAGAAAGTGAGGTGATATTTATCAATTGGGAAACAGCTGAACAAACTTCACTATATGCTTGTAATGCATTATTATTTTACCATAAGAAATGTGTTATGGGAATTATGGTGCTAATGGATAGTGCCTGACAGAGAAATGGCCCAAGGTCCTCAGATGATATAAAGACCTAAGCTGAGCATGGATAAAAAGCCTAAGTGAACACCAAGTTGTGGTAGTGAACACCAGGTCCCACAAATATTTGAAGCTCAGCTTAACACCAAACTCCACCTAACCATGCCCAGGATTAAGTAATTAAGGGAGAAGCTGTGAATTGAATCACACAGCTTCTCTGGTTACTTGTCCAGAGGTTAAGTTGATGGAAAATGTTGATGATGATTGGATAAATGTTAATGATAAGGGGATAATGCGATGACTGCACCTTTGTCTTTGTGTGAGTATTTCCTTTCCCTTTGGATGCAAAGGATATCAAAAGATCTTTATAATAACACCAGCCTTCACCTAAATAATAATTAAGGACTTAATTGTAATCAACTCAGGAGAAAGAAACAGGGTTGAAGGAAGAAGGTGTTGGGAATCTGATAGACTATAGATGATCAGATTTGTTGGTCAATGGTGAATCAGGTTGTATCTGTTGGCTGGAGAGATTCCTCTCTCTCTGGCCCTGGTCAGGCCAGGCCCCTTTGGCCCTGACCAGGTGGATTGAGGTGTAATGATGTTCTTATTGACATACAGGTAATTGATATATATCTCAGCTCTATTCTGTAGTTGATGATGTGGTAATCATTGACACTGGATACAGGTAACTTATGTAGGTTGATTGGCCTACCCACCCAGCCACCCAGGGTCCTCTTCTCAAAAATGAGAGAGCATTTGATTCAGCTCCTGCCTTTTTATAGTGCTGGAAGCAACTGCCTTTTTTGCCCTTTGGCTCATGGCAACAAACTATTAGTTGTCATTCATCCTGTTCTCCATTTTCTTATCAGAAATTGATATTACAAATGGCAAATAAGGTAATCACAAATACATGGAAAGATTTATGTGAAGTGTGGGAAAGTAAAATGAGAAGAGCTAAGATAACATTGTACACAGTAAAAAAAAAATAATGAATGTTGAACAACTCTCAGTGACTTAGCTATTATCACCAAGCCAAAGATTTAAGATAACTTGAAGGGATTCATGATGAAAAAAATATATATCTACCACTATAGCAAGAACAGATGGAGAACAAAACCAAATTCAAACATACCATTATTCATTTTTTCTTGTATGAATTTTTCTCTAGTATAAGGAATATATTTTTGTTTTGTTTTGTTTTACAACATGGCAAAAATGGAAATACATATTATATAATAAAATGTAAATAAAATCTTATATTATCTATCATCTTGGGTAAGAGGTGGAAGGAAAGAAGAGAACATGAAGTGCAAAATATCAGAAAATTAATATTAAAAATTGTATCAACATATAATCTAAAAAAATTAAAAATAAAGGCAAATAGTATTTTACTTGTTGTTCACATAACTATGAGGAAGCTGTTCTTATTATAACCAATTTGTTACTAAATTAACCAAGGCAGCCATAGATACAGTGACTTGCCCCAGGTCACATTGGAAGTAAGTGACTAAGGCAGTCTTTAAATTCTTTTCTTTCTGACTTCACGTCCAGAACTCTATTCATTGTGCCATCTAGCTCACATTTACATCTTTTAGTCAATACCACTCTTCCACCTAGGAGCCAATACACAGAAGTTAAGGGTTTAAAAATAATGTATCATATGTTCCACTTCAATGAGAACTGAGGGACCTAATGGATTCATCACTGAAATTAGTGTCAGGAAGGAAAATAGATTCATCCAATTAGAAAATGCATTTTAAAAATAATTTTCTTCCTTTTTCTGTTGTCTGTTGTCTGTATTAGAGAGGAGAAAGAATAAGTCAGATGCAATGCATCTGTATTAACTTGGAGGGATGTCTCTAGGAGAATAACATCAGAAATTTGGTTTCTCCCTTGGGTAGTTCAACATCATTATCAGCTACTGCTGTGGAAAATTTTTTTAAAAAGAAAGAATATCATTTTCAGATGATAGGCAGTTGGGCAGGAAAGTAAGGAAATTGGATGAAGGTCAGGAAATGAATTGCTATGAAATTGAAAGTTTATAACAGTGGCTTAAATCAGATGAGTTGAAATTCAGATAAGTAACCATGCTAAATTATATATGTGGTTGAAAAAATTAATTGTGCAAGTTAAAATAATGGAGAAGAGGCTAAACTAATTTCTGTTAAAAATTCCTGGTATTAGTGGATTTCAATTTTAATAAAAGTTAACAGTGTAACCTAAAATCCTCATTTGTTCCCACCTACATCTCCAAAATAGAAGAAAAAAGAAAAGAAAAACATGATAGTGTTCTAGTAAAAATTAATAAAGGCATCCAGAAGGAAAGGGATGACATTTTAATTATAATCTGCCTTACTAATATCTAGAGAATTGAATTCACCCAAGTACACCATGTTTTACAAGAGTAACAGACAAGGTATAAAAGAAAATAGGCAGCACAATCAGGAGAAAGGAAATTACAACTTGCTCATCCATTCCTCAAGTGATGAATAATTGATTGAACTAATAAATAAGAAAAGAAGATGATTTATAAAAAAAAAATAAAGCTGTTCAATAGCTTTCTTGCTTTCAGTTTTATTAACCTCTTCCTTTAATATAGATGTCAGGTCCTTTGTAATCCTGATTGTGGTCCCAAGCTATTTGAATTGTTTCTTTCTGAACTCTTACAGTACTTTTTCCTTGACTTGGGAGTTTGGGAATTTCATTATAATAATCATGGGACATTTTCTTTTGTGGTCTCGATTTCTATTTTTTCCTCTTTTTTGAGGATGTTAGGTAATTTCCCCCCAATAATTTCTTGTAATATGGTGGCCAGGATATTTTTTAATTGTGGCTTTTTGGTATTCTGATCAATCTTAAAATTAACTCTCCTATAACTGTTTTCCAGATCAGCCATTTTTTCCAGTTTTAAGTATTTTTATATTTTCTTCTATATATTTTCATTATTTTGATTTGGTCTTATTTTTTCCTCATGCCTTATGAATTCATTAGCTTCCATTCATCCAATTCTAATTTTAGGAAGTTATTTTCTTCCTTGAAATCTTTCGTTTCCTTTCCTATTTCGGTCTACCATACTCTTTAAGAAGTTTTTTGTCTTCAGTGGTTTTTTTGTCTCCATTTCCATTTGGTCCATTCTATTCATTAGAGAGTTGTTTTCTTCAATGTATTTTTGACTCCATTTCCTATTGACCTATTCTAGTTTTTAGAGATGATTTCTTTAGTGAATTTTTTCTCATCTTTTGAATATTTCTATCAGTTATCTATTATTTGTTTTATTAACTTCCTTTCAAGGTCTTTCAAGAATACTTTTGGGACTTAACTTCTTTTCACACTTTCCTTTAATGATTCACCTATTTCCTCTTTGGATATTACTATCTTTTTCTGAGTTTGTATTTTTGTCTTCCCTGTCACTAAATTACTTATTAATGTAAGCTTATTTTCTTTATCTTTGGCTTGTTTTTCTAAGATTTTTTCTGTTACCTTATCTATCTGTCAAAATCCTTTACTGTTCCTGGGGTAGAAGGAGCACTGTTCCACACTTGCAAAGTACTCTTCACTGGTGCTTGGGGTAGGCCTAATTGCCTTTGTTTCCCAAAGTATATCTATTGAGGTGTTGGCCCTGCTGACTTGTTCTGGGGAGGCTTGCAGTTGTTTTGCACCCCACATTTTCAGTTCCCCTGCCATTTTGTGGATTGTATTTGTCACTTATCTGCTGTTTCCCTGCTCCTGCCAAGTGGTTTGGGTTGGACCAGTATCCCAATCTACTGTTTTCCTGCCTCAGTGACTCTGCTGCCTCTTGGGAGAGCATAGTTTCCCATTCACTGATTTTTGTTATCCATGCAGAGTGCCTTAGGCTGGGTCAGTCTCCCACTCTGCTGCTTTGATGCCTTATGCACTTTGCTGCTTCCTGGAAGTACATATAGATTCCTACATTCTGCCTTCATTACTCATGTGGAGTGGATTCAGCTGGGCCAGATCTCTACTCTTGCTTTGTTTTCTCAGATTCTCTACTGCCATGTGAAAATTTGTAACTTTCTTGTTCACTCTAACTTTGCTGCCCATAAAAAGTAGCTTAGGCTGGGCCAGTCCTCCACCTTGAATTCTCTTCCTTCTATACTTGTGTAATATGGCCTAACCAGGGCTAATTCTCATTCTAAAGCTTAATTGCTCCTGGCCAACTAGAAGCTTGTTAGGCAATTCCTAATTCTGACAGTTCCCATAGATGTTGTGCTGCCTGAGCTACTCTCTCTTCTTATTCCAGTGAGATATGTGCTTTCTGCTTTCCTTTGTTTTGAGGTGATTTATTACCATGTGTAGAGTTGTGGAGTGTTCTTTACTCTGCCATCTTAAAGCCCAAGATTCAACTCCATCGTACTTTTTCTTGAAGCCTCAAGAGAATCAATTTATTTTAACCTGGGAATGATGACACTAAAAGCATTTCATGGTTTAAATGTTTTTTCACTGGGATGACAGTTCTTACAATCTAGTTTAAATACCATTTCCAGCAGGTTATCCCCTCAATAGCATTCCCTCTCTGTGACAGATTGAAACATTTATATTTATAGTGTATACATTCATGTATATACTTTCCCTTTCTCAAGAGAATAAAGCTCTATGAGGGCAAGAAATGTTTTACTTTGTTTCATATATCATTTGTTTATACCAATGCTTGGCAGACACTTGCCATATTAAGTGATTGATTTAGGATATAACTATCACATTAAAGGGATTTTAAATTAACAAAAGTTAATGGAAAATCTTGTGATATCAAAGAAGGGTCAGGAGAATGAATTGAGGATCAAAGGTTTACACCTAATTCTCTCTGGAATTCTTGTAAATGGCTTAAAATGTAAAAAGTGAAAATTCAAAGTATGTGAAATTAATTGTTCAATATATTCTCTGTCATACTCCTATTTCTCAAGTAGTCATTCTGCTATAGTTTTATTAACTCGGGGAAATGTATGTCTGGTTTTCTTTAGTTTCTTTTTTCTATTGCTTCTGATGATCCATTTTTGCTCTCTCTCTCTCTCTCTCTCTCTCTCTCTCTCTCTCTCTCTGTTTTATGACCTGTGGCTAAGGTATGATTTCTTACTTGGCAGCTGATATAGCCTCTGGCAGATGTTAGTCCTTACTTAGTGTTTACTCATTTTAGTGCAAGTATTTTTATTTGTTTCTGTATCTTATTGAGAATCAAAATCTCTCTAATAGAAAAAACGGAGCAGAAAAAATCCCCAAATGCACACACAGAGACAGATACACATCTCAAAAAAGTGTCTTTCACAAATTTTTACTTTGAATTGATACACCCAAATGAAAAGTCCTTGGAAAAAGTAGTAAACTAAAATAAATCAAAAGCAACTAACCACCTACTATATATGTAGTAGTAATAAAAAATAATTAGTATGCTTCACCCATTACAAATGGTCCTCTGAGGTCAGCCAGGAAAAATAGCAATCATTACATTTTACAGATCAGGAAAATGAGGTTCAAAGATACTGGGTTGACAACTGTGCTAAAATCATGAAGTCACAAAGTCAATATTTGAGTCCACATTAAACAAATTAAAGGTTTATAGCTATGAAAAAATTTGGATGTTAACTCCTCCAAGTATCTCATGTCAGAGTTGAGTAATCAGAACCAGGGATGTGAAGGAAAGTGTCGAAGGGGCAGCAGGAAATATAGGATGAAGATACAATTTGAAATCAGATTCCCTGATTCCATCTTCAGTATTATCTCTGAACCTTGTGATCTTCCCTATACCAAAATCCAGTGTTTTGTTTTTCCCAATGTACCATGCTACTCTGCTAAGTGATTGATATGTACACCTATTCTTGCTATTTCACTGGGAATGTTTAATGGAAAAACTCCACATGATTCTAATCAACATTTGCACAAGGTCTTATAGAGATGCTTTGTGAATGAAGAAGTTAAGTAACTTTCTAGCAACATACAGCCTGTATTTGTTAACTTAACTCTTAAAACTGGCAGATATTTCTAACACTAACGCTTCATAAAAATTAAACATAATCATTTCCCACATGGAGCACACACACTTATATACATACACATGAACACATATTTTCCCAATCAGTTGTATTGAACATGGGTCATATATTGTGTGTCACTTAAAAAAATTTTTGCCCCCTATTTTTGATAACACAGAAAGGCCTGCTTGGTGAATTAGACAGAGCTGTTCTTTGTAAAAGGAACATCTGCATATATGTTTAAATATAGATATAGATATATGCAAATTACTATTGTTCCCTTGAAAGTGAAAAAATCTAATATAAAAATTAAGGAATCTAAAAAGCCATTTATACTTGTTCACCCCTAGATTACTTCTGAATATTGAAACTGAGACCAGGGGAATTGGAATAACATTTCCAGAATCACACAGATCATAAGTAGGAAAGCCAGGATTTTAATTCAGATACTCTGACATCAAATGCAGTCATTTACACATCTCCATAATAGTACATTGGCCCCCATCAATCACCTGGGAGGTCGTATACTTATTCCAAATATTCTGTCATTTTTCCAATAAGTTTCTGAACTCACTTACTTGATAATCCCCACATTCAACATTCAGATTCTGCCTTTGTGCACACTGTAAAACATACCACACACATGCCCTCTCTTCTCAGCCCTATGTCTTTATTTCTTAAAAAAAAAAAAAAAAGAAAAGAAAACATTTTTCTGCAAGGTTTGTCTTAATTGTTACTTCCCAACAATGTCTCTTTCTGGTTGATCTGGTCTGGTGACATCACAGAATCCACCCTTTCTCTCCATCCTTTCCCTGCTCCTCTTCTACTACATCTGTATTCACATATATACTTTTTTAACTCAAAAGAATGTAATCTCCTTAATGACAACTTTTTCTCTTTGTACTTGGTACATACTAGCTTTGTAACCAGTATGAAGCATATGATTTTTTAGAAAAAAGACAATAGCATCTGTGAAATTAGAACCTGTTACCCTAAAAACTATGATCCCTAGCAAAAACTACAATTCCCAGAACTCCACTCACTTCCTGCTGTTATGTGCTGATGTAAACAGGACATAAATTGGGTGGAGTTCCACATCTAGCCTTCTTTTTTCCTTCCTGTCAAGGCTTTTGTGGAGCAGGCATTTTGAGCAGGTAAAAACAACTTAGTTATATAGTTCAATTTTGTCAGATAATAAACTTTATAAAAAATAATGCTTCAAGGATTGTACATTAATTTAACTCTTACACTCCTACTTCTCAGGATTTCATAAGGATCAAATGAGATATTTGTAAAGCTCTTAGCATAGTGTCTGGTGCTTTATAAATATTAGCTGCTCCTCCTGCTGAATAATACAACAACCATAATTTATTACTGCTACCACCATCTCTATTACTACTATTACCACCACTACCACTATTGCAACTATTGCTACTATTTAATAATTACAAAGTTTCTTGATCTTTTTTTAAAATACTGTTAGAGCTTATAGCATTTCCTTTTAAATATTAGTAGTAACAAATCTTTACCCTTTGAATGTGGCTTTGATTTTTCAGAAGAAGTTAAATGTTATCAAGGTCAAATCAGGTAATTAACATAGATCAACACTCTAGAAATATCAACTTCGGTAAAAATCCATCAATTTTCTCAGTGTCTCATGCTTCATATTAACTTACAAAGGTTAGTACATAATAAGGGTACCTTAAATGGCTGAAGAAACAAAGATGTGAGATTCTGTTCATGTCAAATTATTAAACAATGCATGTCTTTTGCACAATAAATCAGGACCATGCCCCCTCAGCTTGGAACTAAACCCCCAATACAGAGGTAGACAGAATTCTATGCAATCGATGCAAACCTTCAACAGTATGTAAACCCAGATACCAGATTAGGTAATTTGATTTCGGAATGAAGGAAAAATTAAGGGCTTTCCAGTGTAGGATAGGGATGATTCCGTTTCAGGAACTGGGAGAGGGAGGAATGAGAAGTGAAACAGGATGTCACTTAATCCCCATGATTAGCAATTAGAATGGACTTTCATTTCATACATCATTCACAGAATGTAGCAGGGATTCCACAAAGTCAGCAGTTCAAATTTATTGTTAAAAAGCACTAGAAATTGTTTTGAAAAGAACAAGAATCAAGGAAGAATTGGGAGATTATGTGATTTATGCCCATTAAATTCTTCTTTGGGCAATCTGCCACACACTTGAGAAAAAATATAACATACATTCCATGATATTCAGAAAAGTGACACGGGCTATTCTTTTAAGAATTCATTTGGTTCTGAGGAAAGAAAGTTATTTTAATTGATTTTTCCAGGGTATTGAGTTTCTTTTTTTCTATAGTAAAAATGATACTATGAAGACTTCTAAAAATGTCATCCATAACCTGTAATATACAATGGATGATAAAGCACTGCAATGTGTACACATTGTCATTGTGTACATGTATATGTACATCCACATGTCATTAATTGTTTATGTTGAGTTACGAAGTTGACTCACCATGTGAATATCCTTATCCATGTTAAGAAATAATGGTATTTTCTCTCTCTTCTTTGCAAAAGTAGATAAGTTATGAAGGGAAGACTGCATATGCTGTCTGACTTGATCTATGTATTGGCTATTTTTATTATATTCTTTTATATTGATTCAATTTTATTCATTGTTATGAAGGATTGTTTTCTGGGAGAGTAATAAATGGAGAAACAATGGTAAAGATAATGAATTAAAATGAAAAGATAAATATATTTTAAAAAGAAAATGGTTTAATTATGATTCATTTGTGGGGTAAGGGGAGATTTGTTGTCATTGTTGCTGTTTTCTTTAATTAATATTGTCAGTGGTTAAGAGAAAATTTGCTTTATTTCTGTCTCTACTTTTTTCTCAAACTTATACTTCCTGCTGCTTCATGCATATATACTGCCCTTTGCCCAGGGTAGATTTCACTGGCAACTTTCCATGCTTTCAAACTGTTTCTCTATAATCCCTTCAATCCAAACTATCCCTTGGCTAGCTTCCTAAAGCACCAGAGATACACTAAACTAATTTCTACTACTATATTGATGCCCATTAAGATGAAATGTTTTATGTCTCCATGGTATTGCAGCATTTAACTAGAAAACAAAACCTATATCCAAATAATAAATATATGCTGCTAGATATCTGGACATCAATGCCAATGAAGTGAGAAAAATTTTAGATTGGTAAGGAGGGAGGCTTTCTGATAGTTATTCAGATCATCCAGTAAACATTTATTCAATATTTACTCTATCTTGGGCCTTTTGCTAAGGATCAGATAGTCACCAAAATAAATCACTATTCTTATGCAAAATATCTAACTTTTTTTCTTGATCATTATGATAGATTTTAGCCTCTGAATTTATTTTCAATGCAAGATCAGATCATTATTTTTTATCAGCAATGAAAAATTGGTTCTTATACCATTATGTCAGAAATATTTATTTCCATATCTTTTCTAAAATTGTATTTTATTAATTAATTTAGAATACCTTCCCATGACTACATGATTCATGTTCTTTCTCTCCCTCCTCCCAAACCCTCCTGTACCCAGGGCACAATTCCACTGGGTTTTACATGTGTCATTGATCAAGACTTATTTCCGTATTATTATTTGCAGTAGGGTGATCATTTAGAGTCTACATCCCCAATTATATCCCCATCAAACCATGGGATTAAGCAGTTGTTTTTATTCTATGTTTCTGCTTCCACAGTTCTTTCTCTGGATGTGGACAGCTCTTATTTGCCAATTGTTTAGATCTAGTTTTAATTATTTAATTGTTGGGAAAGTGTTTTGTAGTTGTGTTTGAATAATTCCTGTGTTTGATTTGATAGATAGATTCATAAGTATTTTATATTGTCTAAGGCAATTGAATGGCTTAAGACAGTGATGGACAAACTACAGCTTGGATATGGGAAGCAGGGAATAGTTTGCCCATCACAGGTCTAGGGCAGTGATGGGCAAACTATGGCCCTGAGGGCCAGATGCAGCTCCCTGAATTGTTCTATCCAGCCTCGTGACATTATTCCTAACCTGACAAACACAATGAGTAGGACAAGTCAACTTCGAAAGAGTTGCCTTAGAAACAGATTGACAGATGAGTATTTCCTTTCCTTTGGCCCCCTCTTTATAAAGTTTGCCCATCACTGGTCTAGGTGATTTTAAATGGCATTTCTCTTTCTAACTCTTGCTGCTGAGATGTGTTGGAAATATATAAAAATGCTATGATTTATGTGTGTTTATTTTTTATACTGCAACTTTGTTAAAGTTGTTAATTATTTCTACTAGCTTTCTAGTTTTTTAAGTAGACAATCATATCATCTGCAAAGAGTGATAGCTTGATCTCCTCATTGTCTATTTTAATACCATTTTCAGATGTAACTTTATATACTATACAATTAAGGATTTTGACTTGAATTATCCAGTTGAAATGTTTAATAGGTCTAAGTATTTAGATATCAGAAAATTTTATAATTCAATTAGTATGTTACGGAGTTTTAAAGAAGCCATCCATGCTGCAGTAGTGAGAGTCAAACTGCTTAGCATTTTAAAAATAATATAAATTTTAAAGCCTTAGATAGCCTTTAAAATGCAATAAACTTAGTTGTTTAAGTAATGCATATGTTTCTTTTGCCTTATTAATCATGAGTAACTAACAATATGACTTGTACGTTATAGAGACTTTGTAAATCTTGCTGGTTGAGTTATTTTGGATGGAAATTTAAATTTCATCTCCTCTATGAAAAAAAAAATTCCTGATACTACCCTCACCCAAATGCTATCCCCTCTCTTGCCTCACTTAGTACTTTGCTTCATATTTCTGTAATGTACTTATGAATTGATTTGTATAAAAGCTTTCTGTTTTTATGTCATAGCATTCCATTAGGTACTGTGAAAGTCCAGTGTCTTACCTGATTGATTATTGTACTTCCCCAAAACTACTTTACTATTCTTCACATGAAAGATCTAAAAAATTGTCATATAGAATGTATTTTCTTTTCCTCTGAGAAATACTTTTCTCTAGAAGTAAACACACATCAAATATGTATAAAATTCAGTATATTTTCTTTAGAATTATTGTAATTTTTTCAATGACTGCTGTTCACATATGATAGTTCATATAAATTACAGTGCTCTCTTCAAGAATTAATGAAGCAAAGTCAAAAGACTAACAAAATAGAAGGAAACATGAAATATCTCAATGAGAAGTTAATAGACCAAGAAAGCAGGTGTAGAAGAGACAATTTGAGAATCACTGGTTTTCCAGAAAAAGCAGAAATTAATAAAAATTTGGAGTCCACACTAAAAGAAATTATTCAGCAAAATTGCCCTTAAGTTCTACAAAAGGAGGGCAATATAGACATTAAAAGGATCCAGATATCACCCTCTACACTAAACTCTGAAAAGACAACCCCAGGAATATAATAGTCAAATTCAAGAGCTTTCTAGTAAAGAAGAAAGGGCAGGTCTAAAAGGGGAAATCAGACTGATGGGGAATACACAACTGATAATTATAAATCTGAATGTGAATGGAATGAACTGACCCATAAAATGGAAGCAAATAGCAGAGTTAATTAGAAACCAAAATCCTACCATATGTTGTCTACAAGAAACACATATGAGGAGAGTGGACATTCACAGGTTGAAGATCAAGGGCTGGAGCAAAATCTTTTGGGCTTCAGATGAGAAAAAAAGGCAGGAGTGGTGATCATGATGTATGACAGAGGCAAAGTAAATATGAATATGATTAAAAAAGACAGGGAAGGTCATTACATCCTGATTAAAGTCAGTATAGACAATGAGAAAATAAAAGTGTTCAATATGTATGCACCAAGTGGCATAGCATCCAAATTCATAAAGGAGGACCTGGCTGAGCTCAAGAAGGAAATAGATAGTAAAACCATACTAGTGGGAGATCTAAATATTCCTCTGTCAGATCTAGATAAATCAAAGCGAAAAATAAATCAGAAAGAGGTAAGAGAGGTGAATGAAGTCCTAGAAAAATTAGATTTAGTTGATATGTGGAGAAAAATAAATAGGGTCAAAAAGGAATACACCTTCTTTTCAGCTGCACATGGCACATTCACAAAGATTGACCATGTTACAGGGCATAGAATCATTGCAAACAAATGCAAAAGAGCAGAAATAATAAATGTAAACTTCTAAGATCATAATGCAATAAAAATAATAATTAGTAAGGGCACCTGGACAGGTAAATTAAAAACTAATTGGAAATTAAATAATATTATTCTCCAAAACCAGCTAGTCAAAGAAGAAATCATAGAAACAATCAACAATTGCATTGAAGAGACTGACAATGATGAGACATCCTACCAAACTCTGTGGGATGCAGCCAAGGCAGTACTCAGGGGGAAATTTATATCCTTGAGTGCATATATTAACAAATTAGGGAGGGCAGAGATTAATGACATGGGCATGCAACTTAAAAAATTAGAAAGTAATCAAATTAAAAATCCTCAGAAGAAAACTAAATTAGAAATACTAAAAATCAAGGTAGAAATTAATAAAATTGAAAGTAAAAGAACTATTGAATTAATGAATAAGATTAGAAGCTGGTATTTTGAAAAAACAGATAAAATAGACATAGTACTTGTAAATCTAATAAAAAAGGAAAGAAGAAAACCAAATTGGCAGTATCAAAGATGAAAAGGAGAGCTCACCTCAAATGAAGGGGAAATTAAGGCAATCATTAAAAACTATTTTGCCCAATTATATGGCAATAAATATAAAAATTTAGGAGATATGGACGAATATTTACAAAAATATAAACTGCCTAGACTAACAGCAGAAGAAATAGAATACCTAAATAATCCCATATCAGAAAAAGAAATTGAACAAGCCATCAAAGAACTCCCTAAGAAAAAATCGCCAGGGCCTGATGGATTCACAAGTGAATTCTATCAGACATTCAAAGAGCAACTAATCCCAATACTATACAAATTATTTGATATGATAAGCAAAGAAGGAGTCCTACCAAATTCCTTTTATGACACAAATATGGTACTGATTCCAAAGCCAGGGAGACCAAAAACAGAGAAAGAAAACTACCGACCAATCTCCCTAATGAACATAGATGCAAAAATCTTAAATAGAATACTAGCAAAGAGACTCCAGCAAGTAATTAAGAAAATCATTCACCACGATCAGGTGGGATTTATACCAGGAATGCAAGGTTGGTTCAACATTAGGAAAACCATCCACATAATTGACCATATCAACAGACTAACAAACAAAAATCACATGATTATCTCAATAGACGCTGAAAAAGCCTTTGACAAAATACAGCATCCATTCCTATTGAAAACACTGAAAAGTATAGGAATAGAAGGACCTTTCCTAAAAATAATAAACAGTATATACCTAAAACCATCAAGAAACATCATATGCAATGGGGATAAATTGGAAGCCTTCCCAATAAGATCAGGAGTGAAACAGGGATGCCCATTGTCACCTCTATTATTCAACATAGTACTAGAAACACTAGCAGTATCAATTAGAGAAGAAAAAGAAATTGAAAATATCAAAATAGGCAATGGGGAGACTAAGCTATCACCCTTTGCAGATGATATGATGGTCAACTCAAAAAATCCTAGAGAATCAACTAAGAAGCTTGTAGAAATAATCAGCAACTTTAGCAAAGTTGCAGGATACAAAATAAATGCACATACATCATCAGCATTTCTATACATTTCCAACACATTAGAGCAGCAATAGGTAGAAAGAGAAACACCATTTAAAATCACCCTAGGCAATATAAAATACTTAGGAATCTATCTACCAAAACAAACACAGCAATTATATGAAAACAACTACAAAACACTTTCCAAACAAATAAAACTAGATCTAAACATTTGGAAAAACATTAATTGCTCATGGGTAGGAGGAGTTAACATAATAAAAATGACCATTCTACCCAAATTAATTTACCTATGTTGCACCATACCTATCAAATTACCAAAAAACTTGTTTAATGAATTAGTATACTTGTCAGATCCCTGGGAAAGGAAAGATTTTAAAACCAAACAAGAGTTAGAGAAAATTACAAAATGTAAATTAAATGGTTTTGATTATATTAAGCTAAATACCTTTTGTACAAACAAAAACAATGCAGCCAAAATTAGAAGGGAAGCAACAAATTGGGAAAAAAAATCTTTATAACAAAAAATTCTGACAGGGGTCTAATTACTCAAATATACAAGGAGTTAAATCAATTGTATAAAAAATCCAGCCATTCTCCAATTGATAAATGGGCAATTTTCAGATAATGAAATTAAAGGTATCAATAAGCTCATGAGAAAGTATTCTAAATCTCTAATAATTAGAGAAATGCAAATCAAAACAATTCTGAGGTATCACCTCACACCTAGCAGATTGGCCAAATGAAAGAAGTGGAGAGTAATGAATGCTGGAGGGGACATGGTAAAATTGGGACATTAATGCATTCCTGGTGGAGGTGTTAACTTATCCAACCATTCTTGATGGCAATTTGGAACTATGCTCAAAGGGATATAAAAGAATGCCTGCCCTTTGATTGAGACATACCATTGTTGGGTGTACCCCAAAGAGATCATAGATACACACTCGTATGAAAATATTTGTAGCCTCGCTTTTTGTGGTGGCAAAAAACTCGAAAAGCTGGGCATGTCCTTCAATTGGGGAATGGCTGAACAAATTGTGGTATATGCTGGTGATGGAATACTACTGTGCTCAAAGGAATAATAAATTGGAGGAATTCCATGTGAACTGGAAAGACCTACAGGAACTGATGCAGAGTAAAAGAAGCAGAGGCAGAAGTACATTTTACACAGAGACCGATACACTGTGGTAAAATAGAATGTAATGTACTTCTGTACTAGCAGCAATGCAGTGACCCAAGATAATTCTAAGGGATTTAAGGAAAAGAATGCTACCCACATTCAGAGGAAGAACTATAGGAGTGGAAACACAGAAGAAAAGCAGCTACTTGAACACATGGGTTGAAGCAGACATGATTGTGGATTTTGATTCGAAACTACCAAACGATTACAACTATCAACAATTTGAAAATAGGTCTTGATCAATGACACATGTTAAAACCAGTGGAAATACTCATCAGCCACGGGTGGTCGGAGGGCAAGTGGTGAAGGGGAAAGTAGGAGCATGAATCATATAACCATGTTAAATTTTCTAAAAAATGAATATTAATAAATGTTAAAAAAAACAACTCTGAGGTATCACCTCATGCCTAGCAGATTGGCTAAAATAATAGAAGGGGAGAGTAAGGAATATTGTAGGGGATGTGGCAAAATTGGGACCTTAATACACTGCTGGTAGAGTTGTGAAATGATCCAAACATTCTGGATGGCAATTTATAACTAGGCCCAAACAGCTCTAAAAGACTGCCTGCCCTTCAATCCAGGCATAGCATAGCTGGGTTTAAAGAGATCATAGATAAAAAGACTTGTACAAAAATATTTATAGCCAACCTTTTTTTGGTGGCAAAATACTGGAAAATGAAGGGATGCCCTTCAATTGGGGAATGACTGAACAAATTGTTGTATATACTGGTGATGGAATACTATTGTGCTCAAAGGAATAACAAATTGGAGGAATTCTATGTGAACTAGAAAGACCTCCAGGAATTGATGCAGAGTGGGAAAGGAGCAGAACCAGGAGCACATTTTACACAGAGGCTGATACACGGTGGTAAAATCAAATGTAATGGACTCCTGTAATAGCAGCAATGCAATGACCCAGGACAATTCTGAGGGATTTATGGAAAAGAATGCTACCCACATTCAGGGGAAGAACTGCAAAAGAAAAACAACTGCTTGAACACATGGGTTGATGTGGAAATGGTTGGGGATGTGACACTAAAAGACCACACCAATGCAACTATCAATATGCAAATGAGTCTTGATTGATTATACATGTTAAAACCAGTGGAAATTGTAATTGGACTTTTGTAATTGTTTGGTTGAATTGTATACAAATTCTGCACCTCTGTGAAACACTCATAGTAACTTCATATATGCCCCTTGAATTCCAATACCTTGTTATGGAATCTGCCATGCCCAGACTTCTGTAATGCCCTTTTTGGTGTAGTGCATTGCAAAAGGTGAAATATAGGCATTCAGCAACATAGGTTTTCCATTTTCCCCCCGCCAAACTCCGTTAGCTAAATATGCACCGTGATGTTCCTTCTAATTCTTCACTTCCTTTGGGGAGTATGCATTTTTGAGATCATTTTCCTCGACCAAAGATAAGGTCAGAATTGTAAGTGGTCCATACCTCGCTGCATATTTGGCTGTGATATCGGCATGTTTGTTCCCTAATTCCACTAGCCCTTGGATCTTGGTATGAGTCTTGCAATAAATGACTGACACTTGGACTGGTAATTGGATTGCATCCAACAACTGATTGACTAAATTCCCATAAGCTATCTGTTTGCCTTTGGATGTAATGAAGCCTCGATTTTTCCAAATTTCACCTGAATGATGCACGACAGTGAAAGCATAACGAGAATTGGTAAAAATGTTTGCTTTGCGATTTTCGACAAGCTTCAGAGTGTCTATCAAACCGACTAATTCTGCTCCTTGAGCACTCATGGCAGATGGTAATGATGATGTGATGGACTGGAGTCTTGAAATCAAGTTTTATTTCTACATTTGGAAGGATAGACTCAACAATATTGTAAGAATTACTTCAATTATTTGTCATAGATGGATTAAAGTATTAAAAATTAGAGTGAAGAAAAAATGTAAATGAGGACTACTTTGCTGAGAATAAAGTAATTTTAGTTGAGGACTGAAATATGCTTTAGATATACAGAAGAAATCCAACATATATGCAAAATAAAGGTTTGAAGTCATTCTTGAAGTGAATTCTCCACTAATCCAGCATGAATTTTTATAGGTTAATATATTATTGGAATTCAAAAGATAAACAGAAACATAATTTGGTTTCTTCCCAACATTTGGATTTTTCAAGAAGTATTTTGCTATGTTCTCAATGAGTAAGTTAAGATATATGCAAATGTGGTAAAATTGAATATATAAAATAAAAACAAAAAATTAATATGAAGCACAGTGCCTTATCTATTAGTATTATAAGAATAAACAGAGTCAGTACCCAATGTCATGATAGAGGGGGAGACAGATTGTCTATGTGGGAGATTCTCTTCTAGCTCTCCCTCCCGCCAAATATGCACTGGGAGACATAGAGGACGTGTCACCCCAAAACTGGGTGACCAGGGTGGCCATGCCACCCTGCAGGAGTTGGGGTCAAGGCTTCCCTTTAAGATGAGGTATTGGGCACCCCAATCTGATTCTGAATGAGGGTGGGGTTCACGCAAGCCTCCCCTGAGATCAGCCAACTTCACAGTGGGTGGTCTGGCTCCAAAATGGAGGCAGGCAGACCAAGCTGTGATTCCCCTCCCCCTCGTCTCTCAGGCACTCTGGAACCCTATCTGACTAATGAATGACTTTTATTAATCTCAGTAGAGGGATTGGGGAAAGGAGTGAAGGACAGAGGGATTTTGGGGTGCCCTCTTCTTTATTTCTATGGGGTCCATCACTCAGTTCGGAACCTTTGGAGTTCCCACTCCTAAGTGTCTCCCCCCTTGTCCCTTCTCCTGTTTCTATTTCTATCCTTTTCTATAATTGCAAGACAAACTGGAAAGGATCTCTCAGCAAGGTTGGGTAATGGGAGAAGGAGCCCAAAAGATGGCTCCCACAATGGAGTCCCAAACTTAGCTGACTTTATGATTGAAGTCTTGCTGGGTGAGATGTGATGGGATTCCTTTGACCAGGGAATCAGGGTTTCAATGTCCAAAGAAAGAAGCCCTCAAGACTGGATTCGAGCTGAGATGTTCTCCTCCCTCTCTCAGTCTTACACTGGAAGGTCTTTCTTCTCCATCCTCCTCTGGAGAATTCCTCCAAATCCCTCTCTTGTCCCAATTGTCAGTAACTGTCACCAATGGCCTTCTTCTGGCTCTTCTGGGTAACATATATTGCTATTCTCCTGGTAGAGGATATATCCTGTTACCTGGACACCTTAGGCCCATGTTGGGAAACTTTTGTCACATGTGCTGGAGTCTGCCAAAGGAGACTCCTCCCTTTTCCCTTTCCTTATGTGCCTGAGAATATTTCCCGCCTTATGTACCCTTCTTCTCATCAGCTCAGTGTGAATGATTCCTCCCTCCCATGTCTGGGATAATAGGTGGGGTTCACATGTGGCATAAGGGTTGCATTTTGGGAACTTGGTATCTAAAAGTTTTGCCTTCACTGCCATAGGCCATCCAGCTCAGAATGAAAGGATTAATTCAGAATCATGACCAGTTGGGGAAATTAACTGATTACAGTTAATTTTATGTAGTTATGTTTTTAGTCTTTCTTTAAAGAGTATGGAGGGCTTCTGGGTTAAAATGGCTGTAGTATAAATGCAAGGCTCTTCCTCTCCTCACCACAAATATAAAGTGCCTCAAAAGGATGAAAAAAACAAAATCAGATGAGAGAATGGGCTCCACTGTAGGACACAACCTTGAAGGTAGGTGGGAATTGGGCATTTCGATCCTATAAGGGGACAAAATAACTCACACCAAAACACAAGCTGATCAATCCTCCCTCACTCCACCTACAGCTCCAGAGTCAGAGCCAGCAGGCCAGAATCAGAGCGAGCACAGAGTAATCTCTAGGTTCTTGGGAGCTGGCTGAGAACAACTCAGACTTACCCCCTCAGAGCAATAAGACTTGGGATCCCAGGAGGCTGAGGAATGTGGACCAGGGTTGCAAAGATAGAGCAGAGATGGGTGAACACAGTAGAAGCCACAGAGGTTCAAAAAATAGCCTCAGAGCAAAAATTTCCATAACTATATACACAGGGAACCTGCCCTGCTCACTCAGACTTCTGGATGAGAAAGTAACAAAAACCCAACAAAGCAACAACCAATATTATCCAAGAAATAGAATCTTTAACCACAAAAAGAGCAAGAGAAAGGCATTGACTCTGGATAATTTTTATGGAGAAAAAATCCAGACTACAGAGAAGACAGCAGAGGATGACAAACATGTAAACACATCTAAACCTTTCAAAAAATAGAAATCCATCACAAGCTCCTGAGAAGCTTAAATTTGAGATGGTGAACCAAATGAGAAAGATAAAAGAAACTTGGCAAGAAAAGTGGGAAATAGTTCAAAAAGAAAACAACAGTTTAAAAGACAAAAACTCCCACTTAGAAAAAGAAACCAGAGATGAAATGAAATAATAAGCAAATTGGAGACCAGAATTAAATAGATGGAAGCCATTAAAAGCACAATATACCAACCCAGAAAGGAAAATCAAATGATCATAGCTGAAAATCAGTCTTTAAAGACCAGAATTGGGCAAATACAAGCTAATGATCTCACAAGACAACAGGAATTAATAAAGCAAAGTTAAAAGAATGAGAAAACAGAAGGAAACATAAATATCTCACTGAGAAGATGGTTGACTTAGAAAACAGGTCCAGGAGAGATAATTTGAGAATCATAGGCCTACCTGAAAATCTGGAAATGAACAGAAACCACAACATCATATGACAAGAAATTATCCAAGAAAACTGCCCTGATGTTCTTCAACAAGAGGGCAAAATAGACATTGAAAGAGTCCATAGAACACCCTCTACATTAAATCCTCAAAAGACAATCCCCAGAACTATAATTGCTAAATTAAAAAGCTTCCAAGCTAAGGAGAAAATATTACAAGGAGCTAGAAAGAAACTATAAGATATCAAGGAACACCAGTAAGGATTATACAGGATCTGGCATTGACACTGTCTGTTTCCTAGAGATCCCCATTAGAACAGCTGTCTATAATCATTGCCCTTGCTGTTTGGCCTTGCTGTACATGTAAATGATCCACAGTCTTACTACAGAATGGTTCTGTCCCCCCATAGTGAGAATCAAGGAATGCTACCTTCTTCAAGCTTTTATCAAGAACTTGTGCAGATGTGCCTGGTTTTCTGTCAGTGTACCCCATATCACTGTTTCCTTTCCCATAACTTCTCTCCTTAATTTCTATTATATCCTCCTCCATTTGCAACTCCTCCTCAGTCATATCTTTGTAATTTTGTGTTACCTCCTCCAACCCATAATTCATAATATCTTCTGCACCTGTTTTGTTCTTCTCACATTCCTTTGCTACATCATTATCGCTGCCCTTCTCATTTCTTGCAAGAACTGCTTTCTCTAAGGCTGCTTCCTCTGTTCATAAGGTACGAGGTCTAGCTCCTTGGGACAGGTATTCTTCCATTTTGGACAAGCTTGGGGACTTACTAAACTTGGCACAGTCATAGACACAACATCTAGCCTTCACCTTATCACTGTATCTACTATTGCTGTCCCTGTTATTATTATTGGTGTTACTATTGTATCTGGAATTATAGTATGTATTCCTCCTGTTGTTATTGTTATCATTTCTATTTCCAAAGTTAATCTGGGACTTAAATCTACAATCCTGTACCATGTGGCCAATTTTTGAACATAGGAAACATCTCTTTACTTTGCTGTTAGCACTGCCACTAGATGATTGCCTAGGCCTGCTTTGGCTCCTCTAATTGGTGGACATCAGAGCCATATTTTTGATTTCTTCCACCTCCCTGGCCTTCTGAGCTTCCCTCAATTGCTTTTTGAGCTCAGCAATCTCTCGATCTTTTTCAGAGGTTCTAGATGGTTTAGATTCACTATCCTTTGAGTCATGGATATAAGCCGCTGTCTTCCTCAATTCCTCAATGGGCATGGTCTCCCATTGTGGGCAATGTAGTCTAAAATATGTCTGGATATAGTTCTGACTCCCTTTCACAAATTGCCTCCTGACATGCTGAATGTTGTCCTCAGCAGTCATGTCCCTAAACCCTAGGGTAGTCTCCCCAGCTTCCAGCAGTCTGTCTAGGTATATGCTCTGATGTTCCTCCTCCCCCTGCTTCAACTTTTCAAATGAGCCCCATGCATTTGATCTTCTGGCATGAAGTCTCATTGCCCCTGCCAAGTCCTCCCTGCATCTCCTAAGGTATGTCATATTTGCATGGGATGACAGCTCCAGGTATTGATGCTGTTCTGGCCATGATGCTAGATTGGGATTGGTCCTTGTTTCTGCAATAAATTTAGCTTTCTCACTTGGGGTAAATAGTTCTGATAATAAGAGTTCAATGTCTTCGAAATTCAGATTGTACAGCTTGACTGCCCGTTTAAATTATTTTATTGCCTTATGTGGATTGATGAAAAACTGGGGGAACCTCCTTTTTAAAATTTCTAGATCCCCTCCAGTAAACAGTTTATAGCCCTTGATGGGTATGATCCCAGCATCCGATTGCACTATTGTCTCTGTCTGTAATGGGAAGGATTATTACAGGAGCTGCCTCTGCCCCTGCAACTTCTTGCTTTTCTGGGTTTTCATGTTTAATCTCTTGTTGTATTTCACCCCCCCCCATTTTTTGTTGTGACTGTGTTTTCTATTATTTCCAACTGCATAATTGTCTTGGCATCTAATTCCTTCCCTTCTCTAATTTGTTTGTTAATCTCTATTAGTGTCTTCATATATTCCAACATCTGTTCCATAACCCGGTCAGTAACTTCAGCCTTTCCAAATGTGAAAGCCAGTACCTTCCTCAAAATCATTAGGGCCCCATAGCAAGTTGCAGTCATGGCTATCCCTGATGGTACATATGCCAAGACTTACCCCACTGTTATCGTCAGCCACGGGTAAGTGTCAAAATGTTCTATCACTGTTTTAAAAAATTGGGGAACTGTGACAAACCAAAATGTGGCACAAGTCTGCCAAATCCCATACATTAAAACTCCAGAGCACTCCAAGGGAATAATTTCTCTTATACTGGCCATATATCTCTTCTCCACTAGGTTCTATAGTAAAAAATCCTAGGTTGGCTGGCCAAAACTCTTATGATGATAATAACAGATAATTTGGAGAAGCAGATAAATGTGTCTGGGCCAATAGACCTTCAAGTCACAAAGACTGATTGACAAGCTTCAGTGAGAAAGGAGGAGGTTAAACACTCCTGGATCTCAAACCCCTCCCCCCTAAACAGTTCCTGTATTTCAGTTGGAAGATAGAGACTGGTTAAGATTCTTCTGGTAAGTTTCTGTTATGGCTGAACCCCAATAATGTTCCCTTTCTTTAATTTATATTCCTCACAGGTCTGAAAGAGGAATAAGTAGAAGCTAGCTATATAACTGTTAAGGACAGAGATAAAACTGATCTTCTTAAAACTGGCTGCAGACAGGCTTCAAACTAGATGTCCAGACTGAGTTGTGAGTATTCCCCCAAATAATTTCCAGGCACAGATTTGAAGGTATAGCTTATATTATGTAATAACAAGGAAAACTAGAGTAATTAATGAAGGTATTTGAATAAGGAAAGATGACCCTGAACTATTAGGTTGAAGCTGCCCTTCCCCCCCACAGGAGGGGGTGACGCACCTAACAAAAACTTGTTAGATAATTTATATATCTAATCACTAATCACTAGATAATTATTATATTGATATTGATGAAGATTAATACTAACAAACAGGCTAACCCTATGAGTAGAAACCACACTAGCTTATGCCACAATGGCCACCTCAGGTGAACCCCAAGTCTGGAGTAGTAAGCACAGTGTCTGCTCATTTCAACCTTGACAAAGTAACTGTCTCAACCATTCTCAACTGCCCCCTCACCCAAAGTTCTCCAGGGGGGTCCCCTGGAATTCTGGGTGAGGCTGTCCCTGTATTTTGCAGGGATTCCGTGCTTTCCATCTCTACATAACAATCATTATAGCAAATATATTTGCATTAAGCTTATATCACTATAAAATTTAAAAAAGATAAATAATGATTATATATGTACTTCAAGATGAGAAAAAATCAATTTCTCTAATTAAAAAAAATTTAAAGAACAAATATTGCATTGCACATGTAAGGAAGAAAAATAAAATGTCAAAAAAAATAAATAGCTTAGAACTAGTGAAGGGTTTTACAAAAATAGCAGATTTACAATGCACATTCAATTAGAGTACCATAATTTTTAATATCACATTTTAAAACAATAATAACCTGTTTTTATAATTACTTGCTATGATGTTTAAAAAGGATATACTTGTTACAGATTCCACCTTGGCTAAGATATTTTCTCAACAAACTCTGTTACTGCCTCCATAGCAAAATCTGATATTAAAGAAACCTTCTGGATTAAATTATCCTCAGGGATTCTAGATTCTTCTGATAGAAAAGCAGGCTAGGACATATAGATTAACACAAGTATACAGTAGCTCTCTTGGCTTCCTGTTTAAAAAATCCAAGGTAGGTAATTTTCATGTTTCTTCTACCCATTTAAGGCAACAATTCGTTATAATAAAATATATAAAACCTTATCATTTATACAGAAAGGACTAGGATCTAAAGTAAAATTTAAAAGACCTCTCACAAAATTACAATTTAAATCTCAAGGCATCGAAACCTCCAAGGTTTTACACAATTACCAAGATAGAATAAAACTTAAAAGACATGTGCTCCTCCAGTATACATAAGGCAATTTACAACTTTAAAATATATAAGGTGTTCATAGATGGTACATATAACAGCATTGTTAAATAAATTAGGAAATACAATATGAGTACCAGATAACAAGTTATACAGTCAAAAAACCTCTTCTACCAGTTCTAATAGATTTTTTTCATTATTTGGGAGTTACAATTAAAATCATAAACAGAATTACTCTAGTAGCCAAAAACTTCATTAGCTTAAAATGATTCAGTGCAACAGGAAAAGCAACGAAATAAACAAAATTAATTCACAAAACTAATCAGCAAAATACAGTAAGATACAGAGTCTTTTTAAAATAGAAAAAAAAACTCTTTCAGTTCTGAGGTTTAAAAGTCCACATCTGGTCCAATTCAAAGTTCAAAGTCAAGGTCCTTATAATCAGTCTCCGCTCTGAGCATAAGGGTTTTAAATTTCAAAGTGTAAGCAGTATGGGGTGAATTTCTTCACCTGAGTTTCAAGTTTGAAATAATCACAAGAAAGTTTGCCATTTTACTTCCTGTTTGAAGAGTAAACACCAGAGCCCACATAGAATCGTGGGGTAGGGGCTAGACAAAAGCTTAGGTCAGTTTTCAGGAAAACCCACATGGAGAGATTGTGTGCGGGGGGGGGGGGGGGGTAGGGCAGGGTTTAGAAGAAACATGGAGGGGGATATTTGGGATAAAAGTGTCTTTCAGGGTAAGAGTCCTTAACAAGAGCAAAAGTGGACTAAAAACATCTTTCAGATTAAAAGTCAGTACCAAGAGAGCAGGGGGGTTAATACTTCCCAAATCTTAAGTGGCAGTTGGCTGAAGCAGTCTCTGAAATAGCGGCAAGTCAGGGAGGCTGGGGACTCAAATGTCGGCAGCAGACAGGATCAGCAGAAGCAGTGAGTCATGAAAAGCAGAAGAGATCATGCAGGCAGGAACTGAGTCCAGGTCAGGAGTCAGGAAAATCGTTGGAGGTGGCAGCAAGAAACCAGCATTCAAACAGTGTGGGTAGGGACCACCAGGCCCTGGGCACTGGGAGAAAAAACTCCCAGCCCAGCAGCAATTAAAACCATTGTCCCTTTTCCCTGAAAAGCAGCCTTGAGGCTGGGGAGAATAGGGAGAGGATCGGGTGAGGAAAAAGAGCATTTCTGAGACTCCAGGTCCCAGAGCCGCATGGCTTCTCAGGCAATCTAGAAATTTTAGGGTCCGAAATCCAAACTTCTGGTTCACCAAACTGTTATTTTTAAAAATGATGAAGGCCGATATTATAAGGGAAAATAGTATTTTAATTAAACCCATGCTGATAGAGATAAATCAACCATGCACCTGTAAGAGATCTATTCAAAATGCCTGCCAGTACCTATCTCCTGCCATCTTGTCTGTCTCGTACACCAGTGAGCCCGCTCAGGTAGCAAAGAGGCCCAACTCAAGCTAGCCCTCCGAATTTAAGCTGTGCTATACTTTGGTTCCCATTGTCTGATGTTATCACATCAGAAACTGGAAACCCATTGGATCATGGGGAATGTAGTCTCAAAGTTCCCCACATATCCACAGGAAGTTTGTAAGATACTTTTAAATGGCACCTTCCTGAATTCCAAACACACAGATTAGGGGGACTGATTAAAAGCAAAACACTGGTATAGAAGGAAATAGCAAAATAAGAAAGGGCAGAACTAGGAGAGGAAATAAAACTGTTGGGGAATGTACAGGTAGTAATAATAACTCTGAAGGTGAATCGAATGAACTTACCCATAAAACTGAAGCAAATAGCAGAGTCGATTAGAAAATAAAATCCTACCATATGTTCTCTAGAAGAAACACACATGAGGCAGGTAGACACACATATGGTAAAGGTAAAAAACTGGAGCAAAATCTATTGGGCATCAACTGAGAAAAAGAAGTCAGGAGTCACAATCATGATATCTGACAAAGGCAAAGTAAAAATAGATCTGATTAAAAGAGATAAGGTAGGTAATTACATCCTGATAAAAGGCAGTATATTCAATGAGGAAACATCAGTACTCAACATGTATGCATCAAATAGTGTAACATCCAGATTTCTAAAGGAGAAACTAGTGGAACTCAAGGAGGAAATACATAGTAAAACTACATACTAATGGGAGACCTAATCCTTCCTCAATCAAAACTAGATAAATCAAACAAAAAATAAATAAGAAAGAAATAAGAGATGTGAATGAAATTTTAGAAAAATTAGAGTTAATAGATATGTGGAGAAAAATAAATAGTAACAAAAAGGAATACACCTTTTCAGCAACACATGAAACATTCACAAATATTGACCATGTACTGTGGCATAAAAACATGGAAAACAAATGCAAAAGAGCAGAAATAATAAACACAACCTTTTCAGATCATAATGCAATGAAATGATAATTATAAGTGTACATGGAGAGCAAATCAAAAATTAATTATAAATTAAATAATATAATTCTCCAAAATATGTAAGTTAAATAACAAATCTTAGAAACAATTAATAATTTCATTGAAGAGAATGAAGAGACATCCTATTAAAATCTATGGGATGCAGCCAAAGCAGGACTCAGAGGGAAATTTATATCCTTGAGGATATATTTTAACAAATTAGGGAGGGCAGAAGTCAATGAATTGATCATGCAAATCATAATACTAGAAAGAAAACAAATTAAAAATCCTCAGATGAAAACTAAATTAGAAATCCTAAAAATTAAAAGAGAAATTATTAAAATTGAAAGTGAAAGAACTATTGAATTAATAAATAAGACTAGAAGCTGATACTTTGAAAAACAAATAAAATAGATAAAGTATTGGTAAATCTAACAAAAAAGGAAAGAAGAAAAACAAATTAATATTATCAAAGATCAAAAGGGAGACCACACCTCTAATGAAGATGAAATTAAGACAATCATTAAATCTATTTTGCCCGAGTATATGGCAATAAATTCTGAAATCTAGGCTATATGGATGAATATTTACAAAAATATAAATTTCCTAGATTAACAGAAGAAGAAATAGAATACTTAAATAATCTCATATCAGAAAAATAATTTGAACATGTCATCAAAGAATTCCCCCAAAAAAATCCCCAGGGCCAGATGGAATCACAGATGAATTATATCAAACATTCAAATAATAACTAATCTCGATACCATAAAAATTATTTGAAATAATAAGCAAACAAGTAGTTCTACAAAATTCTTTTCATGATACGAATATTGTGCTTATTCCAAAGCCAGGCACATCAAAAACAGAGAAAGAAAACTATAGACCAATCTCGTTAATGAACATAAATACAAAAATCTTAAAGAAAGTAGTAGCAAGGAGAGTACAGCAAGTGATCACAAGGGTTATTCACTATGATCAGGTGGGATTTATACCAAGAATGCAAGGATGGTTCAATATTAGGAAAGTCATCCACATAAGTGACCATATCAACAAGTACACCACCAAAAATCACACGATTATCTCAATAGATGCCGAAAAAGCCTTTGACAAAATATAACATATTCCTATTGAAAGAGAGGGAGCTAAATTTCATCAGATCAGCACTTGGAGTAAGCTAGGCAGCTCCTTACCTCTGGCTCTCCTACACTTCATACTTCAACTCTTTCTCTTCCTCATAATAAATAAAAGCTGTTAGTTTTTTTTTTCTGACTTAGGAATAATATTTTGAATTTGGAGACCACAACATTGAATATATAATTCTCTTATTTAGTCAAAACTCCAATTTAACTTTTATAACGGGAAGATTAAAAAGAAAAAGATTTGATATAAGAATTTAATAAAACAAAGGTCAAACAAGTTTTAAGATTTAGTGGCTTCTTTCTTTCCAACTGATTTAACAAGATTGTATCCCTCAGGAATGACACATCCTCATCCCTTGCCCATACAAATCAAATATCTACAGAGAATATTGTAAAGGATTTGGATATGCCACAGAACTATGTTTTTATTTGAATATTGCTCCTTGTAGATAATTTTCCATAACAGAATAGCCAAACTAGTCTTCTTGTCTGCCATTTTCTTAGTTTTGACTCATCCCAAGCATATTTCATTAAAATAATTTCTTGGAATATTTATAAATAGTTACAATGTAAAATGATTAGCCACTAGCCTTATCCTATTTATCATATTATATTTAGGCCTGGCAATTTCTTTCCTCATTCTTATAGATATGAAATCATCATTGTTGTGGATGAATATTGAGAAAGTGACAAGCTATCTACAATTCTTTAAGAGCAAAGAAACTTTTTTTTGGTTCTCTGCCTTTCTCTAGGTATTCATACTTTTGAGTTAGTGTAACATTTGTGGTTATTTTGAATTTAACCAATATGAATAGAAAGGAGTTCCCACTTAGCAGAAACCTCTATGTTAACCCTCCCTTTGCTTATTTTTCTTATATTTATTCAAAATTTTGCAAAATTGCTTTGGTCTTCAGAATGAACACAAAGGAATGGTGAAAATGACATGTATCACCACCTTATCTAGTTGAGTAATATGGAAAACTAGTTTGCCTAGTTTAAGTAACATGGATGTTTGAATCCTCTATGAAGTAGTTTTGAGTTTGGTTCTCCTATGTTGTTAAAGCTCATTGAACTTTTGTGACCCTCTTTTTTTCTCCTGTATTCACTTCATCAACTCTTAACTATTGCATCCAGATGTTGAAGATCACAATTTACCTACATCATAGGCACTATTATCTGGTGAGAGGGAAAACACCTGCATTCCCATGGTCCCTTTATTTTACCCTGTCTCAGAGAATTTGTACTGGTAATGTTGATTTCTGTGCTGTGTTGTCATCGTCCTCTTTGTCCATTTCCCCTTCTTTTATTTCTCTCTCCTTCCAAGTTCCTTGTTGGGTAACATAGTTTTCTACATTCAGCTGGGTGAGGATATTATTCCTGCTTTGAACTACTTTCAGTGTGATTAAGATTTATGCATTGCCTACCAACTACCAAATTCTTGTTATATTGACATTTTTGCACCTATTCAGATAAGATTATTTACCCCTTTCTTAGAGGGTACAATGACAAACTGCATAGGATGATATGTCAAAAAATTATATATTAAAAAACTAGGTGTAAAAAAAGAGGATAATACTAAGAAAAATGGGAAAAAAGAAAAAAATGGGGTAAATATAAACTTAATAAAGAAGAGCATGAGAAGAAGGGGGAGAAGATCAATACAATGGAAGGGTGGAAGAGGTTAGTGACAGGAATAATGAACTGGAATAATTACATGTGAACTGGAAAGACTTCCAGAAATTGATGCAGAGTGAAAGGAGTTGAACCAGGAGAACATTAAACACAGAGACTGATACATTGTGGCACAATTGAAAATACTGTACTTCTCTACTAGCAACAATGTAATGATCCAGGACAATTCTGAGGGACTTATGAAAAAGAATGCTATCCACATCCAGAGAAAGAACTGTGAGAGTAAAAACACAGAAGAAAAACATGCAATTGATCACATGGTTCAATGGGGATATGATTGGGGATGTTGACTTTAAATGATCACTTTATTGCAAGCAATATGGAAATACGTTTTGGACAAGGAAACATGTAAAATCCAGTGGAATTGCTTGTCAGCTCCTGGAGGGCAGAGAAAGAAGGGGAGGAAAAGAACATGAATCCTGTGACCATGGAAAAATACTCAAAATTAATTAATCAATCAATTCATAAATAAACAAACAAACAAATAACCAAATAAATAAATGAATAAATGAAAATGTACAGACAAACCCAATATAACCAAAGCTAGAAGGGAAACAAGAGATTGGGGAAAAAATGTTATAACAAATTTTTCTGATAGAGGTCTCATTTCTCAAATATATAGAGGTTGTACTAAATGCCAAATACAATATTAACTGTTGTAAATGCAAGAGCATACTGGACATTTTTAGTCTTTTGGTTGATTTGTGGTCATGAAAGTAAAAATTTTAACTTTATAATTATACATCTTGCTTTCCATAAAATCATCAAAATATATGGAAATAATCTAATAATATTCTTGAAGCATTAGACATTTCCAAAGGCAATTCTCATATTAAATTCATGAATATTTCCATCTCATGATTAGAAATTTTGCTGAAAAATATAAAATGCACTTTTATTCCTTAAAATAATTACAAAGACGATTTGGAAAGAGATTTTTAATTAATACAAGATGAAAATTTAGTGTCAAATAGCTAAACCATCAAAAATCATTAATAAGCCAATGTAATTGACACAATGACCAATGAAGTAAGGTGGACAAAAATAAATTGATACATAATCCTGATAGGGAATAAGGGGAAGGAAAATAACAAAGTATCATTTTATTTTATAATTTGAAATGCTATAATTTAAATGTTAATATTTAATTAGTAAATGTTGTTGTTTTGATGATTAGTGTCATTTTTGTAATAAAATATCTTTCTACCAATCAATTATGTTTCTGTTCATTTGTTGACTTGTTCATTTTTAATTTCTCTATGCAGAGTTGGATAGTTAAATTCTACATAATATTCATATTTAGATGATTTTAAAAAATAAAATAAATATCTAAAAATTTTAAAAAATTGACAAAAATTCAAGTAGAGAATTTGAATGGCAACTATATGTGTGGGGTGTGTGTGTGTGTGTGTGTGTGTGTGTGTGTGTGTGTGTGTGTGTGTAGCAAGTACTACAAGTAAATTATCAAGAGCTTTTAACTGAATTCTATGTAACGTGAGATTTGTATCTGTTTTTTGAGAGTGTGCTTAAATATCTCAATAAAATTTTTCTTTCTTTTGATTCACTATGTCCCATAGTGTCCTTTTTATCTTAAATATTCTAAGTTACTCACCCATCTTTCCCTACACCCACTCGCAGGGGAAACCTGAAGTACCCTAGGTGTGATCCTAGTCATCCATTGGGAAACGTAATTAGCTTTTGGGAGGTTTGGGGGCTTATATAACCAAACCAAAAGTCCCTGTCCTGGGCGCCACTTACTTGAGTAAACTATTCCCTCAATGTAAGTTAATTGGTATATTTTGATGCACAGTCCCAAGGCAATGTTTAACTGATTAAATCATTAGAATTTTTTT
>NC_058130.1:654053258-654135911 GCF_016433145.1 Gracilinanus agilis
ATATATATATATATATATATATATATATATATATATATATGTGTGTGTGTGTGTGTGTGTGTGTGTGTGTGTGTGTGTGTGTGTGTGAATACATATACACACACATACACACATAAGCACAAATATCTATGTATACATATAAATACATGCATTGACTGATTTATAATTAGCTCATATATAGTTATTCCTTTATGCTAATAATACCTCCTTTTATGACCACAGTAAAGACTGTGAAAACAATTTGTAATTTTATGAGAATTTATAAAACTCCTCTGAAAATCTTGGAAAGACAGAAATAAATGTGTAGAGTTAAACATATTTTTGTATAAGGGTACAATTTTATAATCTAGTGAATTATCTCTGATATATATGTACATAATATGTATATGTATGCAAGAAAATTACTATTTTTTCTCATAGAAGAATTACACTGACATTTAATGTATGGAATTTGATTCATGAAAAAATCATGAATGTTTTTTTTTTTATTTTGATAGAGGGGAGTTAAGGAGCTGGAGATTAGTTTCATGCCATTTAATTTATGATCTTGTTTATTTTTGTGTTTTACATAGAGGATTCTATTTAATTTGATATTAAAAAAACATTGAGTAGATATTGATTGGTCACCATTATTACACACATTTGACAACTAGAACTGATTTGTTTTATCATCTGATAATAGAATCAAATAAGATAATAAAATTAAAACTCTTTGTAAACAAAATTTATAAACCTATTTTATATAATTACATAAAATTTTTTTCAATCATTTCAGAAATATCCAATTCTTTTTGAACCAATTTTGAGTTTTGTTGTCAAAGACACTGCAGTGTTTGGCCCTTTTCTTCTTCATATCATTTTACAGATGAGGAAACTAAGGCAATCAGAGTTAAGTGTTTTTTCTAGGGTCACAAAACTATTAATTGTCTGAGGCCTGATTTGAACCTAGGAAGATGAATTTTCCTGACTACAGGCCTAGGAATTTATTCACTCTACAACCTACCTGCCTTTTATAAATTTATAATAAATATCTAAATATTAAATATTATTATTATCATAAATGTCTCCATGTTATTCTATCTCTTTTTACATCATAGATCCTCAAATGTTTTTGCTTCTTATTACTGTTTCCTCTTATTGTTCTATCAACACTGCTCCTTACTACTATACCTTTTCCCATCCTAATTTTCTATAGAGCAAGATATATTTCTGTGCTCAGTTAAATGTGTATATTATTCCTTCTTTGAGCCAATTCAAATAAGAATAAGAGTCAAGAATTCCTCTCCCCACACCTCTCTCCAGTGTAAAAGCTCTTTCATACCTCTTTTATGTGAGATAATTTACTAGATTCTCTTTCTTTTCCCTCCACTCCCAGCTCATTCCTAATTGTTGCTCTTTAGTTTTATTTTTTAGATATCCCTTAATATTCAACTTTTTTTCTAACATTTAATGATATTTATTTTTTAGAAAACTTAACATGGTTACATGATTCATGCTCTTACTTTCCCCTTCACCCCCCAAGATTCCCCACCAACCATGGCTGATGCATATTTCCACTGGTTTTAACATGTGTCATTGATCAAGACCTATTTCCAAATTGTTGATAGTTGCACTGGTGTGGTAGTTTCAAGTTTACATCACCAATCATGTGTATTTCAACCCATGTGTTCAAGCAGTTGCTTTTCTTCTCTGTTTCCACTCCTGCAGTACTTCCTCTGAATGTGGGTAGTGTTCTTTTCCATAAATCCCTCAGAATTCTCCTGGGTCATTGCATTGCTGCTAGTACAGAAGTCAATTACATTGTATTTTACCACAGTGTATTGGTCTCTGCGTACAATGTTCTTCTGATTATACTCCTTTCACTCTGCATTAATTCCTGGAGGACTTTCCAGTTCACATGGAATTCCTCCAGTTTATTATTCCTTTGAGTGCAATAGTATTCCATCACCACCATATAACACAATTTGTTCAGCCACTCCGCAAATGAAGGGCCTACCCTCATTTTCCATTTTTTTTGCCACCACAAAAAGGACAGCTATACATTTTTTTCATACAAGTCTGTTTATCTATGATATATTTGTGGTACAAACCCAACAATGGTATGGCTGGATCAAAGGGAAGGCATTCTTTTATAGCCCTTTGAGCATAGTTCCAAATTGCCAACCAGAATGGTTGGATCAGATCACAACATCACCAGGAATGCATTAATGTCCTAATTTTGCCACATCCTCTCCAACATTCATTACTCTCCCCTTCTTTCATTTTAACCAGTCTGCTAGGTGTAGGTGATACCTCAGAGTTGTTTTGATTTGCATTCTTCTAATTATTAGAGATTTATAACACGTGCTTATTGATAGTTTTGATTTCTTTATCTGAAAATTGCCTATTCATGTGTCTTGCCCATTTATCAATTGGAGAATGGCTTGATTTTTTATACAATTCGTTTAACTCCTTGTGCATTTGAGTAATTAGACCCCTGTCAGAATTTTTTGTAATAAAGATTTTTTTTCCCAATTTGTTGTTTCCCTTCTGATTTTGGCTACATTGTTTTTGTTTGTTCAAAAGCTTTTTAGTTTGATATAATCAAAATCATTTTTTTTACATTTTGTAATTTTCTCTAACTCTTGCTTGGTTTTAAAATCTTTCTTTTCCCTGAAATCTGACAAGTATTCTATTCTGTGTTCACTTAACTTATTTATAGTTTCCCTCTTTATATTCAAGTCATTCACCCATTCTGAATTTATCTTGGTGTAGGGTGTGAGATGTTGATCTAAACCTAATCTCTCCCATATTGTTTTCCAAATATCCTAGCACTTTTTTTCAAACAGTGGATTTCTGTCCCAAAAGTTGGGCCCTTTGGGTTTATCATACACTGTTTTGCTGACATCACTTACTCCAAGTCTATTCCACTGATCCTCCCTTCTGTCTCCTAGCCAGTACCATCTTGTTTTAGTGATCGCTACTTTAATATCTGGTACTGCTAGGCCACATTCCTTCATATTTTTTTTCATTATTTCCCTTGATATCCTTGATCTTCTGTTATTCCAAATGAACTTTGTTATAGTTTTTTTTCTAATTCATTAAAAAAAAATTTGGTAGTTTGATAGGTATGGTGCTAAATAGATAAATTAATTTGGATAGAATGGTCATTTTTATTATGTTACCTTGTCCTATCCATGAGCAGTAAATGTCTTTCCAATTGTTTAGATCTAGTTTTAATTTTTTGGAAAGTGCTTTGTAGTCGTGTTGATATAATTCCTCTGTTTGTTTTGGTAGATAGATTCCTAAATATCCTATATTATCTAGGGTAATTTAAAATAGTGTTTCTCTTTCTACCTCTTGGTGCTGTGATGTGTTGGAAATATATAGCAATGCTGATCATTTATGTGCATTTCTTTTGTATCCTGACACTTTGCTAAAGTTGCTGATTATTTCTACTAACATTTTAGTTGATTCTCTAGGATTTTTTAAGTAGACCATCATATCATCTTCAAAGAGTGATAGCTTTGTCTCCTCATTGCCTATTTTGATACCTTCAATTTCTTTTTTTTTCTCTAATTGCTACTGCTAGTGTTTCTAGTACAATGTTAAATAATAGAGGTGAAAATGGGCATCCTTGTTTCACTTCTGATCTTAATGGGAAGGCTTCTAATGTATTCCCATTGAATATGATGCTTGTTGATGGTTTTAGGTATATACTGTTTATTATTTTTAGGAAAGGTCCTTCTATTCCTATACTTTCCATGGTTTTCAGTAGGAATGGGTGCTTTATTTTGTCAAATGCTTTTTCAGCATCTATTGAGATAATCATGTGATTTTTGTTTGTTAGATTGTTGATATGGTCAATTATGTGGATGATTTTCCTAATGTTGAACCATCCTTGCATTCCTGGTATAAATCCCACCTGATCATGGTGGATGATCCTTTTGATCACTTGCTGGAGTCTCTTTGCTAGTATTCTGTTTAAGATTTTTGCATCTATGTTCATTAGGGAGATTGGTCTGTAGTTTTCTTTTTCTGTTTTTGATCTACCTGGATTTGGAATCAGTACCATATTTGTGTCATAAAAAGTACTTGGTAGGACTCCTTCTTTGCTTATTATACCAAATAATTTGTATAATATTGGGATCAGTTGCTCTTTGAATGTTCGATAGAATTCACTTGTGAATCCATCAGGCCCTGGCGATTTTTTCTTAGGGAGTTCTTTGATAGGTTGTTCAATTTCTTTTTCCCCGATATGGGATTTATTTAGGTATTCTATTTCTTCTGCTCTTAATCTAGGTAATTTATATTTTTTTTGTAAATATTCATCCATATCACCTAGATTGCTATATTTATTGCCATATAATTTTAATATTCAACTTCTAACCATGTCCTCTCTCTAATTGTACTTCTTCTAACAGCCTTAATAATGGTAAAGTTCTGAATGTTGCATGCTGGGAGGTGAGATGGCAGAGCAAGTGACTCTTTACTGAAACAAATCCTCAACACATTAAAGAAAACAAAGCAAAATAAAACGAAGGAAGAGAAAACAAAACAAAAGAAAGAAAATGGCCTCAAAACAAAGGAAAGCAGTAGGGACACCATTTCACCAGGATTATAAGGGAGAGTTGCACAGGGAGTGTGGTATCCACAGGAACCAAAACAATGAGGACCAGCACAAATCATTTCTATACAACCAAAAGAACATATTGGTAGAACAAGGACCAAGAAAGTACAATAAAGCAGAAGAGAAGGGAACTAGCCCAATAATAAGCAACACACTCAGAGCAAAGAAAACATAGATTAAGGAATACCCTAGTACATGGCACTCTGATTGAGACAGGGAAGCTGCAAAGGAGAGTAATAGGTCAACTCACTAGCACATAGCCTGGGGCAGCTCATCCAAGAAGATAATATAGGGTGTGGTAGCAGGAGAAGTAGAACAGCACTGAACATGATATGCCTCAACTAAAGTATTAAAAGTAGTGGTAGCAATAAAGACCACTGATAAAATAAACATGAATATTGATCTAATCAAAGATATAAGGAAGGAATTAGATCTTCACAAAAGTTCCCATAGACAATGAAACAATATCAATATTTTTTTAAATGCATCAAATTACATAGCATCAAATTCCTAAACTTGTAGTTTTATGAGATGAAAGGAAAAGACAGTAAAAATTGATTAATGGGCAACCTCTACCTTTCCATCTCAGAAGTAGATAAATCCAGTCAAAAATAAATTTAAAAAAAATCATTAAGAAAGCAAACAGAACTTAGAAAAGTTAGCTATGGTGATCTCTAGAGAAAAGTGAATTGGGATAGAAAGAAAATTACCTTTTCTTCTGAATTATATGTAAGTTTCACTAAAATAGACCATTTAATAGACCATTAAAACCTCACATCTATACAAAAAAGCAGATATCTTAGATGTATTATTATTTCCATACCATAATGCAATACAAATCACAATCAACAAAGGGCAGCAGAAAGTAAAAAATAAATTATTGGAAGAAATATAATTTTATCCTAAAAATTCACGTATCAAAGAACAAATCATAGAAACAAAAATTTCATTAAAGAGAATGAATAGATAGCATACCAAAATTTATAATAATAAAGTCAATAAATAGTAATCAATAAAAATAGAAAAATAGTCAGTAATTAGAGTATGCAGCTAAAAAAATAGGAAAATATTAAAATCCTTAATTGAACATCAGACTTACAATCCTGAAAATCAAAGGATAGATTAAATAAATTGAAATAAAGTAACCATGATGTAATAAGCAAGAAAATGAATTTCTCATAAATAAATAAATAAAATTTATTAAAACATTGGTTAATTTGATAAAAATGCCTAATTACCAATATCAAAAATGAAAAAGGTGAAATCACAAGCAATGTAGGAGTAATTAAAATAGTAATTAGGAGGTATTTTGATGAAATACATACCAATAAACCTTACAATCTTTGTGATATATTGACAAAGATAAATTGCCCAGATTAACAGAAGAAGAAATAAGAGTACTTAAACAACCCCATCTCAGAAAAAATTGAACCAACCATTAAAGAATTCCCTAAGTATAAATTGTCAGAATCTTGTGAATTCACAAATGAATTCTACTAAACATCCAAAGAATAATTAAATTTACTACTACATCAATTATTTGGAAAAACAGGTGAAAAAAGATTTCTTCCAAATTCCTTTATAAAACAAAATGATGATACATAAACCAGGAAAAATAAAAACAAAGAAAGAACACTATAGATAAAACTCCCTAATGAATATTAATGCAAATTTGTTAAATAAAACATTAACCAATGAGATTACATAAATATATCACAAGGATCATGCATATGATCAGGTGGGTTTTATGCCAGAAATTCAGAGCTGATTGAATATTATAAAAAATCAGCATAAATGACTACATCAATAAGGAAACCTATGGAAATATGATTTTCTTAATATGTGCAGAAAAAAGATTTTGACAAAACAGAACACCTATTCCTTATAAAAACATTAGGAAGTATTGGAATAAATAGATTTCCTTGAAGTGATAAATTACATCTACCTAAAACCATCAGCAAGCATTTTCCAGAATGGGTATGAGTTAAAACTCTTTCCAATAAGATCAAGGGCTAAAGGAAAGATACACAGTACCGTCACTACTATTCAATATTGTATAATAAGTGCTAGCTATAATAAGAGAAGAAAAAGAAATTGAAAGAATTAGAAAAGTCAATGATGAAACAAAGCTAATATTATTTACATATGATATGATGGCAGAGAGAACCATAGAGAATCATGCAGAAAGCTGATCAAAACAATCAAGAACTCCAAAAAATTTTCTAGACAGAAAAAATCCCACAAAAATCATCATCATTTCTTTTTAACACCAACAAAGTCATACAGAAATAGACAGAAAGGAAAATTTAATTATATACAATATAAATAGAGCCTATTTCACAAAACATAGTTAGCAACTATATGAACAAAGTTATTTAAAAACAACTTTTCAAACAAAAAACTTCAGATTTAAACAAATGGAAAAAAAACAATACTTGATTTTTTTTATAAAACAAGCAATATAATAAAAATGACAATTCTACCCAAATTAGTTTACCTATTTAGTGCTGTAGCAATAAACTACCCCCCAAAATTTCTTAATGGTACAAGAAAATGCAATAACAAAATTCATCTGGAAAAACAAAAAGTCAAGAATATCAAGGAAATTAATGGAAAAATAATATGAAGGAAGAAGGTCTAGCTGTACCAGATCTGAAAGTTTAATATAAATTAGTAATTATAAAAACAGTATGACTCTAAGAAATAGAATAGTGAATCAGTGGAATGGGCAAGGAAGTCCATAAAACATAGTATTTATTTAGCATTCAATAAACCAAAGGTTCTAAGCTTTTGGGACAACTTACTAGTTGAAAAAAAAAAACTGCAGGAAAAACTAGAAAACAATATGGCAGGAATTAGTTATAGTCTGGCACCTCACATCATATACCAAGATAAAGTCAAAATGTATAATTTATTGGCAAATAAAAGGTAATAATATAAATAAATTAGGAGAATACAACATAGATTATGTGTCAGACTTTATAACGAAACAACATAAAAACAATTTTATCAGAAGTGAAATGGTTAATTTTGATTACATTAAATTAAAATGCTTTTTACAAACAAAACCAAATAATCAATATTAGAATGGAATAAAGTGTGAAAAAATATTTTGGTAATTATTTATGAAAAAGTTTTCATTTCTAAAATATATAAATAACTGATTAAATTTTATTAGAATAAAAAGCATTCATCAATTGATAAATGGTCATTGAATATGAACAGGCTGTTTATATTCAGATTAATAAATGAATACTATCTATCATCATTTAAAAAACTGTTTTAGAGTAATAAAAGTAATATGCTTAAAACATCAGCAAACATTATCTGTAATGGGAATGAGTTAGATTCATATATTAGATCGAGTGTAACAAGGATGTCCATTTTCATCAATATTCTTTAATATATAAGTAGAAATTCTAGCCTTAGAAATTAGAAAAATAAACTGAAGGAACTATAATAGACAAAAAGACAATTAAGGTATATATATTTTTAGATGTCATGATGATTTACTTAGAAAATCTTTGATTTTGAAATTTTTAAAAAATGTTGAAACTAATAGCAATTTTAGTAAAGTAGCAGGAAATAAGATAAAACCACATTGGTCATCAGCATTTCCATATATCAGCAACAATATTCTTCAAGAAAACATAGTAAGAAATAACTCATTTAAATTAAACATAGATGTAATAAAATGTCTAGGAATATCTCTACAAAACAAAACAAGAAACTATATGAACAAAATTATTAAATGCTTTTTATACAAATAAAGTCAGACTTAAATAATTGGAAAATCTTAATCGTTGATGGAGGAGGGAAATCCAATATAATTAAAATGAAAATCACACCTAAGCTAATCTACTTATTTACAGCTATCTCAAACAAATTACAAGAAAAATGTTTTATTGAATTAGAAAAAAAATAATAACAAAATTTATTTGGAAAAAGATCAAGAATATAAAAAAAATTCATCAATGCATTGTGGGAAGATGGCAGAGCAGGGAAGGAATCTTTCTTGCTCTTCTAATCCTTCCCCCACTCTCTACCCCCTGCCAGCAAACAACCAAAAATAAGCTCCAGAGAATAAAACCTAACAGCAGGAAAACAGACAAGAGTCTGGAGTGAAGGTGAACAGTCTGGGAAAAATAGGGTAAGGGTTTTTGACTTCCATGACCTCAGTCCCACTACAATGGTCCTGGGAGCAGGAACAGAAAAAAGAAAGTAGAAACAGCAATCTAAACCTAACCACAGGATTATCCACCTTGCCTTGTTGCTGAGCCCCTTGACCTGTATTCCCCAGGATATCTTCAGGAAGAGGGCTCTAGGAGCAGCTATGTCTGCTGCAACCTAGGCTCAAAAAACATCCCACTAAGCTGCCCATAGGTGGGGCTTGAAAAATTGGACACTGTGCAGTCTGTAGGGTCTTGGCCCTGTGGGCAAGAGATTAAGTCTCATAGCTAGCAAACTAGAAAATTTGGAAGCCCAAGGGGCAGGGACTGGCTCAAATCCAAACCTCCCTGTTAACAAACTGGTACTTGGAAGCCAGAGGAGCACAAACCAGATGTTTTCTCTGCCCTGGGCTATGGCAGAATTTGAAGAGTAGTGAGGAAAGAATGTTCTCCAGTGAATATGGTTGCTTAGGGACATATGTCTTGTTGTGGTCACTTCCCAGGTGAATCTCTGATTTCTGCCACAGTGGGAGACAGACTGGCTACTTGCAGTATAGGTGGCAGAACTATCCAGTAGTTTTCATCAGAAAACCTAAGGTCAGTCACAAATTTGGAACTGAATAGGGCCCTGAAATTACTTCAGACTCTGGACTATAAAAACTGGATGAACTAAATAGAGCCCAGGAAAACAAGCCAACAAACAAATATAATCCTGAAAGTCAAGGTAACATACCTCAACACAAAAGGGATCCTGGACTGGGCAGAGTCAAGATGGCAGCATAGTAGCAGGAACCTTCTGAATCTCCTTCCCACCAATCATTACAAAATATCTCAAAAGGACAGAAATCAAAGCCAAACAAGTAAAAAGGCACTCCCACTGGAAGCAGGATTAAAGGTAGGCAATGGAGAGTCCCACCCACTAAAGGGGTGAAAATGCACAAATCAAGGCACATGCTGATCTTCCCTCCCCCATACCAACTACTCACCAGAGTTAGAAGAAGGGCCCAGGCAATCCCTAAATTCTCAGGGATTGGCTGAAAGTACCACAGACTTAACCTTGAGGGCAGTATAAGACCTTGGCAGTGAGAATGGAAGATGAAAAGCACATAGCTTGGGCAGAAACATCACTGCCCACAACTGAGGCAGCAGGGGCTGGAAAGATAGCCTCAGGGCAAAACACTTTAAAGTGATTCTTACACAGAAAGCATCACAAATATACATGCTTCTGATAGAGAAGAGAAGATACTACCAAGGTAAATCCAGGCAAGATAGAAGCTAATAAAACAATGACCACCAATATGCAGGAACCCCAATCCCCTTGTGGCAAAAGGAATAGGTAACAGCAAAAAAAAAAAAAAAAAAAAAAAAAAAGCTCTTGACTCTAGATCATTTCTATGGAGAAAAAGAGCAAAATACAGAATCAAGAGCAAAAAGGGAAAAGCAAGTAAACACATCCAAACTTTCCAAAAAAATATGGAAACTGATCACAAGCTCTCGAGGAACTCAAAAAGGAATTCAAGAACCAAGTAAGGAAGATAGAAGAAAAATAGGAAGAAAAGTGTGAAAAAGATATTAAAGTAATAGAAAAAGAAAATAACAGCTTGAAAGGCAAAATTGCCCATATGGAAAAAGAGGCACAGAGTCAAATGAAGCAATAAACAAATTGGAGATCAGAACTGACCTACTTGAAGCATGAAAATCAGAATAGACCAAACTCAAAAGGAAGATGAAAAGATTATAGTTAAATATCAGTCTTTAAAGACTATAATTGAGCAAATAAAAGCTAATGATCTGACAAGACAGCAAGAATTAATAAATTAGAATCAAAAGAATGAAAAAATAGAAGGAAACATGAAATATCTAACTTAAAAGATAACTGATCTAGAAAACAGACCCAACAGAGACAATTTGAGAATTATTGGTCTACCTGAAAACATGGAACAAAAAAAAAGAAACCTTGACATCATATTACAAGAAATTATCCAAAAAAAAAAAACTACTCTTCTATTCCTAAACAAGAGGACAAAATAGATATTGAAAGAATCCATATATCACCCGCTAAGTTAAATCCCCAAAAGATGACCCCCAGGAATGGTATAGCCAAATTCAAGATCTTCCAGGACAAGGAAAAAATACTGCAAATGGCCAGAAAGTGAAAATTCAGATATCAATGATCCCCAGTCTGGATTAAACAGGATCTGGCAGCTTCCACACTAAATGACCACAAGGTTTGGAATACGATATTCAGGAAGTCAAGAGAACTGGGACTACAACATAGGATCACCTACTCACCAAAAGTAACTATATATTTTCAGGGTAAAGTATGGGCATTTAATAAAATAGAAGATTTTTCAAGCATTCCTAAAAAAAATACCAGAACTAAACGGGAATGTTGATGTCACAAAAATTCAAGAGAATCATAAAAAGGTAAAGAAGAAAGGGGAGCGGGAAACTTTAACAGGGGCTTTAGTAACTTCAATTTTATTATATTCCTATATGGAAAAATGATACCTGTACCTTGAAAATTTATTTATCATAGTAGATAAAATAAATATTCATAGGAAGAGATTGTTATTATATCTCAATTCAGAAGTTTATTTACAAAATAGAGTGGAAATGATAAAGTAGGGAAATGTGAGAGAGGTTAGAGAAAATACCTATACTAATCATTAGCCAGGAGGACCAGTAGTGAGTAACTATGAGGTCTCCTTCAAGATAAAAGCTAGTCTCTTAGGAAACTAGGAAAGTAGTCAGCCCTTTTCACTTACCCAACAAAGTAGTCCAGGAGTCAGAATCCAAGTTGATGCCATGATCCAAGCCAAAGTCTCCAGTGAAGTTCCCTCAAAGACTATCTCCAGGAGACAATCTCCACTAGATTCAACTTCACCAGACTGACCATTTAGGAATTTCATGACTTTTATGGTGGTTTCCTGTTCCTGCCCTCTTCACAGGGGCCAATCACAGTTTCCAAATTGTCCACCCCTTCCCAGGGGCAGTGTCTGTGGGATTGACTTCTCATCTCTAAAGGTGTTAACTCTTCTCCTATAATTCACAAATTTCTTAGTTGTCATCCAGTTTGGATTCCCACTTTACTGAGGTATTACTCAGTTAGCACCTGGGTTGTACCTATTTAAGGATAAGTATGGGTGTATTTGATTTTGTTGATTAATTCAAAAGTAGACAAAGGAGAGTTAATCCTGTCCTCAAAATCTAGTGAGGTACTAAATAGGGGTACTTAAGTTAATCTTAACCTAAACTTCATCTCCAACTAGAGAAAGAGAACAAAGGATGCCCTTTTCATAAATTTAAATTCAGAATAGACAAAGAGAACCAAGAATTTCTTTTTACCTGTAAAAAAATGGGGGGGGGGGACAAAAAGGATGCTACTAATAGAAACTCAAAAGAAGTCAAATAGGATGAATTATATCACATAAAGAGGTGCATGGGGAGGATATTATGATAAGAATGGGAGGAAGAGAGTTGTAATAGGCAATACTTAATCCCTACTCTCAGTGGAATCAGTTCTAAGAGGGAAGAACAGTCAGATCTAATTAGAGTACAGAATTCTATCTTACCCTCCAGAGAATTTGAAAGGGAATAAGAAAGTGTGTGGGGGTGGGGGGTGTATTAAAAAAGAGGGGAAAGTTGGGGGGATTAATAGACCTTAAAAAGAAATAGGAAGGGGATAAGAAGGGAAGATGTAGAAAGGAAAGTAAAATAAGGGTGGGGAAAATGGGGAATTATTAAAAGCATAACATAGGTGTAGAAGAAAATAGTTAAAGAAGAAAGGGCAGGTCTAAAAGTGGAAATCAGAATGATGGGGAATACACAAGTCATAATCATAATTCTGAATGTGAATGGAATGAACTGACCCATAAAATGGAAGCAAATAGCAGAGGGGATTAAAAACCCAAATCCTACTATATGTTGTCTACAATAAACACACATGAGGCAGGTAGATACACACAGGGTAAATGTAAGAGGCTATAGCATGATTTATTGGGCATCAACTGGGAAAAAGAAGTCAGGGGGCACAATCACTATATTTGACAAAGCCAAAGTAATACTAGATCTGATTAAAAGAGATAGGGAAGGTAAATACATCCTAATAAAAGGCTGCATAGTCAATGAAGGCATATCAGTACTCAACATGTATGCACCAAATGGTATACCATCCAGATTTTTAATGGAGAAACTATTGGAGATTAAGGAGGAAATATATGGTAAAACTCTACTAGTGGGAGATCTCAATCTTCCTGTATCAGATCTAGATAAATGAAACCAAAAAAATAAATAATAAGAGAAGTGAATGAAATAATAAATAACAAATGAAACCAAAAAAATAAATAACAAGAGAAGTGAATGAAATCTTAGAAAAAATAGAATTAATAAATATATGGAGAAAAGTAAATAGGGATGGGGAAATAAGGGTATTAATAAATATATGGAGAAAAGGAAATAGGGATATACCTTCTTTTTAACAACATATGGTACATCTACTCAGGGGAAAATGTATATCCCTAAGTGCCCATAGAAACAAAATGAAACAAAAATGAGAAAGAGAAAATTAATGAATTGGGCATGCAACTATCAAAAAACTAGAAAAAGAACAAATTAAAAACCCTCAGATGAAGACCAAATTGGAAATCCAAAGAAGAATTTAGTTAAATAAGAACTATTGAGCTAAAAAATAAGACTGGAAGCTGGTATTTTGAAAAAAATACAAGTAAAATAAAGTATTGGTTAATCTAATTAAGAAAAAGAAAAAAATAATATCATGAATGAAAAATGATGATCTCACCTCTAATGAAGAGGAAATTAAGGCAATTATTAAGAGCTAATACTCCAAATTAAATGACAATAAATATGCTAATCTAGGTAAGACAAATGAATATTTACAAAAATATAAATTTTTGAGATTAACAGAAGAGGAAATAGAATACTTCTATAATTCCATCTCAGAAAAATAAATTGAACAAGCTATGAAAGAACTCCTTAAGAAAAAAATCACCAGGGCCAAATGGATTCACAAGTGAATTCTATCAAACATTAAAGATCAATTAAACCCAATACTCCACAAATTATTTGACAAAATAATCAAAGAAGGAGTATTAACAAAGTCTTTTTATGATACAAATATGGTACTGATTCCAAAGCCAGGAAGACCAAAAACAGGGAAGGAAAGCTATAGAACAGTATTCTTAAAGAACATAGAGGCAAAAATCTTAAATAAAATACTAGCTAAAAGACTACAGTAAGTTATCACGAAGATTATTCACTATCACCAGTGGGATTTATACCAGGAATGCAAGGATGATTTAATATTAGGAAAACCATCTGCATAATTGACCATACCAACAACCAAACTAATAGAAATCACATGATTATTTCAATAGATGCATAAAAAGCCTTTCACAAAATGAGACACCCATTCCTATTGAAAACACTAGAAAATATAGGAGTAAAAGGGCCTTTTCTCAAAATAATAAATATTATTTATTTAAAACCATCAGCAAGTATCATCTTCAATGGGGACCAGTTAGATGCCTTACCAATAAGATCAGGAATAAAGCTAGAATGTCCATTATCACCACTACTATTTAATATTGTGCTAGAAATTCTAGCAGTAGCAATTATAGAAGAAAAGCTATCAGTGTTTGCAGATGACATGATGGTATACCTATAGAATCTGAGAAAAGTCAACTAAAAAACTAGTAGAAATAATAAATTTATCAAAGTTGCAAGGTACAAAAAAACCCACATAAGTCATCAACATTCTTATAGGTTTCCAACAAATCCCAGCATCAAGAGTTAGAAAGAGAAACCTTGTTTAAAATCACTCTAGTCAAGATAAAATACCTGGGAATCTACTTGCCAAGACAAAATCAGGAATTATATGAACATAATTATAGAACACTCTTCACACAAATAAAACTAGATCTAAACAATTGGAAAGAAAACATCAATTACTTATATATGACAAGCTAATATAATAAAAATGACAATCCTACTGTAATGAAGTAATTTAGAGAATAGAATAGAAATTCATAGGAACTTGGCTGTCAGCTTTGAACATTCTGTATTGGAATGCAACTGGGGGAGGAATGAAACTGTCATTGCGGTTGTGAAAGTTAGGAGAGAGGGTTTGGAGCTGAAGTCCAGCCAGCAGTCACTCTATAAGCTTGGGATTTTTAGAATTGGAGAAGCTTGAAATCAACATCTCTCAAGACAACCCTTGGTAGTGGATAGTGTCTGTTTTCTGGTGGACAGTTTGCAGGCATTTTTCCCTACCTGGTATCGCTTATATTATTGGCTGTGCAAGGAGTTAGTTCCTGGTATCCTGAAGCCATCAAGGAAGCAACCTGTACCATTTGTGAGAAATCCCCAAACCCATCTCCTTCCCTCTAGTCCTCAGTCAAGGCTGTAAGCCTGACTGAAATTGGGTTGACAGAGAAACTTTCTCTTATGACTCCATTTATTGTCAGTTAGCTAATACTAGTTATAGAAATACTTCTCCTACTCTCCTTAACCATTTTATACCTTAAACTATTTTGTTTTCCTTCCTGTTTGTTTCCTCTCACCTCAAAGAACCCATAGTGTGTGAATAGTAAATCTTTGTGTTATTCCCTGGTTTGTGACAGAGACCAGTATTTCCAACTGTCATTCCTTTAGTGAAAGAAAGCATTATCAGATTTACTCAGGCTCTGATACCCTATCCTTTGTGAGTTTAATCTGTGAGTAGCAGTTGCCCCAAACATCTACTGGTTTCTCATAGATTAACTTATATTTATATATTCTTTTAAAACTACCCAAATTAATTTACTTATTCAATGTTATACCTCTCAAACTACCAAATAAGATTTTTATAGAATTAGAAAAAATTATTTCAAAGTTCATCTGGAAGAACAAAAGATCAAGAATATCAAGGGATATGATGAAAAAAAAAAACATTTTAATCACAAAAGCAACTGACCTGCGAAATAAATCAAGGAGAGATAATACAAAAAAAAAATGGTTGGACTCCCAGAAATAGAGGATTTAAAAAAAAGTTTAGACACTATACACTCCAAGAAATCATCAAGAAAAACTGTCTAGAAATTCTGGAATTTGAGAATAAAATAGAAATTAAAATAAGCCACAAATCACCATCTTAGACCCAAAGATGAAAATGCACAGAAAAATAATTCCTAAGTTCTATAGTCTCCAGGTTAATGAGAAAATACAAGCGACAAGGGAAAAAAGTAAATACTGTGGAAATACAGTCAGAATACTATAAGACTTACCAGCCACAAACTAAGAATGACATATCTAGCAATGACAAGCAGAATTATGAAAGGTAGAAAAAGTGGATATTCAATGAACTAAAAGAGTTTCAATTATTCTTGAGGAAAAATCCAGTACTCAGCAGAAAATTTGATTTTAAAGAAAAAAGACAATGAAAGACTAATCATACATAGCCCAAAAGGTCAAATTATTTCATTACTGTATGGGAAAATATCACCTATGGTCAGTGGGAATGGCATCATTGCCTGGTTATTTTGAAGGGGCATGGATGGATGGAAAATTCAGTCTCAAGGTATATGTAATGGAATGAGCCAATATGTTAGTGGAATACATCAGGAGATGGTAGGGTGGAATGGCTATCTCACATGGAGGAATAAGTGGAGGAATTGCGATGAAGAAGGGGAGAAGGAAGAGGAAGAGTAGTACTAGAACCCTACTGTCATTTAACCTGGGATAAAGAGAGAACAACATATAAAATTTAAAAGATAATTTTTTAATGTACACAGAAACAGGAGGAAAAGAGGATGGGATAAGGAGTTACTAGGGAGGGGAATGCTAGTCAAGAAGTTAGGGGTAAGGTGAACAGAAAGGGAGGGACTCATGAAAAGAAAGGGGAGGGATTTTTAGAATCAAACATATATAAAGAAGTAGGAGGGCTTGGTTGTGGTGAAAAGTGAGCAATTTTTGAAAAGGTAGATAAAATAAAAATTTTAAAGTAAGGATGGTTGAAGCTAGGTGGCTCAGTGGATTGAGAGCCTGGCCCAGAGACAGGAGGTCCTGGGTTCAAATCTGACCTCAAAAACTTCTTAGCTGTTTGATTCTTGGAAAGTCATTTAACCTCCATTTTCTGCCTTGGAACACATACACAATATTGATTCCAAGATGGAAGGTAAAGGTTAAAAAAAAAAAGTAAGGGAGAAAGACAAGGTGGGAGACTTTAATGCTAAGGTTTACAAATGCAGCTGCTTAATTGTTTTTGGTTCAGGATTTACTCCTACAAGAAGATACATTGCTCCAAAGCATTTTTAAGTAAAAAAAAATGTTTTAGAAAAGGAGGTTCATTATTATTATGCAAAGATTCAGCAATTTAGCTTGCAACCAGAAACACAAATGAATATACAGATGATAACAACACTAACAATAATAAGAGAGATAGAAAAGAAAGATAACATCACCAAATTAGGGGAAATACCAACACTTGAATGTTTCAGCTGGAAGTCCTATGATACAGCATTTCAGAGTTCCATTCAAGAAAGTCTCTGGCAGAGGTTTCTCTTCATGGAGGAGTCTCCAAAGTTTATTTTCCAGAAGGGGATTCTTATTGAATCTCAAACAAAGAAGCATTTTTGCCAACTGTACTTTTCAAAATTGTTTCTAGGACCTAAGTTACCTGACCAATTACCAGAGTTCCAAGAAACAGTTAGACAAAGCATTTCTTAAAATCAAAAGTCATGAGGAGAACACTTTCTGTGAGATATGAGTTAATTTCACAGAAGGATGCTTATTTCTTGACAGTCATAGAGACCTAGGAAATCTGCTGAGAGAACTAGCCTAAAGCCAAAAGCAGTCCAAGTCTTTGCTGGTAAATATGAGAACTAAGATATAAAACAGGGGAGATTGATTAAAATTTATCTTAATCATTCAGGGACCTTTGAAAAGTCCAGTAAATTTGGAACTAGAAAGACTAAGAGAGATTATTTTTGAAGAAGTATGCATTGAAAAGTTGTTGATTAAAGAAAATTGAACATCTGAGGAGGGATATGGTAGAAAGAAAGGAAGAGGGGGAAAATAGTGAGAAGGAATAAATGGAAATGCCCTGCTAGTAACTTTGACATTGAGCATTGTCATAATCAGACTCTGGGGGCTGAGAGTCTTACCTTGATTGACAGGTGAAGACAGTTGGAGACATCAGAAGGCCAGGAGGCCAGGAGGACAGGAGAAAAGGCAGTTGGCCAGAAATGGTATAAATACCCTGGCAACCCCTGAGAGGGACTACTTTTGTATTTTGGGGATGTTGGGCTTTGGCTTTGACTTTGCCTTGGCTGAGCTTTGCCTAAACTCTTGCCTTGGACATTTGATCTTGAACATTGATTGACCTGTGAGTCAGACTGTGGATCCTCTGATTCTCTCTGAATCCCCTAGATATTTAGGCATCTAAACCATCTCTAGATATTTAGGTATCCCAGGGGCCGGGGGGGCGGGGTGGTGGTTCCAGGAAGTGGGTAGAAGAAGAAGAGGGTGGTAAGGGTGGTATTTCCTGAAGGCTGTAGGACTGGTACAACAACTAGCAGTAAGAAGCTGAAAGAAACCATCATCAATATTTATGTCATCCAAACAGTTTGCTTACTCTGGTTTGGCTGTGGCCAGGCTGAGCCAGAGGAGGTGAATAACAAGCCCAGCATTACTGAACAGCCTACAGTCCTGAGGGATTATTGTCATAGATTTAGTGATAAAGTCTCCTATTCCCCAAACCATTCCTGATAATTCGTTTCCCTTGTCTACAGCATAGATAAAAGTTATTAAGTACCTTCCTCGAGTAGTTATTCCATCACTTCTGGGGAGGAAGCAACATAGTCAGATGAATGTTATCCAAGGCTGATAGAGCCCAATACTAATAATCAATCAATCCCAGTTGGGACCTGAAATGTTAACCCATCCACTGACCTTTAGGGATCCTGCCTGGGCACTGTTATAAAGAAAGGCAGTTATTATAACATCTAGCTGAGTGGCAGGACTTGAGTGTCCCTGCATCAGCCATCAGGGGAATCAAACCACAGCTTCCTCAGATTATATACAAATTAATAACAATTATAATAACTAGCCTTACTAATATTAGTAGCAGTATAGAGATCATCTAATCTCTTTATTTTTATAACAGCATACATGTGATGAATTCAACAGTGAAGAAAACAGATAAAAGAAAGGATAAAAAGCCAGGACTAACAATAGTCTGTTTACAAGAAACATATTGAAAGCGAGAGACATACAGAGTGAAGGTAAAAGATTAAAGCAGAATATACTACATCTCAGGTGATCCATACAGAAGAAACATTACCAGACATAAAGCTGATGGTTTTGAATATGATAAATGGTAAAACAATATGAATATACAGTTTTTATTTTAAAAAATCAAAGCTATATATATCTATGCAAATAAATAATCTAAATCATTAACAAATAATGCAATATAAATCAAAGCAACTCAGGGATATTATCTCATACAAAACAGATTGGTTAAAATGATAAAAGGGCAAAACAGCAAATGTTGGAGGAGGTGTGGAAAATGGAGACACTAATAAAATGTTGGTGGAATTGAAAAGTCAACCATTTTGTAGAATAAACTGGAATTATACTCAAATCAAGATTTATAAACCTGTGAATATATATTTTACCCAGTTATCACAATTACCTTTATTTTCTAAAGTGACAAAGGAAAATGAGAGAAGATATATATGTTTTAAAATATTCATAGCAGCTCACTTTGTTGTGGCAAAGGACTGGAAACTGAAGATATATTAATCAATTGGGGAATGGGTAAACAATTTATGACTCAAGATTATGATGGACTACTACTATGCTATGAGAAGTTACAAGCAAGCTAAATTAAGGGAAAAGGGGAAAAAATTAAGGGGAAATACATAGAAAACCTTACATGAAAATATAAAGATCAAAAAGAATAGAACCAAGAGAACATTATATATGTATCCCCAATTCTGGGATCTCTAGCTTCATCAAACACTAGATTGCTGAGGTTTGTTTTAGGATGGTATTGGGAATGGGATATGATAGTTAAAATTAGGCCAGTATCAAGATGTTAACTGTGATTTGGGAAAGCCAACAGAACTCAGTCCAGGCTGAACCTGGTCTGAGACGAAGACACACAGACCACTTAGTAACAGGGAAGTTGTGTTTATTCTAAGAGGAAAGGCTAGATGGGAATTAGGATGAACCTGATACTGATGTCAACTAACTAAAATCCCGAGATTTAAATGTTCCTTCACAGGGAGTCTTCAAAGACTTTGATCTACACTAACCCTCACCTCTCTGACCTAAAGAAAAACCCAGACCCTTCTTTACCTAAATCTGCACTAAACCCCCTAGTGCCTTAGGTAGTATTAGAGGTAGTAATGTATGGCAGTTTGGCAGGGCCCAAGGAAAGGTCCTGGATCTAAAAGGAATCCAGATCTGGTCTTACAGTCAGATAGCCAGATGTTCAGGATAACAAGGAAACAGCAGACAACAGCAATGCAGCAGGTAGGATGGGGAATCAGGGTAGATCAGCAACCATAGGATAGGCAGCCAATTTCCCCAGGTAAACCCAGAGAGAAAGAAAGCCATACCCCTCAGTTAACAGTCTAAACCCTACTCCCACATTCTAGAATCTTTATCCTCTTGTACCTCTTCACCTGCAAACCAAACTCTCTTGCTAAAACCCTCTCTTCCTTACAACAGTTCCTTCCTTTGCACAAAGCCAAAATAGTGTTGAAAATAATGTTTTGGCATTTGTGCACCAACAAACTTACATCCCACCTAAATTAAAAATTTTACCCAAAATAATAAATAGCCTACACTCAATTATCTTATCCTATCTAATCCTACCTTACTCTAGGGATTCAAACAAAGGAAAGGAAAAGGGAAAAACATAAAATGAACAGCTACAAAATTCAAAATACAAAGCAAACATATGCAAAAGCAGAACAGCAAGACAACTTCAAAATAGAAATACAAACACAAAACTTCATGGAAAACAATAGTCATAAAATTAGTGTATTTATAAACTAATACAGAAAAGAATCCTATCAAAACTATTGCAATGCATAAAATAGAAAACTTAGAAAATTTAGAAAAAGTACAATAAACACAACATTGCACAAGCTTTTACAAAAAAGTCAAACCAATAAATCAGAACTTATTCATGTAAAATGCATTCAAAAGTAGATGAAACTTCAAAACAATCTTATTCATAACGGAAACCTTATCATTATTACACAAAACTGAAACTGTTACATAGAACTATGCATTTAACTATCCTATGTAAAGAACTTAATCAGTATCAAATATTAACTACATACATAAATTCTATATATACAAAATAATATATACATGCTACAAATATATGCATATAGAAACACCATATTTACATGTATGTTATATGTGTGCATAGATTTATATACATATTTACATACACTACAAACACTCTCTTCCTTATAATAGGTTATTTACCCCTCATCTATTTCATGGATCCACCCTTCTATTTCTTAGCTAGTACCAGACTGTTTTGATCATTACTGCTTTATAATACAGTTTAATATCTGGTACTGCTAGACCACCATTACTCACTTTCTTTTCATTAGCTCCTTTGATATCTTTGATCTTTTGTTCTTCCAGATGAATTTTGTTGTTATTATTTCTAGTTCTATAAAATTGTTTTGGCAGTTTAATTGGTGTGGCACTGGATAAATGAATTAATTTAGGTACAGTTGTCATTTTTACTGTAATAGCTCAGTCTACTCATGAGTAATTAATATTTTTCAAGTTGTTTAGATCTAAGTTTATTTGTGTGAAAAGAATTTTGTAATTGTGTTCATAAAATTTCTGTGCTTGCTTTGGTAAATAGATTCCCAAGCTTGTAGCTGTTTTGTCTAGAAAATTCAACATTTTGTGTTACCATTTCCACTGTTCTTTTGTAGGATAACTTGGACACTATTTTGCTGATTCCTTGCCCCCTTCAAGTGGTCTGGGCTGGGCAGGTCCCCTGCTCTGTTCCCTTCTACCTCAAGCACTCTGCCACCACATGAGAGTTTGTAGTTTCCTTACATTCAATTGCTCCCCCACTCTGTTACCTTGCTGCTTCAGACACTCTTGTTGCTAAATGGAAGTATGTAGTTTCCTTAATTACAGTTTAGCCCCTGTTCTACTGCACTGTTGTTTTAGGCATTTTGCTGCCACATGAGGAATTGTAGATTTCCTGACCTCTCTGGCTTCTCTGAGTTATGCTTGTTCTCAGAGATGTTGTGTTGCCTTAGTTCCTCTTTCTTCTTACCCCATTAATATGTGTCCCTCCTGCTTTCCCTTGTTTTAAGATGACTTCTTTTCTCTTCCTCCTCCTCCTCCTCCTCCTCCTCCTCCTCCTCCTCCTCCTCCTCCTCTTCTTCTTCTTCTTCTTCTTCTTCTTCTTCTTCCTCTTCTTCCTCTTCTTCCTCCCCCTCCTCCTCCTCCTCCTCCTCCCTCTTATTTCCTATCCCAAAATTTTCTCTACATCTCTTATTTGATTTTTAAAATACCTTTGAGCACTTCTATGAATACTTTTTTGTCCTGAGATTAATTCACATTTTTTTCTTTGATGCTTTAGAGGTAGTAGATTTTTAGCAGACTTTTCAATCTGTTAAAGTAGTAATTTATTTCAGAGTTGAAGTCATCACTTTCCCAAGTTTTAAGTTTTTCATGTAGCTACTTTCAGAGTTATTTCTAGTGATCTGTAAGATTTCATTTTTGTAAGATAATATAATCTAAGGAAAAATTTCTTTACTACTCTTAGACTTTGAGAGCTTTCGTTGGTGAGCAATGGCAAACATTTCCCCTGCACATAAACCCCAAAATAATTAGTGTCCCAGGTCCTCACTCCCCTGTGCCTGCAATCTCTGGCATGGTAGTGTCCCTCCTAACTATGGGACTTTGATTTAAGACTTGGGCTCTAATATGCCTGTGTACAATGCAACACAGTCCTGTACTAAGTGCCAACAAGGAACACTTGTAATCTGCTTGCAACCAGTTGTCTGAATCCTTTACCATTTGTGAGTTGAGAGCTCCAAATTTAACTGCTGCTGATTAAGTTTCCCTCAAGGCCTGTGGAAAAGCAATGTTCTTTCCTTGTAATGTTCGTCCACAGCTTGTCTCTTTTAACTTGAGTGAGTCTAGTAGGAAATTATATGCTGCCAGCGTCTCTTGTTGATTGTTGCTTATAGAATGTTGCAAATGTTGTCCTACCAATTGTGTTTGTGATTGTAACAATGTTCTTATAATGTGTTGTTTTTTTTTAAACAGTACACTGTCCTTAAGAAATCTTGTTGGAAGTAAGTCCGTTGTCCATGTGTTGTTGTCACATGTGTCCTTATTGTGGTGTTGTGTTATTTTTTGTCCTCTTTTCTTTTTCTTAACAACTTCATCTACAGACTTCTTCAACTGATGTCAATCTCTTCTCCTGATGAAATCATCTTTATGTGTGAGGAATGCATCCACGAATATTTAATGGCAACCTTTAGAGCCATAGGTGTTTTGAGTAGAATATCAAAAGATTCTAGGGAACGTTGGTTCTGTGGCACTAGTCCTAGTAAAATTTTTAATATACACAGTGTCATCTGGATGTAAGTCATGCAACGTAAAATATATTGGTCCAGCCTGAACTAAGATACGCAGCTCTTCTAATTCTTTAATTCTGTTTTGCAGTTGTTTCAGGTGTTCTGCAATACTTAAATCTCCACCTAGCAAGGAGGCATAGACAGGTAAAATTCTTTGTCTATTGTAGGGCATGGCCAAAAAGAATTTCATATGGGGAAACATGCAAATCACTTCTGGGCCATGTCCTGATGTAATACAATGCAATTGGTAAAATCTCTGGCCATTTTAAATGGGTCTCTGCAAAGAGTTTCCCAATCATAGTTTTTAGTTTTCAGTTCATGTGTTCTACCTGACTAGAACTTTGAGGATGATACAGGACATGGAATTTAGGTGTTATTCCTAAGTTTGCATAGATCTTTTGCAAAATCGAATCCATAAAGTGCGATCCATTATATGAATCAATTTTGGATCAACTCCAAACCTTGGCACTATCACTTTCAAAAACACCTTGACAAAAAAATTAGCTGTGTTCTTATTACTAGGAAATGCTTCAGGCAATCTTGTTAGTTGATCTACTATTACTAAATAGTACCTATAGTTCCCAGTTATTTGGCATTGTGATATAATCAATCTGTATATTCTCAAAGGGAGAGTAACTTATAGATCTACTTCCAAAAGTTTTTTGCTTGAATATGCTTTGGTTAAATTTCTGACAAGTCAGGCAAGAAGAGCAAGTCCTAGATGCTATTGTTGTTATCCCGGGGGCTATCCATGACTTCTTCATGATGTCAACCATTCCCTGTGTCCCAAAATAACTCTGTTTATGGATGCTTTAACAAAGCTAGCTACAAAAAGCTCTTGGCAGTATTGGTTTTCCATATGAAGTCACCCAAATACGATTTTTATTCTCTGCCTTAAATTTTTGTTTTCATTTAAGCACCTCTTTCTTATTGTATGCTATAGTCAGGTCTTCTGGAGTTATCAGGGCTAGACTTAAGCATAGTTCAGGTCCTCTAGTTGCTGTGAATTTACAAGTCACATCAGCTTTGTCATTTTCCCCTTGCAATAGAATCTGTGTTTTGGGGATGTGCTCTGCAGTGCACAATGGCTATTTGCTTTGGTAGTTGTAAAATTGCTGTCAGTTCACTTATTAATTGTTGTAATATTAATTTCTGATAAGAAAATGGAGAATAGCATGAGTGACAACCATCAGCTTAGAATTTGAAACTTACTCAGATGCCATGAGTCAAGGGGCTAAAGGCAGTTGCTGCCATCACTACAAAAAGGCAGAAGCTGAATCAAACACTCTCTCAGTTGTGAGAAAGTGACCCTGGGTGGCGGGTGGGTAGGCCAAGCAATCTGCTCAAGTTACCTGTATACTGTTTCTATCCTTTTTTCATGGATTACTACATCATCAACTACTAAATAGAGCTGTAAGATATATACCAATTACCTGATATCAAGAAGAACATCATCAAACTCATACCACTTCGTCAGGGCCAAAGATATCAAGAAGAACATCATCAAACTCATACCACCTCGTCAGGGCCAAAGTGCTGGGCCTGACCAGGACCAAGAGAGAGAGGAGCCTTTCCAGCCAACACAAGCAACCTGATTATCAATTGATCATCCAACTTGATCATCTGTACTCTAACATAGATTCTCAACACCTTCTTCCTCAACCTTGATCCTTCCCCTGAGTTTATTATAATTAAATTCTTAAAGCTTATTTAGGTGAAGGCTGTTATTTTCCTAAAGATCAGTCTACTATTCTTGCATCTAAAGGGGAAAGAAATACTTTGGTCGAATCTCAGTCATCGTGTTGTCCAATTATTATCAACATCTATCCTCATCATTACCATCCATACATTAATTCAATCCCAAGACAAGTAGCCAGAGAAGCTGTGTGATTCAGTTCACAGCTTCTCACTTAGTCCTGGGAACTGTAGGTGGAAACTGGTGCTAAGCTGAGTTGCAAGTATTTGTGGGACCTGTTGTTCAATACCTCATCATTGGTGTTCATTTAGGCTTCCCATCCTTACTCAGTTTAGGTTCTTACACCATCTAAGGACCTTGAGTCATCTCTTTCAGGCCCAATCCAGAAGAATCATATGTGACATTGATATGGCAGAGTGGAATTCCAGCTGCAAGATAGGGGGTCAAGCCACAGTTTGGAATTCCAGAGGGCCTCCTTAGAAGTCTGGGAGAGGGGGCAGTTTAAGGCAGTTAAGGGCACTTGGTTCCTGGGGTTGAAGTAAGCAGGTCACTCTGTCTGTTGTCTCCTTGGCTTGCTCTTGAGGGCTAGAGGCTTGAATCTGAACAAAGTCATTTTATTTCCTAGCTGCCAACTGGCTTTACCTTGATTTGACCGTCAATCAACATCACAGCTCTCTCTATTTAGTTATTTAGATATAGGAGAAGATTAATTATAGGCTTAAAGGGCAAACTAGCTATACAAGATACCTTTCCCCTTTGGGGGGAGGGACTGCTTGGACATAACAGTTTAGGGCTTCCCAGACCTTATCTATCCTTGTTTGATCTCCCTTCTCCACATAGCATTAAAAACCTTTAATCATTTGGGAGCAGTGTCTGGATAAATTTAGGGAAATACTCACAACTCCTCAAGCTGACTTCCTCCTGCCTTGTAGCCCAAAGTAAGACCCTTCCTCCATGCTTTAAAAGCTTCAAAGACATCAAGCTTCTACTATTTTCTCCTATTCAATCCTGTGGGGAAATAGTTTAGAGAAGGTTATCTTCTTTAGGAGTTCAGCCTTTCCTAAGTTACTGACATGGCCCCAAAGTTAACAAGTCTGTCCACCATCATCTTTCAGTAACTGTTTTCCAACTGCCTAGTGGGAGGATGGAAAGTGAAGGAGCACTTAGCAAGATCCTACCCCACCCTTCAGTCAAGCTTGTCTGTGGGTGTGAGTGAGACCTGATTTCTACAGACCACTGGCATTTTACAGCTTCCCACAAATATAACACATACCACCCATAACATTGTGCATTAACTGTTGTTTTAGAGGATGTTAAGAAGCCTCTTTGCAACCATAGACTCTCGACTTCATGACAGATCCCAAACACATATTTAGAATTGGTGTAAATTGTCACTCTTGTCTTTGGCTACGATACAAGCTTTCTTCACTGCTATGAGATCTATTGCCTGGGCACTGAGATGTGATGGCAAAGCTACTGCCCATACTGTCTCAAACTCTGTTACCACTGCTACTCCTGTGTACCATACCCCATCTCTCATAAAGGAGGATCCATCCATGAAAATAATAAAGTCTGGATTATCCAGGGATCTATCAGAGAGATTGTCCCTTTTTAAATAATTCATCACTCACTCCTCGTCTGAGACCTCAAACACCCTTCTCTCCACCCCTCCCACTCTAACTTAATGTTCCTACAAACTCACTCATGTATGCATTCTTTGGGAATCTGAATTATATGGTTATATATTGACATATTGATTTATTAGCCTATAGAAAACTGTCTAGATTTTATGAGATGAACCAAATACATTGTACCATCTTGTAAATCATTATATTTCATTGAGTATGTAAAAGCTTATGTAAACTCTCAGCTTTTTTTGCACTCTCTATAAAATGGAAACCATAATCAATAAAATTTACTTTGGTCAGCAATGAACTCTTTAAGTCCTCCTAATCCAAATCTATTTCTCATCTTCCCCAGCCTGTCTTGGGGACCCTTCAATAATCTCTGTGAGTATGATTCATTAGGCTCATCCGATTAGAACAATTGGGCTGAAGTTAGGTAGAAATGATTTCAGATCCATCCTCAGAAACTTCATAGTCATATAACTATGTAAGCCATTTAACATCTGTATTCCTTACTTCCCCCAATTTTAATAGAGGAATCATCATAGCCAGGGTTTCTATGAGGATCAAATGAGATACTATTTCTAAAGTGTTTAGCAAAGTGTCTAGCACATAGATGATGAACAAATGCTAATATTCTCCCCTTCATTCTACTTTACTATGTCACATGGTTTTAGTTTGCATAATGATATCAAATTCAGTCTTTTTATTCCTTTTCTCCAATTTATGGATATTATCTTGTTTTAACAAAAATATTTTAAAAACCAAAGGTGAAGTTTCTCATATTATTATATTTCTGATTCTATTTTTTCCATAATTGCTTTCATGCCATTGTTAGAAAATATACTTTAATAATAATACATCATATGTTATAACATTTTAAATATTATTCTCCTTATAACTGTTAGAAATAAATACTACAGTGGATTCTGGGAAGATGGTGGCTTAGACAGAGCACATTTTAAAACCTCAGCAACCTCACACACCAAGATAGAAAACAATGTGCTTTGAGAAGAAAGAGGAACAAATCTAAAATTGGGAGAGAGCAGGGGGAACCCTACTACTGCACAACTAAAGAAGTATGCCAACAAAAAGTCTTCAATTCTTTAATCCTAGGACACCTCACCCACATGCATTGTGCAGTCTCCAGGGGCCCCTGAAACCTCAGGGTGGACAAATACACCAGTCCAGAGAGAGGGTCTTGCTGGCACCAGACTAGGGGAGTTGAATACAGGCACTGGAGATATGAATGGAGGAGAAAACTAGAGAAACAGAGCAAAAATGCCCAGAAAAAGGAGGCTTAGAGAGAGCCAAACTTCAGACCACTTGGCTTCCTCACACTGAGATAGAGAACTAAGTGCTTCAAGGGGAAAGAAAACCAGACCAAACACAAGGGCAGGGGGACCCCACTGCTGGACAGCTCAGCTCAGCAAAAACACTCCTTTCTCACCATGTTATTTTTTTTTGCTTCTTTGTTTTTTCTCTTCTTGAGGTTTTAGCCTCAGGGCAGATTAAGAAGTATAGACTAATCCAATCAGGCTAAATACCAACAATTGGAAAGACAAGAAGTCTTCAGTGGGCAGAGAAAGTAACTACAAACCTCCATTGCTAGCTGGAGGAAGATCTTTCATCAAAGATCATTAAATACATCTGCTCAAACTAGCAGAACAGAAAAGTTAAAATTTGAGTAAAAAACAAAAAAAGGGAAAAGAAATTACAATTTACAGCTTCTTTCAAGGAAGTGAAAAGAGAGCAAATGAAATAGAAATAGAAGCAGAGGAAGAAGTTCCAGAAAATTGAGCACAGGCTTTGGAAGATTCAAAATTCAATTAACTCAAGAACTTCAGGAACTCAAAAAGCAATTAAGAGAGACTGAAGACAATTTGAAAAAGGAAATACTTGTACTAAAACAAGAAAATAAAGTCTTAAAAGCCAGAATTGGCCAGCTTGAAAATGAATCAAAGTAGGCAAAAGATTATCTACAAAGAAAATCATACCAGAAGGAGAAGGATGACCAAGAAGCCAGGGATGAAATTCAGTCTTTAAAAAACAGAATTCAACAACTAGAAGCAAATGACTTCACCAAGCAGCAAGAATATATAAAAAAATGAAAAATTTGAGGAGAATAGGAAATATCTCATTGATTCAACCAAAAATCTGGAGAACAGAGCTAGAAGAGACTATAAGAATTATTGTTTTACCAGAACATCATGATAAAAGAAATAGTTTAGATATCATCCTACAAGAAATTATCAGAGACAATTGCCCTGACATTCTTGAATAAGAGGGAAAAGTGGAAATTGAAAGAATCCACAGATCACCTCCTCCATTTAATCCACAACTGACAACTTCAAGAAATAACATAGCCAAATTAAAAAAAAACTACAAGGCAAAGGGAAAATATTATAAGTTGCTAAAAAGAAGCCATTCAGATATCAGAGAACCACAGTTAGGATAACACAGGATCTGGCTGCATCTACATTGAAGGACCAGAATGCATGGAACACAATATTCAGGAAAGCAAGAGAACTGGGTCTAAATCCAAGAATCAAATATCCAGAAAAAGTGACTGTCTAATTGCATGGGAAAGTATGGTCATTAAATAAAATTGAGGAATTCCAAGCATTCATCAAGAAAAAATGGAATTAAACAGAGATTTTGCTTCTCAAACACAGAACTCAAGAGAATCACCATAAGGTAATTAAGAGAATGGAGGGAAGAGGAGAAAATCTTTTATTTAAGGGAACCAATTATATCAATCAATTTGTATCCTAAGAAAAAGAGAAGATATTGGCAAATATTAAAAATTGTTATTACCAGTAGAGCAACTAGAAGAAGTTTACATAGAGGGAACAGTGACAAACTGTATAGGATGAAATGTCAAGCAATATATATATATATATATATATATATATATATATATACACACACACACACATAAAACTAGAGGGGGAAGAAGATAATATTAAGAAAAATGGGAAAAGAAACAAAACAGAACAAATTTAAATTCCATAAAGAAGAGCATAGGGCCAACATGGAAGGATAACAATACCCTATAAGGGAAAAGAGGTTGGAGAGAGGAAAGATTTAATACTTTAGTGAACTGAAATCAACTTAAAGAGGGAAGAACAATCAGATACATTGGGGCAGAGAATTGATTCATGCCCTATAGCGAAGTAGAAGGGTAACTAAAGGACTGGTGGAGAGGAAATTAACACTAGGAAGGGAGAGGATGTGGGCAGGGTAGCTTATAAAGGTCCTAAAGAAGAATAAGAAAGGAATAAGAAGGGGAGGGGAGAAAGGGAAGTGCAATAAGGGAGGGGATTAGGGGAACTGGTTTAAAACAAAACACTGGTATAGAAGGAAATAGTGAAAGAAGAAAGGACAGGACAAGGAGAAAGAATTAAAATGTCTGGGAATACACAGTTGATAATTATAAATCTGAATGTGAATTGGATGAAATTGCTCATAAAATGGAAGAAAATAGTAGAGTGGATTAGAAACCAAAATCCTACCATATGTTGTCTACAAGAAACACACATGAGACAGATAGACAGACATAGAGTAATAATGAAAGGATGGAGCAAAATATATTGGACTGCAAATGAGAAAAAGAAGGAAGGGATTGCCATCATAATCTCTGACAGAGCCAAAATAAAAATAGATATGGTTAAAAGAGATATGAAACGTAACTAAATCCTAGTAAAAGTCAGTATAAACAATGAAGAAATATCAGTACTTAACATGTATGCACCAAACGTTATAGCTTACAAATTTCTAAAGGAGAAGTTAGTAGAACTCAAAGATGAAATAGATAGCAAAATTATAATAGTGGTGGACCTCAGCCTTCCCCTATCAGATGTAGATAAATCAAACCCAAAAAATAAATAAGAAAAAAATAAGAGAGGTGAATGAAACCCTAGAAAAATTAGAGTTAATAGATATATGGAGAAAAATAAATAGGGAGAAAAAGGAATACACCTTCTTTTCAGCAGCACATTGAACATTCACAAACATAGAGCATGTAATAGGGCATAGAAACATGGCAAACATGCAAAAAAGCAGAAATAATAAATGCAATCTTATCAGATCATAATGCAATGAAAATAGTTACAAGAAAGAATACATAGAGAGGCAAACCAAAAACTAACTGGAAATTAGATAATGTAATTCTCCAAAATAATTTAGTGAAAGAACAAATCATAGAAACAATTAATAATTTAATTGAAGACAATGACAATGATGAGACTTCTTACTCAAACCTATGGGATACAGCCAAAGTAGTTCTAAGAGGAAAATTTATATCACTGAGTGCATATATTAACAAATTAGGGAGGGCAGAGATTAATGAAATGGGCATGCAATTTAAAAAAACTAAAATATGAACTAATTAAAAATTATCAGGTGAAAATTAAATTAGAAATACTAAAAATCAAGGGAGAAATTAATAAAATTGAAATTAAAAGAACTATTGAATTAATAAATGACTAGAAACTGGTATTTTGAAAAAACAGATGAAATAGACAAAGTACTGGTAAATCTAATAAAAAATGAAAGAAGAAAACCAAATTAACATTATCAAAGATGAAAATGGAGACCTCATTTCTAATGGAGAGGAAATTAATGCGAACATTAAACACTATTTTGCCCAACTATATGGCAATAAATATAACAATCTTGGTGATGTGGATGAATATTTACAAAAAATAAATTGCCTAGATTAATAGCAGAAGAAATAGAATACTTAAATAATCCCATATGAGAAAAAATATTGAACAAGTCATCAAAGAATTCCTAAGAAAAAAATCACCAGGGCCTGATGGATTCACAAGTGAATTCTATCAAACATTCAAAGAACAACTAATCCCATTACAATACAAATTATGTAATATAATAATCAAAGAAGAAGTCCTACCAAATTCTTTTTATGACAAAAATATGGTACTGACTCCAAAGCCAGCTAGATCAAAAACAGAGAAAGAAAACTACAGATCAATTTCCCTAATGAACATAGACGCAAAAATCTTAAATAGAATACTAACGAAAAGACTCCAGGAAGTAATCAAAAGGTTTATCCATCATGATCAAGTGGGATTTATACCAGGGATGTAAGGATGATTCAACATTAGAAAAACCATCCACATAATTTATTATATCAACAAGCTAACCAACAAAAACCACATGATTATCTCAATAGATGCTGAAAAACCTTTGACAAAATACAACACCCATTCCTATTGAAACCACTAGAAAGTATAGGAATATAATATTTCCTAAAAATAATAAACAGTATATATCTAAAACCATCAACAAGCATCATATGCCATGGGAATAAATTAGAAGCCTTCCCAACAAGATCAGGCATGAAACAAGGATACCCACTATCACCTCTATTATATAACATTGTACTAGAAACACTAGCAGTAGCAATTAGAGAAGAAAAAGAAAATGAAGTTATTAAAATAGGCAATGAGGAGATTAACCTATCACTCTGTGCAAATGATACGATGGTCTACTTAAATATTCTAAAGAATCAACTAAAAATCTAGTGGAAATAATCAACAACTTTAACAAAGTTGCAGGATATAAAATAAATGCACATAAAAAATCAGAATTTCTACATATTTTCAATACATCACAGCAGCAAGAGTTAGAAAGAGAAACACCATTTAAAATCACCCTAGATAACATAAAATACTTAGGAATCTATCTACCAAAACAAACACAGGAATTATATGACCACAACTACAAAACTCTTTCCAAACAATTAAAACTAGATTTATACAATTGGAAAAACTTTTAGTACTCATGGTAGGAAAAGCTAATATAATTAAAATGACCATTCTACCCAAATTAATTTACTTATTTAGTGCCATACCTATCAAACTACCAAAAAAAACTTTTTTGCTGAATTATAAAAAAAAAAACAACTATAACAAAGTTCATTTGGAAGAACAAAAGATTAAGAATATCAAGGGAAATAATGAAATAAAAAGCATGAAGGAAGGTAGCTTAGCAGTACCAGATATTAAACTATACTACAAAGCAGCAGTCATTAAAACAATATGGTACTGGCTAAGAGACAGAAGGGAGGATCAGTGGAATAGACTTGGGGTAAATGACATCAGCAAGACAGTGTATAATAAATCCAAAAATCCAACGTTTGGGACAAAAATCCACTATTTGACAAAAAAACTGCTGGGAAAGTTGGAAAACAATATGGGAGAGATTAGGTTTAGATCAACATCTCACACCCTACACCAAGATAAATTCAGAATGGGCGAATGACTTGAATATAATGAAGAAAATGATAAGTAAATTAAGTGAACACAGAACAGTATACTTGACAGATCTCTGGGAAAGGAAAGATTTTAAAACCAATCAAGACTTAGAAAAAATTACAAAATATTAAAAAAAATAATTTTGATCATATTAAATTAAAAAGGGTTTGTACAAACCAAAACAATGCAACCAAAATCAGAAGGGAAACCACAAACTGGGAAAAACTCTTTTTAACAAAAAATTCTGAGTGAGGTCTAATTACTCAAATATACCAGGAGCTAAATCAATTGTATAAAAAAATCAAGCCATTCTCCAATTGATAAATGGGCAAGGGACATGAATAGGCAATTTTCAGATGAAGAAATCAAAACTATCAATAAGCACATAAGATAGTGTTCTAAATCTCTAATAATTAGAGAAATGCAAATCAAAACAACTCTGAGGTATCACCTCACACCTAGCAGAATGGCTAAAATGAAAGAAGAGGAGAGTAATGAATGTTGGAGGGGATGTGGCAAAATTGGGACATTAATGCACTGCTGGTGGAGTTGTGAAGTAACCCCACCATTCTGGATGGCAATTTGGAATTGTGCCTAAAGAGTGCTAAAAGAATGCCTGCCCTTTGATCCAGCCATACCATTGCTGGTTTTGTACCCCACAGATATCATAGATAAAAAGACTTGTAGAAAAATATTTGTAGCCGCTATTTTTATGGTAACAAAAAACTGGAAAATGAGGGTATACCCTTCAATTCGGGAATGGCTGAACAAATTGTGGTATATACTGGTGATGGAATACTATTGTGCTCAACGGAATAATAAACTGGAGGAATTCCATGTCAACTGGAGTGACCTCCAGGAATTGATGTAGAGTGAAAGGAGCAGAACCAGTAGAATTGATACACTGTGGTAAAATCAAATGTAATGGACTTATGTATTATTGTAGACTTGTAGTATTGCAATGACCCAGGACAATTCTGAGGGACTTATGGAAAAGAATGCTACCCACACTCAGAGGAAGAACTACAGGAGAGGAAACACAAAAGAAAAATAACTGCTTGAACACTTGGGTTGATGAGGACATGATTGGGGGAAGTAGAACTGAAAGGACCACACCAATGCAACTATCAATAATATGGCAATAGGGGGGCAGCTGGGTAGCTCAGTGGATTGAGTGTCAGGCCTACATATGGGAGGTTTTAGGTTCCAATCTGACCACAGACACTTCCTAGCTGTGTGACCCTGAGCAAGTCAATTGACCCCCATTGCCTACCCTTACCACTCTTTTGCCTTGGAGCCAATACACATTATTGACTCCAAGACAGAAGGTAAGGGCTTTAAATAATAATAATAATAATAATAATAATAATAATATGGCAATATATCTTGATAGATGACAGATGTTAAAACCAGTGGAAATGTGCATTGTCTGTGGGGGGAAGGATTTCGAGGGGTGAAGGGGAAAGTAAGAACATGAATCATGTAACCATAGCAAAATTTCCTAAAAAATAAATATATAAATAGATAGATAGATAGATAGAGAGATAGATAGATAGATAAATGGAATCAAAGAATGAAATAAATAATCCACATAATTTATTAACATTTTACAGATTAGGAATCTTTGAAATTTCTTGCTTTCCCCAAAGTACATAGTAAGTTAGTCCCAGCCCTGGGATTCAATCTTGGGTCTTCTGGTTTTCAGTTCCTTTTTACTTTTACTATATTGCTCTCTACTTTAGATAATCAAAACTTCAATGTTATCTGTGACTTGCATCTATAAACACAAAAATCACTCTGGGAGAAAAATGGAGATATGAATTTTGCAAAACAAAAGTTGTTTTAATTCAAAATTTTGTCCATTCTACAGATTATTTTGGGTATTTATACATTGACCATGTTCAAATAGAGGAAGATAAGGCACCCAAGCATGATATTTCCTTTGAGAAACATTTATGGCCACTTCAATGAATAATAATATTTTCATTCCCATTGTTTTCTTTAAATTAGAAAAAAAAGAAAATGTATAAAATTACATATTTTTAACTCAGAATACCATTATATTCAGAAAACTATATTACAGAAACATTCTATTTATCTATGAAAGGATTCAGGACATAATTCAGAAGAAAACATATAATTAATATGACCATTATTAAACTGAAATAAGATCTTTCTAATGTAAAAGACTTAATTTTTTTTCTCTTTAAATTCAAGATTGGCTTTCCAACATATATCCAACCAGTTGAGAATGGAATGTAACTTCTTTCTTCAACCATACGTTATCTTACTGAATAACAGAATTATATTAGCATGAATATTAGAATCTTTCTAGATGGGTGTATCTGAAGAATTGTATCCATTGAATTTCAGAGTCTTTTGTTCTTCTTTCTAAAAAAGTTAGGTGGTATTAATGAGTTTCCCTTCTTTTTACATGAATAGTTTTCATAACCACATAGTGGATTTAAGAAATGTAGCAATAAAGATTACTTCCAAATTCTTACTTAATTTGAAAATTTCCTTTAAAAGAGATTTATTCATTGGTTATTAAAATATTTAAATAGAAAAATGAGGAAAGTATTATAAAAATAAGAAGGGACAATATAGTGTTGTACAAGGAAAACTGACTTCCTCTAATACTCATATGGAATTTTATCTTTAATATATGTATGTGATGATTTTCAGAATTGGTGAACATGTCTGAAATGCATTTGGCCAACAAAAATATGTATGCCATAATTAATCTTTCTAGGATCAGGTATTTAGATGTTTTCAATTTACAAATTTTATAGATAATACAAATTCAAAACAGTCAAATAGATTTAAAAAATACACAATTAAAATTTTCTTTTAATGCCATATTTAAGAATCAGTTTTCTTGAAGGTCTTTCTTCTGAATTAGAAAATAAGGTTAAAAAAGAATACTTTAGATAAGAATAAATGGGAAAAGTAATTCTAATTCACATAATTTCCTATAAAATCTTGAAAGTTTTTGACAATAAAAAATTTATTCATAGAAGACTAGGAACAGTAAATATTTATAAATTTAACTACATAAATGAAAAATCACAATGTTTAAGGTAATGAAAGAGAGGATTTTACACTTTTGAGATTGTTATGGACCACTTCTTGTAATAATGCTCTAATTTTATAAAATAATATGTATAGGATTAGAAAGCAAGCCAATTATGATAAAGTGAACTTATCAAAAATGTTTAAAATGTTATGATTTCCATGTTAAGAATCTCTAAGTTATAATACATTACCTTAGAATATTTCCCACTACAAAAGTATATGGCTATTATTTAATTAAATAATTCATTTTATATTTGGATTGGCAGTAGACTTTATATATATTGGAATATGCCATGATGGTGCACTAGCAGGAAGAACTATAGCAAGTTCCCTTTCCCCTTTCATTTCCTCTAGTCCTCAACCATCCTCCTAATATAGCTTGAAAATGGAACAGATAGAATCTTTTTGCCTTAGAATAGGAGACAGAGAAGTCTGAGGACAAAGAAAAGGGACCAAGTCAGGAAAATATTATGCTTGGAAAATTCCAATATCCAAGAAGAATCTGTGAATGAGGACAAGAGAAGATCTCAGATGCATACAGGGAACCATTATACTAATACCTAGCACCTTGAGGGTATGAATGTAAAATGACCACTTTGTCTACTTTTACTTAGTTCCATGCCAGAGATCTTTTGTTGATTTGAAGGGGACCTGGGACCAAAGAAGACATTTCTTATTTGGGAGACTTTGAATACTATATGGAGAAAGGAGGAGTTCCAGATTCTAGGTATGTATTAAACCTGCAGAGAAATAAACAGGACAGGAAACTCAAAACAAAGGGGACCTTATAATTCTCTCGCTCCAAATCAATAAAACTTTCCATTTATTGCATAAAAACTGAGTCCACCAAAATTCTACTATTACTCTGATCTAAATCCAGATAAAAAAGTTAGAGCAATGGAAGAGCAAGCACACTTTCCACTGGATTATGCCACTTTGAAAGAGATGTAAGCCTATGGGTCTAATGCTGAGTTGTCCTTGTCATCTTGGAACAAAATATCAGGTAATTCATCTAGAAAACATCAGGCTCTCCTACACAAATTTATAGAACACGGATTTAACATCAGATCCAAAGTCATGAAATAGGCTAAAAGAATGAGAAAACAAAATAAAATCTCATTATGAAGCTTTTTATATCAGGCTTGCTCATGGTATGAATTTAGAAGAAGAGAATAACTATAAAACACCTACAAAAACTCAGGAACTCCAAAGACTAGAAAAAGGAGAAGACTGTAAGTTGTCATGTATTTTAAAATACTGAAATGAATTAAAGATAAAGGAGGAATAAATTAAAAATCATCTGGTTCCTGAAAACCATAGGAAAATGAGAGTCTAGAAAAAAATATAATAATAATAATAATAATAATAATAATAATAACTTGCCTATATCTCTTAAAACTAGACAGCAAAGAAGAAAGAGAATAAATTTGTCAGGAACCTCCTGGAGTAACCCCAAAACACAAATTCTCAGGAACATAATAATTAAAATTCAGAGTTTCCAAGTCAAAGAAAAATACATCCAACTGAGAGAAAGAACTTATCCCTAAAGAACTAAATTCATGATAATACATGATTTAACAGTCAGTAATACACTTTAAATCTTCTATTTTATTCAATATTAATTTTTCCCGTGAAAGAATATGCTCCATTTTGCTGGATAGGTGACTCTGGGTTGTAAACCCAGATATTTTGCCTTCCTGAGTATCATATTCCATGCCTTTTAATCCTTTAATATAGAAGCCTTTAATATAGAAGTATAGAAGTATAGATCCTGTGTGATCCTGATTGTAGCTCCATGATATTTGAATGGTTTCTTTCTGACTTCTTGAAGAATTTTATTCCTTAGTTTGGGAGCTCTTGGATTTAGTTATTACATTCCTGGAAGTTGTCATTTGAGGATTTCTTTTAGGAAATGATCTGTGAAATCCTTCTATTTCAATTTTATTTTCTTGTTTGAGGATCTCTTGGCAGTTTTCTTTGATAATTTCTTGTGTGATGTCCAAGGTTTTTCCTTGATCATGGCCTTCAGGTAGTCCAATAATTCTCAAATTGTCTCTTCTAGATCTATTTTCTAGGTCAGTTTTTTTAATAAGATATTTCATGTTTTCCTCTTTTTTCATTTATTTGATTCTGTTTTATTTTTTCTTTGTTTCTCATGAAATCATTAGTTTCTAGATGGCCAGTTCTCATTTTTAAGATATGATTTTCCTCTGTCAGTTTTTACTTCTCTTTTTTCCATTTGGTCCCTTTCTTCTTGCATCACTTTCAGTTCTCCTTGCATCACTTTTATTTCTCCTTCCCACTTTTCCTCTGCCTTTATTAATTGGTTTTTAAAGTCTTTTTTTCTTTAACTGTCAAAATCTGCATCCAACTCGTATTTTTCTTTTGGACTTAGCATGTGTTTCCTTCACTTTCACTGTCCCCTTCTGTGTCTGTACACTGCTTTTTGTCTCCATTAAAATTCTTTAGAGTTAGAGTTTTTTTGTTATTTGCTCATTTTTCCTATCTAATTATAGGTAGGCTTGGGAGATGGTGTGGTGGTCTGTTGATTGAGAGCTCTGATAATCCCCTCTAAGTAATGATTCAATTTACCCTTTAGATGTTGATAGCTTAAAGAGCTGACTTTGACTTAGGTGTGAGCTTTAACCTCACTTTGAACTTGATCAATTCAGGGGCTGATCAAATTCTATCCCCCCATTTAGTCTCAAGTTTTTGGTCTCACTGTGTACTTCATCCAATCAGACATCCTCTTGATTGCCCTGTCTGAGCTTTGCCCTGAGCTCTAGGCAAGAAGATCAGTACTTAATACTTAGTACTCTCAGCCACTCTAAACTCTGTACTATGTCCTTGTCCCAAGCCTAGACTGGGATTCCTGATTTTCACTCTGGGATTACATGTATTAGCCCACCCACTATAGCACAGACTGCCCTAGGCTGGGTCTCCAGACTTCCCACAGGTTTGAAATGTCAATGAATGTGGGTTTTCTTGTACAATTATTTGCCAGGCAGGATATCAGAATCTATATTGGCTTGGCCGTAGGTTTTCAACCTGGGACAGCAGATATGGAGTGAGGAAGGTGACTTGAACTTGGCTTGCCCTTCCCTCTTGCTACAGCCTCTTGCTGGCTTTACTCACCTCAATGCTCTAGATGTCCTGTTCCTACCTTTTGGGTTTTTCTTTCTTGAAAGTTGTTTCCCTCTATTTCCTTGTTCATTCTTTCTCTCCTGTATTAATTTTGCAGCGATATTTTAATTTTCATGAAAGAGGATTCTTGTAGTGACTTAGAGTTGCTCTGGATTACTCCAGCAGCCACTACTGCAAAAAATAGTGGAGAGTATGGAATATAAATTCCAGAACTTAAAAAAGCCAAAAAATTTCCCCTTAGCAAGCCTGAGTATAACCCTTCAAGAGAAAAATTATTTTTAATAAAATGGGATTCTGACAAATATTCACCATGAAAAGACAGAGAAGTATAGAAATGTTAATGTTCAATTATAAAAGAAACATAAGAAACTCAACACAAATCAGTAGTGATATAATAAAGAAGGAAAAGTAAAAATTGCTTTCCTTTAAAAAATAATTAATTTATTTAGAATATGTGTTCATGATTACATTATTCATTTCCTCTCCCTCCCCTTTTCCCTATCCCATTCCAAAGCAGGCAAGTAATTATATTGGGTTACAGATGTATTATTGCTCAAAACTTACTTCAATGTTATTCATATTTATAATAGAATAACCTTTTAAAACAAAAAACCCCCATCATATACTCATAGAAATAAGGAATAAATATTTTTTTCTTCTGCTTTTCTGTTCCTACAGTTTTTCTCTAGATCTGGAAAGAATTTTTTCTCATAAGTCCCTCAGGATTGTTCTAGCAAAGGGAATACCATCTTTTAAAGTCCTTTGGGCATATTTCCAAATTGCCTTCCAGAATGGTTGGATCAATTCATACCTTCCCCAGGAATGGAATAGTGTCCCAATTTTGCCACATCCCTTCCAACATTTATTATTTTCTTTTCCTGTCAGATTGGCCATTCTGCTAGGTGTGAGTTGGTGGCTCCAAGTTGTTTTGTTTTGTATGTCTCTGATAAGGAGGGATTTAGAACACTTTTTCATTTGATTAATGATAGTTCTGAAAACTGCCTATTAATATCCCTGACCATTTTTCAATTGGAGAATGGCTTGATTTTTTTCTAAACGTGACTTAGTTCCTTATATATTTGGGAAATTAGAGATTTCTAAAAGATTTCTTTTATATTTTTTTCCATTTTGTTCTTTTCCTTATAATTTTGTTTTCATTGGTTTTGTTTATACAAAACCTTTTTAAAATTTAATATAATCACTATCATTCATTTTATGTCTTATAATGCTTTCTATCTCTTACTTGGTCTTAAATTCATTCCTTTCCCACAGACCAGATAGGTATATTATTCTATGTTTATCTAATTTATTTATAGTTTCTTCTTTATATTAAACTAATGTACCTAATTTGAATTTATAATGGTATTTGGTTTGAGATGTTGATCTAATCCTAATTTTTCTCATATTGTTTCCCAATTTTCCCAGAATTTTTTCTCAAATAATGGGTTCTTTTCCCAAAAGCTGGGATCTTTGGATTTATCCAACGCTAGTTTGCTGAGTGCATTTACCCCTAGACTATTCATAGGAAAACTACAGCTCATGGGTCAGATGTGGCCCCCTGAAATGTTCTATCTGGCTGTGGACATTATTCCTAATCTGAAGAATACAATGAGTAGGATACAATACAATGAAACTTTGAAAGAGTTGCCTGAGAAACAGACTGACAGATGAGCACTTCCTTTCCTTTGGCCCCCTCTAAAAAGTTTGCCCATCACTGCCCTAAACTGTTCAATTGAGCCACTGTTCTGTCTCTTAGTCAGTAACATATTGTTTTGATGATCACTGCTTTATAGTCAGGTTTAAGATCTGGTAGTGCTAGGCCCCCATATTTCACATTTGTTTCATTAGTTCCCTTGATATTCTTGATCTTTTGTTCTTCCAAATGGACTTTGCAATAATATTTTCTAAGTCTATGAGAAAAGTTTCTTGGTAGATTGATACATATGACACTGAATAAGTAAATTAACTCATGTAGGACTGTCATTATTATATTACCTTGTCCTACCCATGAGCAATTAATGTTTTTCCAATTATTTAGATCTAGTTTTAATTGTGAAAAGTGTTTTGTAGTTGTGTTCACAAAATTCCTGTGTTTTTCTTGGCATATAGGTTCCAAAATATTTTATATTGTCTATACGGATTTTAAGTGGAGTTTCCCTTTCTAATTCTGCCTGCTGAGCTTGTTGAAAATATATAGAAATACTTATAATTTATGTGTTTATTATGTATCCTACAATACTGCTAAAGTTATTAATTATTTCCACTAGCTTTTTAGTTAATTTTCTGGGATTCTTTAAGTATGCCATCAAATCATCTGTAAAGACTGATAGTTCAGTTTCCTTATTATCTACTTTAATCCTTACAATTTATTTTTTTCTCTGATTCTAACTGCTAGCTTTTCTAGTACAATTTTATATAATAGAGGTAATAATAGTTCACTTCTCATCTTATTGGGCAAGCTTTTGATTTATCCCCATTGTAAATTATGCTTGCTGATGGTTTTAGATATATGCTGTTTATTATTTTGAGGAAAGGCCCAGGTATTCCTACACTTTCTAGTATTTTCAATAGGAATGGGTATTATATTTTGTCAAAAAACTTTTTTCTACATCTATTGAGATAATTATGTGGTTTCTTTTGGTTTGGTTATTGATATGTTCAATTATGTGGATAGTATTCTTAACATTAAGCCCTCTTTGCATTCCTGATATAAATTGCATCTGATCATAGTGAATAATCTTTGTGATAACTTGCTGTAGTCTCTTTGCTAGTATTTTATTTAAGATTTTGCCTCTATGTTCATAAAGGACATTGGTCTATAGTTTTCTTTCTCTGTTTTTTGTGTTCCTGGATTGGAAACCAGTCCTGTATTTGTGTCATGAAAAAATTTAAGACTCCTTTGTCAAATGGTTTATATAGTATTGAGATTAGTTTTTCTTTAAATGTCTCTTAGAATTCATTTGTCAATCCATTTGACTCTGGGGGTTTTCTCTTAGGGAATTCTTCTATGATTTGGTCAATTTATTTTTCTGTGATGGGATTATTTAGGTATTCCATGTCTTCTTTTTTTCACTGTACACAGTGTGAATTTATTTGTGTGTGATGTGGCATAGCCAGAGGTGTCATTCTGGAGTAATTTTTCCACTCCCTCCTGGATCACAAGACCCAATTTGGTACAGTTGTAATATTGCAGGCTCTCCCAGAGTAGAAATCTAATTTTTAACTCCTGAAATGGGTCATGTTGTCCCCTTGGTCATAATAGTCCAAGCAGTTCCAATAGGACAAGTTTGGTGTAGATGGCATTTTAGAACTCTGCTGCTGATATAGGCAGCCCTAATTTTACTTTACTTAGAAAAATACAATTTTTCACCTTCCAGGAAGCAAGGCAGAGAGAAAAAGGTTCTCAGTAAGGAGAGGTAGCTGGACCAACCTCTAGAACCAGTTCTGCCCATCTTAATCATTTGAGTTAACTAAGAGCCCCTTTTATAATTCTCATCCACATTGGCTGAAGAATTCAAATGACTAAGTAACCCTATCCCAGAAACTACAGGTCACCATCCACAGGCATCCTAGTTGAGCTATATTCTCAAAAACCTGAGAAGAAAGGTGGACACACAATATCTAAAAACTCTTACCAAAAGCTGGACAAGTCAGTTTTTCTGTGACCCCTGGCTAGAGACCCTCCCATGCTCTCATCCTGCCAAAAAGTTCAATGGCAAAGAATTCTTGCCTTGTTCGGAACTTCCAACACATGGCCAAGGTCAGGAGTGGCTGTGTCAGACGGTGTTCTGACCACAAATTCCCAGCAAGAGGCGGAGCTCTCTTGAGAGAAGGGTGTTGGAAAAAAAGGACTGTGATCAGAGTTCTGGTCATTTCTTTGCTCTCAGGAGTGGCAGAGAGTCAAGTGCCTAGCGCCTGAAGGGGGTGAGCTGGTGCCCTGATGAAACAGGACAACACCTCGGTACCCAAATATGCTATGAAGAACAAGCTAGCCTGTCTCACATTTTCCACTCTGCTTTGGCATCTCAAATACACCAACTGTTTCCAACACTGCTCTCTGGTCGGTTTTGGAAGGAGAGAGGTCTCCATGCTATGGTTGCGACAGGGGTTTCTGGGGGGAAGGTTGTGAGGGGCCACAGTGCCCAGGCTGCCACCAGAGGCTGGGACCAGCAGCAGAAGCAGTGGTTTCCCATGGCTAGGGTCCACTGGGCCACAAAGTCTGCCATGTCAGGACCTGGGCCACCACGGATGCATGGACTTCCATTTCTTATTTTGTTGATCTAGGCAATTTATATTTTTGTAAATATTCACCCATTTGACCTAAATTTTCCTCTTTATTGCCATATAAGTAGGCAAAATAGCTCTTTATAATTTCCTTAATTTCCTCTTCATTAGGGGTGGGATCACCCTTTTCACTTTTGATACTGTTAATTTGATTCTCTTATTTCCCTTTTTAATTAGGTTAACCAGGACTTTATCTATTTAATTTTTTTCCCCAAAGGTCTAGCTCCTAGTCTTATTTATTAGTTCAATGGTTCTTCTATCAACTTTATTAATTTCTACTTTGAATTTTAGAATGTCTAGTTTATTTTTTTTCTGGGGATTTTTAATTTGTTCTAGTTCTGGCTTTTAAAGTTACATTCCCAATTCATTGATCTGTTCTCTCTCTCTATTTTGTTGATATATATTCTCAGGGATATAAATTTTTCTCCTGACTACAGCTTTGGCTATATCTCATAGATTTTTATATGTTGTCTCCATATTGTCATTCTCTTCAATGAAATAATGAATTGTTTCTATGATTTATTATTTTACTTACCCCATTTTTGAAGAATTTTTTAAATTTCCAAATCATTTTAAATTTGCCTCTTTGTGAGCCTTTATTAATTATGATTTTTCTACATTATGATCTCAAAAATTTGCATTTATTATTTTTGTTTTTCTACATTTGTTTGTGAACTTTTTATATTCTAGTACCTGGTCAATCTTTGTATATGTACCATGTGCTACTAAAAAAGAAGGTATATTCTTTTTATCCTTATTCAGTGTTCTCCAGTTAAGTATTGATTCTAATTTTTCTAACATTTCGTTTACTTCCTTTCTTTCTCATTAATATTTTGGTTTGATTCGTCTAGTTCTGATAGGGGAAGTTTGAGGTCCCCAATAGTATGGTTTCATTCTCTATTTCCTCCTTTATCTCCTTTAGTTTCTCCTTTAAAAATCTGGATGCTACACCATTCGCTGCAAATATATTGAGTACTGCTATTTCTTCATTGTCTATACTGTCTTTTATCAGGATGTAATTATCTTCCTTATCTCTTTTAATCAGATCTATTTTTGCTTTAGTTTTATCTGTGATCATGATTGTTATTCTAGTCTTCTTTGTTTCATTTGCAGCTCAATATATTCTGCTCCAGGTCTTTACCTTTACACAGTGTGTGTCTACCTGACTCCAGTATGTTTCTTGTAGACAAAATATGATAGAATTCTGGTTTTTAATCCATTCTGCTATCTGCTTCCATTTTATGGATGAGTTAATACCATTTGCATTCACAGTTATGATTATTGTCTTTGTAATTGGCTCCATTTTGACTTCCTCCTTTTATCCTAACCTTTCTCCTTTTCCTCTTACCCACCCTTCCAGTGTTGCCCTTTCAGTCAGTCTCCCTCCTTTCTTCTCCCTTATATTACTGCCCTTCCTACCACCTTCCTTCTTACTCCCCTCTAACTATAGGGCCTTTTGAACCACCACACCCAACCACTTCCTCCCTAGTTTTACTCCTCTCCCTTCCACTATGTTTCTTATTACCCTTCTACTTCTCTATAGGGCAAGAAACACTTTTTTACCCCAATGAATCTGACTGCTCTTCCCTCTCTGAGCCAATTCAAATGCAAATAAGTTTTAAGTATTACCTGTCATCAGCTTTTTTCTCCCTTCCATTGTATTGGTCTTTTCCTCTCCCCCCTTAAAAATTGCTTTCATTGAAATATGAAAAGGTGATAATTTTTCTCTTAATATCCTATCATTATATAGGATCCCAGAGGGAATCTATTGAGGCAGAACACCTAAAAATAGTTCTCTTACATCTTGATCATCTTAAAAGAAAAAGGATGAGGAAGAGGAATACCAAAGGGAGAGGTAGAGAAAAGAACATTAAGGAAATTTTCTCATACAATTAAGGTGCAAAAGTAGAATATTATATAAGTAAGGAAAAAAGGATAAGAGAATCATCTAAAACATGAATCTCATTCTCATCTGAAGTGATCAGAGGATGAAAGAATACACAAATGCTTGGGTTCATAAATACATTTCCCTTAACAGATAAATAGGAAGTAAAGGGGAGAAGGGAAAATTAAAACTTTATGTTTAGGGAAAGATTAGTCATAAGGAAAACTAATTCTAAGAATGTATGAAAATATTTATAAGTTTTTGAGACAGCAAAGTATAGAATTCTGAAGAGGTGACCATGATTTGAGGAATGGATGAATAAGTTACAATTTATAAATATGAATGAATCTTAGTGTATTTTAATAAAGAGTAAAAATGATGTTCATAGAGAAACCTAGGAAGATATGTGAACTGATGTAGTGTTAAGTAAATAGAATCAAGAGAAAAGCTATACAAGGTATATGTCTTTAAGTCATACAAATTCAAAGTAATTAATCTGATCAGTGTAATAGACAATTATGATTCCAGAGACTAATTATAGAATGCTTGTTTCAGTAACACATGTATTAATCATAGATAAAGGTAACAACTATCTATCTGTCTATCTTTCCAAACAATATATAAATATATATATATATATATGCACATGTGTGTATATGTAAATGTATATACTTGTCTATGAATATATGTATATATGTTTGATAACTTGACCAGTGTAGGAATTTATTTTACTTGAATACATGTTCTTAATGGAGAAAGGGATGTTGAACTGACTAAAAATATATTTTTAAAAATCATTGTAAAAGGTACATTGGAGAGTTAGAAGCTTTAATAGTGTTAATTGAACTTTTACTAGTATTACAGATACAATGCTGCCTTTGATCTTTGTAGATTTAACTCTTTCAAAAGAGCCAGAAAAAGTTAGTATGATTCTATTGAGTGTTAAGAAATTCTATAATAAAATGTTTGTCTAATGCCAATGGAAAAATTCCCATTCTTTCAAGGTCCATGAAAGTAGAGCACACACTCTAGTGAGTCCTACCAAATTAGAGATATTCTATTTCTTTTGGTATGCTATTGAGCTTCTGTTATGATTAATATTATCTTAGGACCCTATCTTAATTGTCTAATTATCATTTATAAACAGCAAAAACCAGGCCAGAGAAAGAGAGAAGGATGAGCCACATGTGACTAGCTACCTATTTCTGCTGCATCCCCCATGCTGAGCCTATCCTGAGCCAGACTTCAAGTCATCTCTTAGGCCTCGTAGTTCCAAGGGAAGAAAGTGACTTCCTGTCCCTCCTGCTAATTTATGCTCTTTGTGATGTCCTTTTTCCAAGCCTTCCTTGATTGGTAGACTAAGATTTCATTGTGAAAAAGAGATGGATCTTCCAGATGTCAAGAGTATCATCATGGCTTTTAGAATGAATGCCTGAATAAAGCAGCCTCCTAGCATGGTAGACAAAAGAAAGGAGGACTCCAACTATAATGGGCTGAGGGAAATAAAGCTCAAAGTTTGAAAACTAAGGTTTTGGCTTTAAAGTCTAAATGTTGTTTTAGGGGCCAAAAAAGGATTCAAGTTGATTATTAAATTTTGGCAGATTCCTAGACATTTGATTCTCTCCTGTATACAGATTATTCCTAGGTATTTTTACAGCTAAAGTTCTCTGGTTATTGTATATTATTTTTAAATTATTTAATAAATAATAAAAAGCATATCAGAGAAAGAAAAGGCACCATAGCCATAGGGCTGGCCACACATCTTTTTCCCTAGCTAACCCAAGCTAACATCACTTCATATCTCTGTTCACTCATGTTGCTTGGCCAGAACACTACTTGCCCAGAAAAGAGTACCACAGTTTCCTTGATCTATAATTTATAATCCCATGACATCTCTATTTCCGGGTCACCAAGATTAGACAGATTTTACCTCACTCTGGCTTAGAGGACTATCTTCTGCATGCTAGGAATCACATGGGAGAAGAGGCAAGAATCATGCCAGGGAGCCATTAGATTTTTGTCATCTTTCCAGAGTGCGCATGTTGTCCCTTTTATACAGATAAACCTCAGGCCTTTATTATAATACAATCAAGGTAGGAGGGCTGACCAAAATCCAATTCACTAGAGGATGGGTTTTCAAGTTCAATATGAAAATTTCCTTTTAACACCCCAAAACTCATCTTAGGGTGCCAATAAAGGAGGTGCAAACAGGTGTTAAATTCTCACTATATATATATATATATATATATGTGTGTGTGTGTGTGTGTGTGTGTGTGTGTGTGTGTGTGTGTGTGTATCCCTAGAAATAATTTGTGTGTGTATATATACATAAACATATATACTATATACATACAATATAAATTTTATATGTGTGTGCATGCATGTATAAATTCATGTTGGACTCACTGACATGCCACAGAGAAAGACACTCTGAAAGGGAGATGATTTTTAGTTGCATTGAGTCATAAGGCAAAGTGAATGTTTCAACACAATTGACTCTGGATGATGAATTTTTAAATTCTTAGTAATTTCTAAAATTATATTTTTAGGAATTTGATATGTGCCTATTTGTAATGATTCTATGACAGAATATTTGAATTTATGGATAGTTTATTTGGATGGGTAAAATAAAAATTATTGTTTAATTATAGAAAGAAAAAATCTCACCAAAAAATTAAATCACTTGTGATACTTAACCAAGTGCATAGCTCAACTAACTTCAAGAAAGTAAAGTAGTTCATCCAGAAAACTGAACTTTTTGCTCAAAGTAATAATGATTTTAAAGCTATTTCCCCCTCTTTTCTATCTTTTAACTTAATGATAGTTTTCTCAAACTCTATGACAGAATATCTTTATCATGTCATAAAGATGTCAACAAAGAATAGGTAATAGTTTAATTCTAACTCTAGGTGGAAATAAATTGCTTATATGTCAGTTTACCTTCCATGGCAGTTTAATCCATTAAAGTATTTATTCAACTTATGAGAAAGAATGATATTCACATCCAGAGAAAGAACTGTTTAAGTAGAAACACATAAGAAAACAACTGCTTGATCACATGGGGATATGATTGGAGATGTAGATTCTAAACGATCACCCTAGTGCAAGTACTAATAATTTTGAAATAGATCCTGATCAATGAGACATGTAAAACCCAGTACAATTGCTAGTTGGCTATAGGAGGGGATGGGAAAAGAGGAGGGAAAGAATATGAATTATGTAACCACAGAAAAATCTTACAAATTAATTAAGTAAATAAAAATTTTCAAATCACAAAAAAGTATTCATTTGAGGTTTTTGTAAAATACTAAATAAAATGTCTTTTCTACAAGGCTCAGTAGGCTGCTACATAGATATATGAATATAGGGGACCTTGAATTAGTTCAACATATTTCAATATTTCAATAACATTGATTTTCATTGTTATGGCATGTTCATTTTCTTCCTTTGGAGAACAAAAACCTCACAGATCTGAACACTTAAAGTTTCATAAGTATTTCATGAGTAAATTTTTGGAACCCAGGTAACACAGGAGGTAGAGCATATATTATCCATATTCTAATCAGCCTCTACTTCTCTATTTTGTTTCATTTGTTATAAGAGAATTTGAGCTGAGGTGTATTGAGATCCATAAAATAATTGCAGAATTTACAATGAGATTTCTTTTTTGTTTTAATTTTGTGGTTTCCCTTCAATCTAATAATCAGAAGATAAAAATTCTGCTTGATTCCCAAGACCACAACTAATACAGTGAAAAGTCAATAAGAAAGAATCAAAATTAGGGCAAATGAAACCAAGAAATGAAAACATCTGCCTAATAAGCTTAGTTGTTCATAAATGATCCCAAGCCCTCCTCAAGTGGTAGTAAGTTATCCTTTTTTGGATATTCTCAAATAAAAGTTTCTTTGGTAAGTTATTACATGAAGGGGACTAACATTTAGATACTAAAGTCCTTCCAAAATGTGAGCTTATTATCTATTTCTATGACATTAAAATCTCCTTGTCAAGACTGTTCATTATTATTTGGCTGTAGAACTCTGGACACTTCTCCTATTGCTCCTTTTCATCTTTAGGGGAAAAAAAACCTTAATGCCATTGTTTCCTAATTATCAGTAGACAGATTCTTAAATTTTAATCCAAGAGCAAAGAACAGTTTCAATAATTAGAAATAACTCTGCTTGAAAAAGTGATTCAGGGCATTGCTAATGTGAAATCAATTAGGCTTAACACTCCTTAAATCTCAGAAAAGAAGCCAGTTAATGTGGTTATTACCCAGAAGCTGTGATTAGAAGCATACTTTATGTGTGGTTTTCTTTGATTAAGCTGTCATTTTCAATGCATATATATACTACTACTAATTTGCCCTTAAAGACATAAGGTGTTTTTTTTAAGTCCACTCTGCCTTAAATTTACTAAATTATACTCCATTTAACAATGGAGTGTTATTACCAAAGGTTACAACCCATCACCTTCCTTTCTTTTTTCTAAGTGGAAAAAAAGTGTTCCTGTTTAAAAATGTAATATTATTTCATTAAATATTTTTCAATTACATGTAAAAATTAGTACATTTAAAATATTTTAAATTATTTTCTTTCTTCTCTCCCATCTTGTTGAAAATGACTATTTTTATAATATTGATTTTACTGTATATACCATTCTCCTGTTTCTTCCTACTACATTTTTAAATGTTAATGTAAAAGTCCCCAGCTTTCTGGACACTATCCTGCTCATCATCCTTATAGAACATTACTATTCATTCAAACTCATATACAACAACTTATTTAGCCACTCTCTAATTGATGGACATTCCCGTGATTTCTAATTCTTTAACACCATATAAAATGTTATAATAAATATAAATTTTGTAATATATATATTGCCCCTTTTGAATGAGCTCTGAAAATACTCAATATATGTTTAGTTCTGACCAAGAACAGAATGTTACAGAACTCAGCTACTGTCAGTCTGCTTAGCTGGTTCAAAATTATAGCACTGTAGATTCCACTTTGTTTTGGATTTCCTGCTCTGGTTATTCCTCTGCAGACTTACAACTGGAAAGGAAGTTGAAATTGATACATTATTCCCTTCCTGGGGTTTGAGTCCCACCAATCATCTTTGCTCCTGAACTTACTCCTCTTTTGATATACTGAATAGGGACAGAGATTTCTAGTAAGAAGAGTCCAGTGCCTTTCTCGATCTGCTTTGAATCTGTGACCTAGAATTAACTAATGTGAAACAGAATTATTTCCCACTTGCTCCCATCTCTTTGGCCTATATGAGTTTCATCGTGGCCCAGAGTGTGCTCAGAAATCTTTCCTGAATTCACATTTTTTCTAAGGTTTCTACTGTGCTTCACCTAATAGAAATACCATTCCTTGATGTCTGCAGGTCCTTTGCCCCTTCCCATTGAGGACATGGATTGGAAAATTGATTTTTAAACCTATGTGGAATAATGTCAGAGGGTAACACACTTCACTGCTTCTAGCTACTAGGTTATATTGTTTCTGCCTCTGATCCTCTTCTAGTTCTACTCCTTCTTACACTATTTCTTTTTTTTTAACATTTATTAATATTCATTTTTAACATGGTTACATGTTTCCCCTTTCACTTTCCCCTTCATACCCCCCCGGACCCCCCCCAGAGCCGATGCACATTTCTACTGGTTTTATCATGTGTCATTGATCAAAACCTATTTCCAAATTGTTGATAGTTGCATTGGTGTGGTAGTTTCGAGTCCACATCCCCCATCACGTCCACCCCAACCCATGCATTCAAGCAATTGTTTTTCTTATATGTTTCCTCTCCTGCAGTCCTTCCTCTGAATGTGGGTAACATTCCTTTCCATACATTCCTCATAGCTGTCTTGTGTCATTGCATTGCTGCTGGTACAGAAGTCCATTACATTCGATTTTACCACAGTATATCAGTCTCTGTGTACAATGTTCCTCTGGCTCTGCTCCTTTCCCTCTGCATCAGTTCCTGGAGGTCTTTCCAGTTCACCTGGAACTCCTCCAGTTTAGTATTCCTTTGAGAAAAATAGTATTCCATCACCAGCATATACCACAATTTGTTCAGCCATTCCCCAATTGAAGGGCATCCCCTCCTTTTCCAGGTTTTTGACACCACAAAAAGCACAGCTATAAATACTTTCGTACAAGTCTGTTTATCTATGATCTCTTTGGGGTACAAACCCAACAATAGTATGGCTGGATCAAAGGGCAGGCATTTTTTAATAGCCCTTTGTGCATAGTTCCAAATTGCCAGACAGAATGGTTGGATCAGTTCACAACTCCACCAGCAATGCATTAATGTCCCAATTTTGCCACATGCCCTCCAGCATTCATTACTCACCCCTTCTTTAATTTTAGCTAATCTGCTAGGTGTGAGGTCATACCTCAGAGTTGTTTTGATTTGCATTTCTCTAGTTATCAGAGATTTAGAAAACTTTCTCATGTGTTTATTGAGACTTTTGATTTCTTTACCTGAAAATTGCCTATTCATGTCTCTTGCCCATTTATCAGTTGGGGAATGGCTTGATTTTTTTATACAATTGCTTTAACTCCTTGGGTATTTGAGTAATTAGACCACTGTCAGAGTTTTTCGTTATAAAAGATTTTTTCCCAATTTGTTGTTTCCCTTCTGATTTTGACTACATTCTTTTTGTTGGTACAAAAGCTTTTTAGTTTAATATAATCAAAACCATTTAATTTACATTTTGTAATTTTCTCTAACTCTTTCTTGGTTTTAAAATCTTTCCTTTCCCAGAAATCTGACAGGTATACTATTCTGTGTTCACTTAACTTATTTATAGTTTCCCTCTTTATATTCAAGTCATTCACCCATTCTGAATTTATCTTGGTGTAGGGTGTGAGGTGTTGATCTGAACCTAATCTCTCCCATGTTGTTTTCCAAATTTCCCAGCAGTTTTTGTCAAATAGTGGATTCATGTCCCAAAAGTTGGGCTCTTTGGGTTTATCATACACTGTCTTGCTGATGTCACTTACCCCAAGTCTATTCCACTGATCCTCCCTTCTGTCTCTTAGCCAGTACCATATTGTTTTCATGACTGCTGCTTTATAGTATAGTTTAATATCTGGTACTGCTAGGCCACCTTCCTTCACATTTTTTTTCATTATTTCCCTAGATATTCTTTATCTTTTGTTATTCCCAATGAAATTAGATATAGTTTTTTCTAATTCAGTAAAGAAGTTTTTTGGTAGTTTGATAGGTATGGCGCTAAATAGGTAAATTAATTTGGGTAGAATGGTCATTTTTATTATGTTAGCTCATCCTACCCATGAGCAATCAATGGCTTTCCAATTGTTTAGATTCAGTTTTAATTGTTTGGAAAGTGTTTTGTAGTTGTTTTTGTATAATTGCTGTGTTTGTTTTGGTAGATCGATTCCCAAGTATTCTATATTGTCTACGGTGATTTTAAATGGTGTTTCTCTTTCTATCTCTTGCTGCTGTGATGTGTTGGAAATGTATAGAAATGCTGATGATTTATGTGCATTTATTTTGTATCCTGCAACTTTGTAAAGTTGTTGATTATCTCTTTTTAAAGCAGTGGTTTGCTTTATGCCAGTAACCCTTGTCCCCTCCTTTGATTTACTTCCCTTTCTACCCCATCCCTTATTATTCACCTCTTTTTTATTTTTAAGGCCTAATGAATTCCCTCCCTCTTTATCTCCCATGCTTTTTTGACCTCTCCAGTCCCCTGCTCCCCTTGATTTATCCCTTCTGACTTTCTCAGTAGGGTTTTATATCCCAATGGATAAAGCTACTCTTCCCTCTCAGGGTTAATTACACTGAGAGTAAGGTTTAAATATTACCTCTTAATGCTCTCTTCCTCTCCTTCTTATAATACTATTCATCCCTTCCCCTTCCCATGTACTATTTGTGTGTAATAGAATATCCTATTTTTCTTATTCAATCAAGTGTGGTGTCCCCTACTATTCACACATTGCTCAATATGTATGCACCAAATGGCATAGCAACCAGATTCCTAAAGGAGAAACTGGCAGATCTCAAGAAGGAAATAGATAGTAAAACCATACTAGTGGGGTATCTAAATATTCCTCTTTCAGATCTAGATAAATCAAATCAAAAAAAAGAAATAAGAAAGAAATAAGAGAGATGAATGAAGTCCTAGAAAAATTAGATTTAATAGATATGCGGAGAGAAAAATAAATAGGAACAAAAAGGAATGCACATTCTTTTCAGCTGCACATGGTACATTCACAAGAATTGGCCATGTAATAGGGCATAGAAACATTGCAAACAATTGCAAAATAGCAGAAATAATAAATGTAACCTTCTCAGATCATAATGCAATAAAAATAACAATTACTAAGGGCACCTGGACAGGAAAATCAAAAACTGATTAGAAATTAAATAATATGTTTCTCCAAAACAAGCTAGTCAAAGAAGAAATCATAGAAACAATCAACAATTGCATTGAAGAGAATGACAATGATGAGATATCCTACCAAACTGTGTGGGATGCAGTCAAGGCAGTACTCAGGTGGAAATGTATATCCTTGAGTGCATATATTAACAAATTAGGGAGGGCAGAGATTAATGCATTGGGCATGCAACTTAAAAAATTAGAAAGGAAGCATATTAAAAACCCCCAGATGAAAATTAAATTAGAAATACTAAAAATCAAGAGAGAAATTAATAAAATCGAAAGTAAAAAAAAACTATTGAATTAATGAATAAGACTAGAAGCTGGTATTTTGCAAAAACAGATAAAATAGACAAAGTACTAGTCAATCTAATGAAAAAAGGAAAGAAGAAAACCAAATGGACAGCATGAAAGACGAAAAGGGAGACCTAACCTCTAATGAAAGGGAAATTAAGACAATCATTACAAACTATATTGCCCAATTATATAGCAATATATATAGCAATCTCAGAAATATGGATGAATATTTACAAAAATACAAATTGCCTCGATTAACAGCAGAAGATATAAAATCCTAAGATATACCTAAGATATAAAATCCCATATCAGAAAAAGAAATTGAACAAGCCGTCAAAGAAAAAATCGCCAGTGCCTGATGAATTCACAAGTGAATTCTACCAGGCATTCAAAGAGCAACTAAACCCAATACTATACAAATTGTTTGATATGATGAGCAAAGAAGGAGTCCTACCAAACTCATTTTATGACACAAATATGGTACTGATTCCAAAGCCAGGTAGTTCAAAAACAGAGAAAGAATACTACAGACCAATCTCCCTAATGAATATAGAGTCAAAAATTTTAAATAGAATATTATCAAAGAGACTCCAACAAGTGATCAAGAGGATCATCCACCATGATCAGGTAGGATATATACCAGGAATGCAAGGATGGTTCAACATTAGGAAAATCATCCACATAATTGACCATATTAACAATCTAACAAACAAAAATCACATGATTATCTCAATAGATGCTGAAAAAGCCTTTGACAAAATACAGCACCCATTCCTATTGAAAACACTGGAAAGTATAGGAATAGAAGGTCCTTTCCTAGAAATAATAAACAGTATATACCTAAAACCATCAACAAGCATCATATTCAATGGTGATAAATTAGAAGCCTTTCCAATAAGATCAGGAGTGAAACAAGGATGCCCACTATCACCTCTATTATTCAACATTGTTCTAGAAACATTAGCAGTAGCAAATAGAGAAGAAAATGTAATTGAAGGTATCAAAATAGGTAATGAGGAGACTAAGCTATCACTCTTTGCAAATGATATGATGGTCTACTTAAAAAATCCTAGAGAATCAACTAAGAAGCTTCTAGAAATGATCAACATCTTTAGCAAAGTTGCAGGATACACAATAAATGCAAATAAATCATCAGCATTTCTATATATTTCCAACACATCACAACAGCAAAAGTTAGAAAGAGAAACACCATTTAAAATCACCCAGGACAACATTAAATACTTAGGAATCTATCTACCAAAACAAACACAGCAATTATATGAAAACAACTACAAAACACTTTCCAAACAATTAAAACTAGATCTAAGCAATTGGAAAAACATTGATTGCTAATGGGTAGGATGAGCTAACATAATAAAAATGACCATTCTACCGAAATTAATTTACCTATTTAGCACCATAACTATCAAACTACCAAAAAACTTTTTTAATGAATTAGGAAAAACTATAACAAAGTTCATCAGGAATAAAAAAAGATCAAGAATATCAAAGGAAATAATGAAAAAAATGTGAAGGAAGGTGGCCTAGCAGCACCAGATATTAAACTGTACTATAAAGCTGTAGTCATCAAAACAAAATGGTACTGGCTAAGAGACAGAAGGGAGGATCAGTAGAATAGACTTGGGGTAAGTGACATCAGCAAGACAGTGTATGATAAACCCAAAGAACCCACCTTTTGGGACATGAATCCACTATTTGACAAAAACTGTTGGGAAATTTGGAAAACAATATGGAAGAGATTAGGTTTAGGTCAACATCTCACACCCTACACCAAGATAAATTTAGAATGGGTGAATGACTTGAATATAAAGAGGGGAAACTATAAATAAGTTAAGTGAACATAGAATAGTTTACTTGTCAGGTCTCTGGGAAAGGAAAGATTTTAAAACCAAGCAAGAGTTAGAGAAAATTACAAAATGTAAAAGAAATGAATTTGATTATATCAAACTAAAAAGCTTTTGTACAAACAAAAAAAAATGCAGCCAAAATCAGAAGGGAAACAACACATTGGGAAAAAAAATCTTTATAACAAGAAACTCTGACAGGGGTCTAATTACTCAAATAAACAAGGAGTTAAACCAATTGTTTAAAAAATCAAGCCATTCTCCAATTGATAAATGGGGAAGAGACATGAATAGGCAATTTTCAGGTAAAGAAATCAAAAGTATCAATAAGCACATGAGAAAGTGTTCTAAATCTCTAATAATTAGAAGAATGCAAAGCAAAACAACTCTGAGGTATCTCCTCACACCTAGCAGATTGGTTAAAATGAAAGAAGGGGAGAGTAATGAATGCTGGAGGGGATGTGGAAAAACTGGGACATTAATGCATTGCTGGTGGTGTTGTGAACTGATCCAATCATTCTGTCTGTCAATTTGGACCCCAAAGAGATCATAGGTAAACAGACTTGTACAAAAATATTTATAGTTGACTTTTTTGTGGTGGCAAAAAATTGGAAAATGAGGGTATGCCCTTCAATTGGGGAATAGCTGAACAAATTGTGGTATATGCTGGTGATGGAATACTATTGTTCTCAAAAGAATAATAAACTAGAGGAATTCCATGTGAACTAGAAAGACCTCCAGGAACTGATGCAGTGTGAAAGGAGCAGAGCCAGTAGAACATTGTACACAGAGACCAATACACTGTGGTAAAATCGAATGTAATGGACCTCTGTACTAGCAGCAATGCAATGACCCAGGACAATTCTGAGAGACTTATGGAAAAGGACACTACCAGCAATCAGAGAAAGAACTACAGGAGTGGAAACAGAAGAAAAGCAACTGCTTGAACACATGTGTTGAGATGGACAATGATGGGGGATGTAGACTCGAAACTACCATACCAATGCAATTATCAACAATTTGGAGATAGGTCTTGATCAATGACACATGTTAAAACCAGTGGAAATACGCATCAGCCATGGTTGGGGGGAAACCTTGGGGGGTGAAGGGGAAAGTAAGAAAATCAATTATGTAACCATGTTAACTTTTCTAAAAAATAAATATTAATAAATGTTTTAAAAAAAGAGTCAGTAGACCTGGTGTAGAGTCACCGCTCTAATTCTGCCACACTCACCATATCATTTCATCTTTCGTCAGCTCATTTTCCTCATCCATAAAATGAACTGGGATAGATATCTATCCAAATCCAAATTCTCTTACATTTTTCTATCTCTTATACTACAATTGTAAATTTCATATGGATCAAATGCTCATTTCTCCTACTTCAGAAAATTTTAGGAGTCAAAATTTTATTTGTTCAAAAATATTTTCTGAAAATATCATTATTGTCCTTAAAGATTAAATAGATTAGAGAATATATTGATGGGTAGGTGTGCATTTTTAACTGAATGAATTTTATTTGTTTTCATATCTCAAGCTCTAAGTTATACTGATGATATGTATATTTTATGAAACAAAAGGGAATGTCTAAGAATTATACTTTCAAATCATGATAATAAAAAAGGAATGGATGACTGCAAATTGTCTTTCATAAATTTTCTGATATAGTCAAAATAAATGGTATTTGAGTTATTAACATAAGGCTATACAATTAAATATGTGAAACTATCTATCAAACCCAGGACTTCAACTCCTAAGTCTCGTAATGTTTCTGCTATTATACCCAGAATTCAAAGGAAGCTTGTAGAAAAATTTCTAGGAACCACAGATCACATCAATTAATGGTTGACTTATTGTGTCACCATAATTCAAAGAAATGATACATTTTAAAATAATGTTTCAATAGTATCATTTAGGAGAGCATTCTATAAAATATTGGTCTAAATATTAATTTTCACTGAGATATATTATCTCTTCCGAAGTAAGATAAGAATAAACAGGATCATTTTATAATTATTCTATTTCTAGCATTCCCAAAACAGGTGTTTTACTGGACTAATTAGGATAATCTACAAAACAGAATCATACATTATGGATGAGGCCTGAAGAGAGTCCATCTGCTCCCATTACTCCCCAACAACAGCTCCTTCTCACCCCTCTCCAAGCTATTAGGATCACATTAAGATCAAAGAGACTGTCCAAAAAGAGACTCCACTATGTACTTTCAAGGTTTTATTTACTTCACGCTCTATAGATTTCATTTTTCTGTTGTCCATTCCTTAGTACAAACATATAAGAAAGATTATCACACATTAATAGCAACCCTTAAGACTTCTTATCATCCCCTTCAGTGTCATTCATAGATTAGGCTTCCAGGAGCATGACTCCCTATTTTCAAGGTTATCTGTTGGTCTCTATTCAAAAAATTATAGCTCACAAGCATAAACCCATATCTTTAATAGCCAGTTGACATAATTAGTTCAGAAGAAAGATTTTAGTATAGTATAATTGATGCAGAGTGAAAGGAACACATCGAGGAGAATATTTTACACAGAGACTGATATATTTTGGCACAATCACATGTAATAGACTTTTCTATCAGCAGCAATGCAATGGCCCAGGACAATGCAGAGGAACTTATGAGAAAGAATACTATCCACATCCAGATAAAGAACTGTGGGAACAGAAATGCAGAAGAAAAACATATGATTGATCATATGGTCTCATGGGAGATGATTAAACTTTTGATATTAAAAGATCACTTTACTGAAAATATGAACAACGTGGAAATAGGTTCTGAACAATGATACATATATAATACAGAGAAACTGCTTTTTAGCTCTGTGGGGTGGGGAGGAAAGAACAGGGGGGCAGGAATCATGAATCATGTAACCATGGGAAAATGTTCTAAATAAAAAAGGGAAAAAATAAAAGAAATGGTTAGTGTCAGTTAACAATTATATAATATACGTAAGCATAGTGGTAGAAAAGGAGATGAATAAAATTAAGAGTTTCTATTGTTAACACTGGAATGTTAATGACACGGCTCAACTGAATTTTGATTCCAGATAAAGATAACCAAAATAATCATTGAGTTTGTTGTAGACATTAAGAATTCATTACCAGGACCAGATGGTATTTGCTTTTTTGAAGGATTTATCATTACTATAAGTACCTCAGTGGTTATGTGTGGGAAGCCAATAAGAGAATAGATAAAAATCTGAGACCCCTCTTTTGATACCTCTTATGAGCTATACCTTTTCTTATTGGAAAAACATTATAGACTTAGTGAAAACTTTGAGTCCTTAGCAGACCAACAACTCATGAGTTAAAAATTTATCTCCTTGATAATTAAGAAGCCTGAACCCTAACCAACATTACTTAGATAAGACTGCATACTTAGATAAAAATGGAGCCTTTAGTCTGGACTTTATTTGACCAGGTGCCTATAATCCAGGAAGACAGAACTCAATTAGCGAGCATCTCCATAAAATATTTCCACTCCCAGAATTATCCCCTACTAATTGATGGTTGGAATTTGGCCATTGTCTTTGTACTTATACCTTTACTCTTTAGACTTTAATGGATTATGTATGATTTGTTACCCCTTCACAGCTGTGACTCTTTCTTTGTGTTCTTTGTTTGAAATCAGTATATAATAAACTCCAAAGCCCACAGAGTTCAGATCAACATGGGCTAACGACTAGTCTGGTTGTTCTCATTTTCTTTCTCCTGTCTTAACAATCCTATGCCACCATACGCCACTCAGGACCCCAAAACCATTTAGGGAGCTGGATCTCTATAGTTACGACCAAGATAGGTACCTCTGGATTTTCTGTAAGTTTGAGCCTAGCTCATGAGTTAAGTCCGAGTATCAATTGGAGATGACTGTGAAATGTATCCTGATCATATTCATTCCTATATTTACTGTTAGTTATTTTTATACTGAAATAATGAATACTGTTTGTCCATACATTCTAGAGCAGTAATGAAAACCTTTTAGACACATGTGCCATGCCCTGAAACCCCCCCCCCATGTGCCATGCCCTGCCATACCCAGAGAATGAGTGCTACTCCAGCCCCTCCCTCTACTCCAAAGGGCTTCTGGGCAGAGAGGCAGGGAAGTGATGAATGCCCTCAGAGAGCATATATATAGGGAGGGGAAATACCCAAGTGCTTGGCTCCCCTATAGCTCTGTGATCTGTGAGCCATCCCCCTTAACTCAGACAGCAAAGGGAGTAAGTGCTCCCATTGGACTGCTGGGGGGGCATAGGATGTAAAAAAATGTCTTCAGGTGTGGTGGATCAGGGAAGGGAACAGCTCCACCTGAGTCCCTTTGGCTTTCTAGCAATGAACTCTGGTGGGTGGCTTGCATGCCCACAGAGAGGGCTTTCCATGCCCTCTTTGGCACATGTGCCAAAGATTTGCCACTGTGTTTCTGTAGGTTGGGATATTTAAAAGAATCCCTGATCTTTGTAAATCCTTCTGATACCAAATAAGAAGTCGTATATGGTGCTAAATCACCAGAAGAACAAGGAGTTAACTGTCTTAAACCTTCTATTAGAATTTACTTCTCAGCAAATATTTCCTAAACTTTAGCAACATATCCTTAATATTTTATCTTATTAACTGTCAAAAAATCTATAAAACAAACTGAACGTCTATACAAAGTTTTTGCCCCAGGCTGGGAGTGGTGAGAACTCTAACTCTATTTAAAAATGGTATTTTTCAGTTCTGGATTATGACCTTGATAATGTTATTTTTAACAACTCATATCAGCAAAACAGCAGAATATGAATATCTTTTATCTTCTTCTGATGTCCTAACATTATGTTCCTGACATAAAACTTTTCTTTTGAGTTTCAGATATTCCAACTCTTCTCTATGGATCTATAGAATATGCATTTGATGTGTACTTAGAACCATGGGCTATAGAGCGATAAAAATATATAGTGGATGAAAAGAGAACGGAAAGCTTATCTGGATGTAATCTTTCGTTCTTCACCACTACCAAAATTTATTCAGTAAAAATATTTGTGTTCATTGAATCCAATTCCCTCCCATAGCCCAGATTCAGAATCTGTTACCCAATGGAATATGGAAGAGCAGGAGAATGAAGAAGGTTCTAAAAAGTAATTGGCAAGAAGCACAAGAGAAAAACCAAAAGACTAAAATAGTAAAAGAGAAAGGCCAAATAAAATGTCAATTTACAAACAAGTTGGGCAGCTAGATGACACAGTGAAAAAGTACCATATCTGGAATCAGAAAGGGTCATCTTCAATCTATACTGTGAAACTTACTAGCTGTCTGAGCCTGGCAAAGAGACTTAGGGCTGTTTGTGTCCATTTTTTCCATCTGTAGAATGAATGAAGAAGGAAATGGTAAACCACTTTAGTATCTTTACCAAAAAAAAATTTTTAACAATAAGTCAAGAAGAGTTGTATACAACTAAAATGACTAAGCAATACTTATGATGCATATCAAATAACAGGTTAAAAAAGCAAAAAAAAGAATAAATAAAAATAATATATCTTTTAAAGTATTCAAGTATTCTTTAAAATGTTGCCATTTGGTAAGCTGATGTCAAAAGCAAGGTTTTATTATTAAGATATTATTAAAATATGGACAATATTCAATTAGAGAATCCTTCAAACTCCTGAGAAGTTATGAGAAAATAGAAAGAAACTACAAAATAGCACGAGGGCAAAATAAGGTTCATTAAGAGTTCTTTAAGTTCTTTTATAGTACTCATGAATGAAATTATGACAGAAATTGCAAATCTGAAAACAATTTTTAAAATTTAAATGAAAAGAGGAAAGAGCAGATATGATTGAAAAGCTTGATTTCAATTTAAATTGTGAAAGAAACAGATTTGTAAAATAAGAATAATAAAATAATGAGAAAATTGACAGAAAAGAAGAAAAAATAATTTTTCTTAAAAAGAACATGATTAGTGTAAATTTAAAATGACTGAATTTAATATTATAACTTCATAATTTTTCACCAGGACATGGAGAAATTTGTGGAAATTGTTTGAATGACAAAGAGAAGTATTTTTTCTTTCCCTCTTCTTCTTTTTCCTTCTTCCTCCTTTTTTTCCTCCCTCCTCCTTCCTACCTTCCTGCCTTTCTTTCTGCCTTCCTTCCTGTCTTTCTTTCTTCCTTCCTTCCTGTATTCCCTCTTTTCTTTTCCTTTTATGGTTCTTTATTCACTATCTTTTCTCTTTCTTTTCTTCCTTGCTTCCTCCCTTCTTTCATTCCTTTTCCCTCCCTTCCTTTTCACCTTCTGCAATGACGCCCTTGTTCAGTTTAGTTAAAAAATATTTTGAGGAAATATTAACTATAGTTTTGTGACTTTCTTCAAAGCATAAGAGTATAGCCAAGCAAGACAAAGTGATCAAAATTACTGGAGTCTCAAAATTTAGAGTTCTAAAGTTAGGGAAGCAAAAAAATTCCTATGTAAGAAGAAAACATCTAGAAATTACTTATTAGGTCCAGAGTTAGCAAAGGGCTTATAAGAAAAATGAGGACAAATATTCACAGTAGGAATATGAGGGAAAAACAAAATCCAGAATGATTTTGGGTTTAGAGGAGGACTCTCAGAATTCAGGATCTTGGAGGCACTAAAACAGTTATGAGTGCTGGAGAGAAATCTAGATCATGACTAGTTTGTCTGATGATTGAGGAAGATGTCATGGAGTGGCAGTTCAAGGAAATGAAATGAATTGAGGATACATTGTTCTTTAGAATATCTTTAAATATTCTTTACGTTCTTATATATTAAATGAAGTGTCCTACAGTCCTACTCAGAAGAGGTCTAGAGTGAAAAAATATTACTCATTAAGCCCAGAATATTTTTCAGTTGTTATATACATTTCTAGGTATGTCAACTATGGATTTACTTTGATTCACATGATAGAATCGATAACATGTATATTGGTGGCTGATTTTACTTCTGTGAATGTTTGAAATGCTTATCTACATTTTTGCAATTTAATTAATAAAACTTTTTAGATTCCAATTAACAAACAACATTTAATACGTTTAATAAAATTGTACAAATATCCTGGCATTTTAAGAAAGTTCTGATATGGCTAAAATAAAGGTAAAAAATAAGTTAAAAACAGACCCCCCAAATAATCCTTAACTCTATAAAAACAACAACAAAGAAACATAAAGATAAAATAAATCTGAAATTATTTTCCCCTTAAATTGATCCCTGGCATTCTTAAAATGTTTCATCCTTCATAAGCTAAGAGATTTTGTTAAGGCTCGATATATCCAGGATATATGTCAAGCAATAATGTCAGAAACAAGCTTATAAACAATCAAAAGACAGAAAAGATAAAAATATCTGTTTCTCTCACAAAATGAAAAGAAATTATTCCAAGAATTGACAAGAAATATCAATGTATTTTCTCATGAATTGAAAAGCAGGAAAGTTTAAAAAAACATTATATCCATGAAGTTTTTACACTTTAGAAAGAAATAAGAATGTTGAACATTGTCAATTAGGATCAGTGCTCTTAATCTGGAAGAGAAGTGAGAAAATATCAAGTATAAAGCACTTTTATAATAGATGAGATAAATAAGTCCCAAGGAAGTTAAACAAAATGTTGATGTCATGCAGGTAGGAAACATCATTGACTGGATTTGAAACTTACTACTCTGATTCCAAGTCAGTTTTCTTTCCACTAAGACATGTAGTCTTCTACTTATGGTGCCAGTGATGATGGGCATATGGTGCCACTTGTTAGCATGTAATTATAGATTCTCAGGAGATATGTCCCCTATGAGACTGACCTGTAACATAATAGAGAAAGGCTAGACAAAGACAGATACTTCTAGCTCTTATGAATACAAAGTGGTTATATAATATATGTACTGAAAGGTATCACTGAATATAAATGAAACATAGAAATATCAACACAAATGATGTTTTTATGTTTCACTATTGCAGGAAATATAATGTTCCATTAATAAGAAGATATAAAAGACTGAAAGAACTGATCAACTTACTCATGTTGGTGATTCTTATTAATATAACCCTGGGCCATTGATCAAGTGCTAAGAACCAGACTTTTCCAGGTCAAAACATGATATTTCTAATATCTCTGAATATTAATTCTTGATATTAGATTCAAAGAGTCCCTGTCCCATGGCACAAATGCAATTAGCCTTGTTTAGAGCCATTTCCCATTATCATCTGTTAACCTTTCTAATTTGAACACCTTTTGCTATTAAACAAGTAAACATAAATAAATGCAGGCAAACCCAGACACAGAAAACACCTATCTAGAACTGAAATATTCTTAGGAAGACAGAGAAAATTCACACTTCTAAAAATCAGTTCTGAGCAAATGAATACTTATGAATAAAAACTAACACTAACACTAAAAAAGTTAATAAGAAGCTAGAGCTCAAACAGGGATGGTGGAAATATTACAGTCTTACTCCCTTTTTCTACCAATGCAATCCAACTTTGACTAATTGTTGGTTCATTCAATGACATTGGGTTTGAACTAAGAAGACTTGGGTTGAATCCAAGTTCTGTTAAAATAGAGGGAGAGGAAAAATCTCCTATTCAAAGAAATTTTGAACTCTTGAAATCAATGTCATTGTGTCAAAGGCTCTTTGATTTCATTCTCATGAGAATAGGCATTCACAAGTCACTGTTACAAGTGTTACAGTCAAGAGAGTGAGTGTAAAAATTCTGGTTCATATCCCATTCTTTTTTCTTGGTCCCTGTTGCAGGAATGCCCTTCCCCCTTCTTCACCATTGGCTGACTAATTGAAAGTCACTATCTTATCTCAAAAGCTAACCAATTGAAACATGCAATTCGCACACCCAATGATCCTGATTATTCAAGTGAGTTGTACAATCAGAATATAGACTGTTTCAATACTATTTATACACATTCACCCTATAGCCCTTTACCAATCAGACCAATGGTTGTCTCAGTGTTAGTTCAGTCTTATCTTTCTATATATACTCTTGACTTTTGACCAGTCACAGAATGTAAAGATTCTATAATGCTTTATTGGGGAAACAAAAGACTGGCTTGCTTATCTCTGTCAGTCAGATATATTTCCCTGAGAAGTGTCCATGTTATTTTTATCCCTCACATGGAAGCAGCTAAGTGGCACCATGTGCAGTCTAATAGCCATGGAATCTGGTAGATTTGAGTACAAATTTAGCTTCAGACACTAACTAAATATATGACCTATGGCATCTTACTTAATCCCTCTCTGTAACTCAGTTTCCACAACTATAAAATGGGGATAATAATAACATCTGCCTCATAGGGTTGTTGTGAGTTTAAAATGACATAACATGTAAAATTTTTGGCCCATGCTAGACACTAACATGTGTGCTCCCTTCCCTACTTCTTACCCCTGTCTTTAACTTCTCTGAGATTGAGTTTTTATTTTATAGGGTGGAAATTGAACTAGATGTCCTCTAAGATTCTTTCCAGTTCAAGCCTATAATCATATGATTGAAGTTCTGTTGAAACAAGCAGTCAGAATCACATCGCAAATGTGGATTGTGTTTGAAAAGGTTGAAGTGGGGATGGGGCAGCAGGTGATGTGAAGATATTTCAGCTTCATTTCCTTAATGATTACTGCCTTCTGCCTTTGCATTTAATACTTCCTCTGTACCCCACTGTGCAATGTTTAATTCCAGTTTCTTGTGAGCAGATAGGCAAAGTTCTGCTTAATATCTGTGGATTTACTCATATCTTGCTAGTGTCTCAGTCCCAGCAAAACTGCTAACAGAATATTGTCATTTTTATTTTGTTTTTTAATACATTTGGATAGATTTGTCTGTGGATAAAATCTGGACTACAAGAATAACAATCACAGTTTTGCCTTTCTCTTCATAGATTCTTTAAACTTAATCACTTGGTAATCTGAAGGCATAGTGCAACAGCATATTGTATATTATCTTGTTAATTGCCATAATGGACTAGTTTTTTTTTTAAATTTTTTCCAATAGTGATTGTCAGGGTTGCAAATTTCAGATAAAATACTAAAAACATTTGGCTATTAGACTAAAATAGTATAATAGAAAGGAGTCAGTTTTTCTTAATTTCTCAACACATCAGGTGAGAATTTATTTTAGCAACTAGAGGATACAGCCTCCAATGTGACTGGGGTTGGAACCTTTAGAACATAATGATGAAATTATTCCTCCCATATTTTTTACCTCTGAAGGTGTGATAATGAGATTAAATCTACCCTGCCCATCTTTTGATTTAATCACCAAAGGTGAAAACATCTCCACTTAACTCACAAGTTGGGAGATCTGTGACCCACATGTGCTAGAGTGAGTGACAAATCAAAATTTACTGACTGTCTCCTGGGCAGTACTAAGAAAAGTTTCTGTTGTGATTGGACACATAAACTAAGAGGAAGGCACAGGAAGTGACACAAAAGAAGCTCCTTTAAAAGAGAGCTCAGTGAGCTCAGCTTGTCTTCTTCTTGTTCGTGACGGGGACTTGGAGGAGCTCTGGAGTTGGTGAGACTGCTCTTAAATCTTTCCTTTGGAATTCCACATAGTGAGTTTAAAGTCTGAATCTTCCTGAGCTTATCTTAAGGGACTTCCCTTTCAAAGGGACTCTGTGACTGAAGGTTTTGCTTCATTTGCCTCCTAGGCCTTTGGGCCTCAGCCCTCAGCTCAAGGCTTGGCCTTTTCCAATTGAGGACTAGTTTGATCTGCTTAGGGACCTAAGTGAATTATTTAGTTTGTCAGGTTAATTATCTTACCTTATCCTTTTTCTAAATTTCTTACTTTTTTCTCTCTTCTCATATGGAAATAAACTTCCATAAAAGTCATTTTGACTTGAGGCGATTCTTTAATTGGGAATTTATAATTATTCAATTCTATGGCAACCTAACCTTTTAATATATTCAACAACAAAAAAAAAAACCTTTTTACCCCTTACAGAGGTTCCCGGAGAGCAATTTTGTCCAAATGATTACTATGGAAATTTGTACAAAGGGGTCATTTTTTTTCATTTTTATAGAAATAGATGGATGTGGATATGTCTGTATACATAATCATAATGTAGTATAGTAGAAATATTGTCATAATTTAAAGTGGGAGAGATCTGGTATCATGCCATGCCTTTCAAAATAACCATATGATTCTATAAGTATTTAAATGCCCAGACATTTTGTTAAACCCAAGACATAAAGGGACAAATGAAAACAGTTCCTGTCCCCAAGAAACATAGAATATATTGAATAGAAATAAGATATAAAGCAATACATAATTATAATGATAATTACTTGACCTTTGATTTCATTTATATAGATTTCCAGTGTGTAGGATTAAAATTAATATCCAATACTCCAATTATTTTTATAAAGTTGTATAAAGTTTATTAATAATCACTAGAAGTAAAGGAATAAAAGGGTAATTACCAAAATAGAACCACATCAGGAGACTTTCTTCCCTGTTTAAAAAGACCACTAGTCACTGCTGCCATTATAGGAAGAAGAGTGAGAGAGGTAGAAATACACAGAATTTATATCCTGCTTACATCAGCATGTAACAGGAGAAGAGTGGGGTTCTTGGATTCATACTTTTTAGGGTAACAGATTCTAATTATATAATTCCCCCCTGTGATTCTTTGGAAGACTAGTCTCCCCAATTGAAAATTTATCTTTTTTAATTTTTTTAACATTTAATAATATTTATTTTTTAGAAAACTTAACATGGTTACATGATTCATACTCTTACTTTCCCCTTCACCCCCCAACCACACACCCCCATAGCCAATGCACATTTCCAATGATTTTAACATGTGTCATTGATCAAGACCTATTTTCAAATTGATGATAGTTGCATTGGGGTGGTAGTTTCGAGTCTACAACTGGAATCATGTCCGTCTCAACCAATGTGTTCAAGCAGTTGTTTTTCTTCTGTTTTTCCACTCCTGCAATTCTTCCTCTGAATGTGGATAGCCTTCTTTACCATAAATCCCTCAGAATTGCCCTGGGTAATTGCATGGTTGTTAGTACAGAGTCCATTGCATTATATTTTACCACAATGTATTGGTTTCTGTGTACACTGTTCTTCTGGCTCTGCTCCTTTCATTCTGCATCAATTCCTGGAGGTCGTTCCAGTTCACATGGAATTCCTTCAGTTTATTATTCCTTTGAGCCTTCACCAGCATATACCAAAATTTGTTCAGCCATTCTCCAATTGAAAAACATACCCTCATTTTCCAGTATTTTGCAACCAAAAAAAGCACGGCTATGAATATTTTCAAATACGTCTGTTTATCTATGAACTCTTTGGGGTACAAACCCAACAATGGCATGGCTGGATCAAAGGGTATGCATTCTTTTATAGTCCTTTGCACATAGTTCCAAATTACCATCCAGAATGATTGGACCAGTTAACAACTCCACCAGCAATTCATTAATGTCCCAATTTTGCCACATCCCCTCCAACATTCATTAACATTAACATCATTTTAGCCAATCTGCTAGGTGTGAGGTGATACCTCAGAGTTGTTTTCATTTGCATTTCTCTAATTATTAGAGATTTAGAACATTTTACCATATGCTTATTGATACTTTTGATTTCTTTACCTGAAAATTGCCTATTAATGTCCCTTACCCATTTATTAATTGGGGAATGGCTTGATTTTTTTATACAATTGATTCAACTCTTTTTATATTTGAGTAATTAGACCCCTGTCAGAGTTTTTTGTTATAAAGATTTTTTCCCAATTTGTTGTTTCCCTTCTCATTTTGGCTGCATTGTTTTTGTTTGTACAAAAGCTTTTTAGTTTGATATAATCAAAATCATTTACTTTATATTTTGTAATTTTCTCTAACTATTTCTTGGTTTTAAAATCTTTCCTTTCCCAGAGATCTGACGAGTATACTATTCTTTGTTCACTTAACTTATTTATAGTATCCCTCTTTATATTCAAGTTAATCACCCATTCTGAAGTTATCTTGGTGTAGGCTATGAGATGTTGATCTAAACCTAATCTCTCCATTATTGTTTTCCAAATTTCCCAGCAGTTTTTGTAAAAGAGTGGATTCCTGTCCCAAAAAATTGGGCTCTTTGGGTTTATCATACACTATCTTGCTGATGTCACTTACCCCAAATTTATTCTACTGATACTCCCTTCAGTCTCTTAGCCAGTACCATAACATTTTGAAAGTTGTTGCTTCATAGAACAGTTTAATATCTAGTACTGCTAGGCCACCTCCCTTCACATTTTTTCTCATTATTTCCCTTGATATTCTTGATCTTTTGTTATTCCAGATGAACTTTGTTATAGTTTTTCCTAATTCAGTAAAAATGTTTTTGGTAGTTTGATAGGTATGGTGCTAAATAGGTAAATTAATATGGGTAGAATGGTCATTTTATTATGTTAGCTCATTCTACCCATGGGCAATCAATGTTTTTCCAATTGCTTAGATCTAGTTTTAATTGTTTGGAAAGTGTTTTGTAGTTGTTTTCATATAATTCCTGTGTTTGTTTTGGTAGATAGATTCCTAAGTATTTAATGTTGTCCTGGGTGATTTTAAATGGTGTTTCTCTTTCTAACTTTTGCTGCTGTGATGTGTTGGAAATATATAGAAATGCTGATGATTTATTTGCATTTATTGTGTATCCTGCAACTTTGCTAAAGATGTTGATCATTTCTAGAAGCTTCTTAGTTGATTATCTAGGATTTTTTAAGTAGACCATCATATCATTTGCAAAGAGTGATAGCTTAGTCTCCTCATTACCTATTTTGATACCTTCAATTACATTTTCTTCTCTATTTGCTACTGCTAGTGTTTCTAGAACAATGTTGAATAATAGAGGTGATAGTGGACATCCTTGTTTCAATCCTAATCTTATTGGAAAGCCTTCTAATTTATGCCCATTGCATATGATGTTTGTTAATGGTTTTAGGTATATACAATTTATTACTTTTATGAAAGGTCCTTCTACTCCTATACTTTCCAGGGTTTTCAATAGGAATGGGTGCCATATTATGTCAAAGGCCTTTTCAGCATCTATTGAGATAATCATGTGATTTTAGTTTGTTAGATTGTTGATATGGTCAATTATGTGGATGGTTTTCCTAATGTTGAACCATCCCTGCATTCCTGGCATAAATCCCACCTGATCATGGTGCATGATCCTCTTGATCACTTTCTGGAGTCTCTTTGCTAGTATTCTGCTTAAGATTTTTGCATCTATGTTCATTAGGGAGATTGGTCTGTAGTTTTATTTTTCTGTTTTTGATCTACATGGCTTTGGAATCAGTACCATATTTGTGTCATAAAACGAATTTCATAGGGCTCCTTCTTTGCTTATTATATCAAGTAATTTGATGACTTGATCAATTTCTTTTTCTGGTATGGGATTATTTAGGTATTCTATTTCATCTGCTATTAATCTAGGCAATTTATATTTTTGTAAATATTCATCTATATCTCCTAGATTGCTATATTTATTGCCATGTAATTGGGCAAAATAGTTTTTAATGACTGCCTTAATTTCCCCTTCATTAGAGATGAGGTCTCCCTTTTCATCTTTGATACTGCCAATTTAGATTTCTTCTTACCTTTTTTTATTGTATTGAGCAGTACTTCGTCTATTTTATTTGTTTTTTTCAAAATTCCAGCTTCTGGTCTTATTTTTTAATTCAATAGTTCTTTTACTTTCTCTTTTAATAATTTCTCCCTTAATTTTTAGTACTTCTAATTTAATTTTCATCTGGGACTTTTTAATTTGCTCTCTTTCTAATTTTTTGAGTTGCATGCCCAGTTCATTAATCTCTACCCTCCCAAATTTGTTAAAATATTCACTCAAGGATATAAATTTCCCCCTGAGTAATGCCTTGACTGCATCTCACAGAGTTTGGTAGGAACTCTCATCATTGTCATTCTCTTCAATGAAATTGTTGATTGTTTCTATGATTTTTTCTTTCACTAGCTAGTTTTAGAGAATCATATTATTTAATTTCCAATTCGTTTTTGATTTGCCTGTCCAGATGCCCTTACTAATTATTTTTTATTGCATTTTTATCTGAGAAGGTTACATTTATTATTTCTGCCCTTTTGCAATTGTTTGTAATGTTTCTATGCCCTATTACATGGTCAATTCCTGTGAATTTACCATGTGCAGCTGAAAAGAAGGTGGATTCCTTTTTGTTCCTATTTATTTTTCTCTCCACATATCTATTAAATCTAATTTTTCTATGATTACATTCATCTCTCTTACCTCTTTCTTATTTATTTTTTTGTTTGATTTATCTAGATCTGAAAGAGGAATACTTAGATCTCCCACTAGTATAGTTTTACTATCTATGTCCTTCTTGAGCTCAGCCAGTTTCTTCTTTATGGATATGGATTCTATGACACTTGGTGCATACATATTGAGCTCTGTTATTTCCTCATTGAATAAACTGCCTTTTATGAAGACATAATGACCTTCCCTGTCTTTTTTAATCATATCTATTTTTACTTTGTCTTTGTCAGTAATCATGATCACCACTCCTGCCTTCTTTTTCTCATTTGAAGCCCAAAAGATTTTGCTGAAGCCGTTTACCTTACACTTGTGTATATCCACGTGTCTCATATGTGTTTCTTGTAGACAACACATGGTAGGATTTTGGTTTCTAATCCACTCTGCTATTTGCATCTGTTTTATGGGTGAGTTCATACCATTCACATTCAGAGTTATAATGATCAGTCGTGTATTCACCAACCTGGTCCTACCCCGTCTTCTTACACTATTTCCTTTTAAACCACTGGTTTGCTTTAAGGCAGTAACCCATGTCCCCTCCCTTTATTTACTTCCCTTTCTACCCCCTCCCTTATTAGTCCCCTTTTTTTTAATTTTTAAGGCCTAATGAATTCCCTCCCCCTTCTCCTTCCCTCCCTTTTTTGACCTCCCCACTCTCCTGCTCCCCTTGGATTATCGCTTCTGACTTTCTCAGTAGGGTTAGATAGAGTTTTATATCCCAATGGATATAGCTATTCTTCCCTCTCAGGGTTAATTACACTGAGAATAATATTTAAGTATTATCTCTTAATGCTCTCTTCCTCTCCTTCTTATAATAGTATTCATCCTTTCCCTTCCATTGCACTCTTTGTGTGTAATAAAATATCCTACTTTTCTTATTCATTCAAATTTCTCTAGGTGTCCTCTACTATTAACCCCCCTCTTTCCCACCCCTATATTATCTTAGACCATTTAGTATTCCAACCTCTCCCTCTGAATAATTCTTCTAATTACTATTATAGTTAACACTATAATAGTGAATAGAGTTCCTTACAGAGAATTATACATAACATTTCTCCACATAGGAATACCAATAATTAGATCATATTGAAGCCCTTAAAGAGGTAAATTAAAAAAAAATATGAGTTTTCTTTCTTTTCCCTCTGTTTCTTATTTACCTTTTCATCTTTCTCTTGATTTTTGTCGTTGGATATTGAACTTTCCATTTAGTCCTGGTCTTTTCTGTGCAAATACTTGGAAATCTTCTATCTTATTGAATGCCCAAACTTTCCCTTGGAAGTATATGGTTAGTTTTTATGGGTAGGTGATCCTTGGTTGTAGACCCAGTTCTCTTGCCTTTCTGAATATCATATTCCAAGCCTTGCAGTCTTTTAGTGTGGAGGCTGGTAGTTCCTGTGTGATCCTGATTGTTGCTCCTTGATATCTGAATCGTCTCTTTGTGGCTTCTTGTAAAATTTTTCTTTTACTTGGAAGCTCTTGAATTTGGCTATTATATTCCTGGTGGGTTGTCTTTTCAGGATCTAGTGTAGAGGGTGATCTATGGATCCTTTCAATGTCTATATTGCACTCTTGTTGTAGAAATTCAGGGCAGTTTTGCTGAATAATTTCTTTTAGTATGGAGTCCAAATTTCTATTAATTTCTGCTCTTTCAGGGAGACCAATGATTCTCAAATTGTCTCTTCTAGACCCGTTTCTTGATCTGTCAATTTCTCATTGAGATATTCATGTTTCCTTCTATTTTATCAGTCTTTTGACTTTGTTTTATTTGTTCTTGCTATCTTGAGAGTTCATTGGCTTCTACTTGCCTAATTCTTGTCTTTAGAGATAGGTTTTCTGCTATAATCTTTTGATTTTCCTTTTCGATTTGGTCTATCCTGTTTTTCAGCTGTTTCATTTTGGTCTCCAATCTGCTCAGTTTTTTTTATGTGGGGGCATCCTTTTCAAAGTGCCCAATTCTAGCCTTTAGAGACTGATTTTCCCTTTCAATCTGGTCATTTCTGGTCTTCAATTTACTTGCCTCACTTTCCAATTGCGAAATTCTGCCTTTTAAACTGTTATTTTCTTGCCTGATCTCTTCCATTTTTCTCATCATCTCAGATTTGAACTCTTCAAGACCTTGTGACCTGTTTTCATTTTTTTGAGAAGGTTTGGATATGGTTACTTGTTTGTTCTTCTCTGCTGTTTGCTCTCTTGTCTGCATTTTTTATGTGTAAATGTTGTCGAGGGTTAAAGGTTTCTTCTTAATCTTTCTCTTCTGGGATCCCTGAGTCTGGCATGCCATTTTTAGCCCAGCCCGCTCTCAGCTTTATCCTCATTCCCACAGTCTGTCTGCACTCCTTAGGCTCCTGAGGTCTCAAGTCTAGTTGTTCTCAGTGTCAAGCCTCCTGGTGGTCCCCTTTCTTGTTCTTCTGCCTGAAGCTCCTTTAATAGTCTCAGGGCACTGCTTCCACTGTCATGTACCCCTCTGCACTGGGTCGCCACAAAAGTTCCATGCCTGCTTTCAGGATTGGTGTCTGCGATTGCACTCAGGATCTGAGTCTATGCCTGTGCTCAGGGTCTGTGATCAACGTCCAAGAGTTCTTTAGCCTCTTGGGGTCTTGTCTTTCTGCTCTCAGGAGCAGGCCCTGGTGAGCTGCCAATTACTTAATGGATGCCCCAAACTTGCTCTAACTCTTTTGTGCTGGCTTTGGCCCAGTAGGTGGTGTGGGGGAGGGAGGGAGTTGCTCAGCTCACATTTTACTGAGAGCTATTTCACCCTTTTATAGCATGGAAATGCCCTGATTCCAAGTACCTTCAATGCTGTGCCCTGTTGTGAGGACCCTTTGTTCATCTGGATTTATTTTTATGTCTTCTTGAGAACTCCTATATGCGTGGGTTAGGAGAGGTCAAGCAGCTGCTTTTTATTCTGCTGCCATCTTAACCCAGAAGTCTCTAGCTGATAATTTAAACAAAACCAGCTTAAACATCCAAGAATCTTCAAGTAGAGGTACATGAAATATTGCACTTGCTAAGGAGAAATTATAATAATTTGGAGATAAAAGTGAAAAAATGAGAAAGAGGACAAAACCAATGAATGCTAGGTGCATTGACAAAAGATCAATTAGGGAGTAGTCCACTTTAGCATAGGAGTTTACCTTAAAAACAAGTGCATTTAACCCCCCATGGTTCAATTTCTCTATATCCCAAAATTCATTCTGAATATTTTGGTGTAAGTGAAAAAATATTTTCTTCTGTTTCAAATCAATGGGAACCTCATATGAAATATGTGATTTAATTTTTAATTTTAAAATTTTGTTGCCCCAATTACATGTAAAAACAGTTTTTAACATTTTGAAACAATTTTGATTCTCAAATTTTGTATTTACATCCCTTACCCCTAAGAAGTTAAGCAGGTTCATACAAATATCATATGTACAAATATATAAAATATTTTTCCCATATCAATCCTTTTGTGGAAAGAAACTCAAATAAAAAATTGACGAAAGTGAAAAAGTCTACTTTGGACTGAATTCAGACTCAATGAGTCATTTCTATAGAAGCAGGTGGCATTTGTTCTCTCAAGTCCTTGGTGATTGTTTTGGTTCATTGTATTGATGAGAATTACAAAATCATTCACAGTTGTTCATTCTATACACACATACACACACACACACACACACACACACACACACACACACACACACACACACATATATATATATGTATATATATATAAATTCTATAATCCTGTTATTATGCCCATTGTTTTACTGGTACTTCTCATTTCACGCAACTTTAGTTTATGTAAATCTTTCTAGATTTTTCTGAGCTCTTTCTACTCAATAATTTCTCAAACTTCCCCTATTAGATCTAGATAAATCAAACCAAAAATTAAATAAGAAAGAGATAAGAGAGGTGAATGAAACCCTAGAAAAATTAGAGTCAATACATATATGGACAAAAATAAATGGGGGGAAAAAAGGAATATACCTTCTTTTCAGCAGCACATGGAACATTCACAAAGATGTACCATGCAATAGATCATAGAAACATGGCAAACAAATGCAAAAAATCAGAAATAATGAATGTAACCTTCTCAGATCATAATGCAATAAAAATAGTTATCAGTAAGAATACATGGAGAGAGGGGCAGCTGGATGGTTCAGTGGATTGAGAGCCAGGCCTAGAAACAGGAGGTCATAGGTTTGAATCTGGCCTCAGACACTTCCTAGCTGTGTGACACTGGGCAAGTCACTTAACCTCCATTGCTTAGCCCTGTAATAAATAAAATTAATATAGAAGGATATGTGTGTGTGTGTGATATTACGGTTTAAAAATTAAAAAAAAAGAAAACACAGAGAGGCAAATGAAAAACAAATTGGAAAGTAATAATACGATTCTCCAAAATAATTTAGTGAAAGAACAAATAATAGACACAATTAATTATTTCATTGAAGACAATGACAATGATGAGACTTCTTACCCAAACCTATGGGATTCAGCCAAAGCAGTTCTTAGGGGGAAATGTATATCACTAAGTGCATATATTAACAAATTTGGGAGGGCAAAAGTTAATTAATTGAGCATGCAACTTAAAAAAAAACTAGAAAATGAACAAATTAAAAATCCTCAGATGAAAACTAAATTAGAAACACCAAAAATCAAAGGAGAAATTAATAAAATAAAAAATAAAACAACTATTTAATTAATAAATGAAACTAGAAGCTAGTATTTTGAAAAAAACAGATAAAATAGACAAAGTACTGGTAAAACTAATTAAAAAAAGGGAAAGAAGAAAACGAAATTAACAGTTTCAAAGATGAAAAAGGAGACTTCACCACTAATGAAGAGGAAATTAAGGCAATTATTAAAAACTATTTTGCCCAATTATATGGCAATGAATATAGCAATCTAGGTGATATGGATGAATATTTACAAAAATATGAATTATTAGATTAATAGCAGAAGAAATAGAATACCTAAATAATCCCATATCAGAAAAAGAAATGGAACAAGCCATCAAAGAACTCCCTAAGAAAAATTGCCAGGGCCAGGTGGATTCACAAGAAAATTCTATCTAATATGCAAAGAAGAATTAATCCAAATACTATGCAAATTATTTGATATAATAAGCAAAGAAGGAGTGCTACCAAATTCCTTTTATGACACAAATATGGTACTGATTCCAAAATCAGGTAGATCAAAAACAGAGAAAGAAAATTACAGACCAATCTCCTTAATGAACATAGATGCAAAAATCTTAAATAGAATATTAGCAAAAAGAGTCCAGCAAGTGATCAAGAGGGTTATCCATCATGATCAGGTGGGATTTATACCAATAATGAAAGGATGGTTCAACATTAGGAAAACCATCCACATAATTGACCATATCAACAAGCAAACCAACAAAAATCACATGATTATCTCAATAGACGCAAAAAAAGCCTTTGACAAAATACAACACCCATTCCTACTGAAAACAATAGAAAGTATAGGAATAGAAAGTCCTTTCCTAAAAATAATAAATAGTATATACCTAAAATGATAAATAAGCATCATATGCAATGGGGATAAAGTAGAAGCCTTTCCAATAAATCAGGCATGAAACAAGGATGTCCACTATCACCTCAATTTTTTAACATTGTACTAGAAATGCTAGCAGTAGCAATTAGAGAAGAAAAAAAATTAAGGTATCAAAACTAGACAATGAGGAGATGAAGCTATCACTCTTTGCAGATGATATGATGGTCTACTTAAAAAATCCTAGAGAATCAACTAAGAATTTTGTAGAAATAATCAACAACTTTAGCAAAGTATCAGCATACAAAATAAATGCACATAAATCATCAGTATTTCTATATATTTCCAACACATTACAACAGCAAGAGTTAGAAAGAAAAACACCATTTAAAATCACCCCAGACAACATAAAATACTTAGGAATCTATCTACCAAAACAGACACAGGAATTATACAAAAACAATTATACAAAACACTTTCCAAACAATTAAAACTAGATCTAAACAAGTGGAAAAACATTGATCGCTTATGGGTAGGATGAACTAACATAATAAAATGACCATTCTACCCAAATTAATTTACCTATTTAGAGCCATACCTATCAAACTACCAAAAATCTTTTTTACTGATTTAGAAAAAAATATAATGAAGTTCATTTGGAAGAACAAAAGATCAAGAATATCAAGGGAAATAATGAAAAAACATGTGAAGGAAGGTGGCCTAGCAGTACCAGATATTATGCTATACTATTAAGCAGTGGTCATCAAAACAATATGGTAATGGTTAAGAGACAGAAGGGAGGATCAATGGAATATACTTGGAGTAAGTGATGTCAGCAAAACAGTGTATGATAAACCCAAAGAGCCCAACTTTTGGGACAAAAATCCACTATTTGACAAATACTGCTGGGAAAAATAGAAAACAATATGGGAGAGATTAGGTTTAGATCAACATCTCACACCCTACACCAATATAAATTCAGAATGGGTGAAAGACTTGAATATAAAATGGAAACTGAAAGTAAATTAAGTGACCACAGAATAGTATGCTTGTCAGATCTCTGGGAAATGAAAGATTTTAAAACCAAGCAAGAGTTAATGAAATGTAAAATAAAGAATTTTGATTATATTTAATTAAAAAGGTTTTATACAAACAAAAACAATGCAACCAAAATCAGAAGAGAAACAACAAATTGGGAAAAATCTTTATTAAAAAACTCTGAAAGGGGTCTAATTACTCTAATATACAAGGAGTTAAATCAATAGTATAAAAAAAATAAAGCCATTCCCCAATTGATAAATGGGCAAGGGTCATGAATAGGCAATTTTCTGATGAAGAAATCAAAAGAATCAATAAGCACATGAGAAAGTGTTCTAAATCTCTAATAATTAGAAGAATGCAAAGCAAAACAACTCTGAGGTATCACCTCACACCTAGCAGATTGGCTAAAATGATAGAAGGGGAGAATAATGAATGTTGGAGGGGATGTGGCAAAATTGGGACTTTAATGCACTCCTGGTGGAGTTATGAACTTATCCAAACATTCTGGAATGCAACTTGGAATTATGCCCAAAAAGCAATAAAAGAATGCCTGATCTTTTATCCAGTCATGCCATTTCTGAGTTTGTACCCCAAAGAGATCATAGATAAAAAGACTTGTACAAAAATATTTATAACCATGCTCTTTGTGGTGGCAGAAAACTGGAAAGCAAGCGTATGCCCTTCAATTGGAGAATGGTTGAACAAATTATGGTATATGTTGGTGATGGAATACTACTGTAATCAAAGGAATAATAAAGTGGAGTAATTCCATGTGAACTGGAAAGACCTCCAGGAATTTATGGAGAGTGAATGAAGCCAAGTCAGAAGAATGTTGTACACGGAGACTGATACACTGTGGTAAAATCGAATGTAATGGACTTTTGTACTAGCAACAATTCAATGACCCAGGACAATTCTGAGGGATTTATGGAAAAGAACACTACCCACATTCAGAGGAAGAACTACAGGAGAGGAAACACAGAAGAAAAACAACTACTCGATGTCTTGGGTTGATGAGGACATGATTGGGGATGTAGACCTGAAAGGACCACACCAATGCAACTGTCAATAATATGGAAATAAGTCTTGATTGATGACACATGTTAAAACCAGTGGAAATGCACATTAGCTATAAGGGGGGTAGTTAAAGGGGGTGAAGGGGAAAGTAAAAACATGGATCATGTAACCATGGAAAATTTTTCTAAAAATAAAAAGTAAAAAAAAAAAACAAAAAAAAAACGAAAAAGAATCCAGTTAGGAACTAAACACACAGACACAAAAAAAATAATTTCTCATAACACAATAGTATTTTATTACAATAATATACTATAATTTACTCAACCATTCCCCAATATATGAGTATCCCCTCTCTTTCCAATTATTTGTTCCCAAAAAAGAGCCACTTTAAATAGTTTTATAAATATAAGTCCTTCCACCCTTTTAAAAGCTTTTTGGGATACAAACTTACGGATGATATTAGAGGTTCAAAGACTATGTACTGTTTTATAATTCTTTGGACATTGAGCTCCAAGACGGTTGAATCTGTTCATAATTAATGAATAGTGCATTAGTGTCTTAATTTCCCCCATCCTCTTAAAGTTCTGTCATTTTCCTTCTAAGTCATAATAGCCTCTCTGATATGCATGGGGCAGTAAATGTGATATTGGAAATTTGGGAGTCCTTGAAGTAATTTTGGGGTCCCTGATCTAAACTTCCTGTGGACATTTATATCTCTTTCAAACTACATTTCCCATGATTCCTCTTGCGAAATCAGGTGGCCAGGAAGTGTAATTACATAACCAGGAGTATAAAGACTGAGGATAGAATTGGTACTTCCTCTCTCTTTTTGGTGATTTGGAGCAGAGCCAGGATGGGAGGAAGAGGTAACAGGGCCGTCATATTTTGAACTAACTCAATATGCATGTGGCTTCATTTTTCTAAATGACTTTCAATAAACCCTTTGAAACCATGATATTTTTAATTTTATTACTTTATAATAATTTTATTTCTTACATAAATTGAGTTCTCTAATTAATAGTGATTTAGAACATTTTTTGCATGACTAGAGAGCTTTAATTTCTTAGAGAACTACCTGTCCTATACTTTGATTATTTATCAATTGATGAATGATGTGTATCCTTTTACATTCATTACATTGCATCTTTTACATTCAATACATTACATATATTACATTACATACATTACATCTTTTACATTCAACTCATTTCTCTATATATTTAAGAAATAAGGCTTTTATTAGAGGGACTTGTAAAACATATGCACCATTATGATAATTGTTTATTTGTCTCCATCCTATTTTCACCTATTTAGTTTTTGACCACCACCTTCCCAATTTACCCTTTTATTTCTGGCCCATCTCTCTTCTCTTATCGACTTTGCCTCTTATTTTCCTATAAATTATTGTAGATTTCTATACCCAATTGATTGTATAGGTTCTTCCTTCATTGAGCCAATTCCTATGCAAGTAAGGTTCATTTGTTTCTTACCTCCCCCATCTTCCACACCAGTGTAAAAGTTCTTTCTTGCCTCTTTGATGTGTGATAATTTACCTAATTCTAGTTGTCCCTTTCCCTTTCTCACAATGAAATCCTTTTTTACATTCCTTAATTAATTTTTAAAAATATCATCCAATCATATGCAACTAACACTCTTGACCTCTGTCTGTGTGTATTCATTTTAACTGACCTAATAGTAATAAAGTTCTTAGGACTTATAAGAATCATCTTCCCATATAGCTATATAAACAATTTAACCTTGTTGAATTCCTTTGTTCTCTCTCTCTCTCTCTCTCTCTCTCTCTCTCTCTCTCTCTCTCTCTCTCTCTTGCTTTTTTATGCTTCTCTTGAGTTTTGTATTTGAGAGTCAGATTTTCCATTCATATCTGGTTTTTTTCATCAGGAATATTTGAAAGTCTTCTTTTTTCATTAAATACCCATTTTTGCCCCTGAAGGATTAAGCTCAGTTTTGCTGGATACATGATATCTGGTTGAAGTCCTAGCTACCTTGCCCTCTGATCCTTTAATGTAAAAGCTGTTAAATCTTGTGTTATCCTGTTTGTGGCTTCACAATATTTGAATTGTTTATTTTTGGCTCCTTGCAATATTGTCTCATTGACCTGGGAGTTCTGGAATTTGGTTAAAATATAAAGAGTTGTTCTTTTGGTATCTCTTTCTAGAGGGTATCGGTGGATTCTTTCTAATTCTATTTTACCCTTTGGATCAGAATACCAGGGAAGTTTTCCTTTAAAATATCTGTAAAGGGGGATAGCTAATTGGCTGAGTGAATTGAGAACTAGTCCTAGAGATGGGAGGTCCTATATTCAATGCTGGCCTCAAAAACTTCCTACCTTTGTGACTACAGGCAAATCATTTAATTACCACTGCCTGGCTCTTACTACCTTTCTACCTTGGAAGCAATACACAGCATTTATTCTAAGATGAAAAATAAAATTTTTTCAAAAAATAATAATTCCTTAAAATATAAAGTCTAAGTTATTTTAATATTATGATTTTTAGGAAGTCGAATAATTCTTAGATTATCTTTCCTGGGTTTATTTTAAATGTCAGTTTTCCAAAGATATATTATACATTTTCTTCTATTTTTTTATTCTTTTGACTTTGTTTCTTGCTGTCTAGTGGAGTCATTCTTTAGCTTCTAATTGCCAAATTCTAATTATTAAGGAATTATTTTCTTCAAAGAGCTTTTGAAGCTCCTTTTACATTTGGCCAATTGTACTTAAAAACACACAATTTGTAGGGGCAAATGGCCTTAGCAATGTAGAGTTTGATAAACACAAAGATCCTTACTTTGAAATAAAAAATCACTATTTGACAAAAAAAAAAACACAACAAAACAAAAACTGGGAAATTAAGAAAAAGCATGGCAGAAAGTAAATAGACCAAAATCTTACATCCTATACTAAGAAAAGGTCAAAATAGTTATATGACTAGGTATAAAAGGTGACTCCATAAGAAAATAAGAGGGACATGGGATAGTTTGTCTCACAGATCTGTGAATGAAGTAAGAATTTTGATGAAGCAAGAGATAAAGAGTATTACAAAATATAAAATTTATAATTTTGATTATATCAAATTAAAATGTTTTGCACAAACAAAATCAGTATTACCAAGATTAGAAGGAAATAACAAACTGAGGAAAAATTTACTGAAAATTTCTCCAATAAAGGAATCATTTCTCAAACATATAGATTCAAATATATAAGAACACAAGTAAATATCTAATTGACAAATGACCAAAGGATATGAACAATGAGTTTTGAAATGAAGAAATTAAAATCATATATAATCACTTGAAAAATGTTTTAAATCAATTTTAGAGAAATGCAAATTAAAACAACTTGGAGCTATTACCTCACCCCTATCAAATTGGTCAATATGATAGTAGAGGAAATTAATAAATGTTGGAGGGTATGTGGCAAGATTGGAGCACTAATACATTGTTGGCAGAACTTTTAACTGATCTAATCATTCTGAAGGGAAATAGGAACTATGTCAAAAAAAGTTTTAAGATTGTATATGCCCTTTGATCCAGTAAGACAATTACTACATTGGTATCCTGAAGAGATTTACAAAAGGGAAAAGGCCCTATTTATACAAAAAATCTTCTTAGAAGTTCTTTTTTTTTATTTTCAAAGAATTAAAAATTAAGGGGATGTCTATCAATAAGCAAAGGTCTTAACAGATGGTGGTATATCAATATGATGTAATATTATTGTGCAATTAGAAATGATGAGAAAGATGATTTCAGAAAAAAAGCTTCCATGAACTATATGAACTGATGCAGAGTGAAATTAAAATATATATATATATATATATATATATAT
>NC_058130.1:654136820-654181154 GCF_016433145.1 Gracilinanus agilis
TCTCTCTCTCTCTCTCTCTCTCTCTCTCTCTCTCTCTCTCTCTCTCTCTCTCTTGCTTTTTTATGCTTCTCTTGAGTTTTGTATTTGAGAGTCAGATTTTCCATTCATATCTGGTTTTTTTCATCAGGAATATTTGAAAGTCTTCTTTTTTCATTAAATACCCATTTTTGCCCCTGAAGGATTAAGCTCAGTTTTGCTGGATACATGATATCTGGTTGAAGTCCTAGCTACCTTGCCCTCTGATCCTTTAATGTAAAAGCTGTTAAATCTTGTGTTATCCTGTTTGTGGCTTCACAATATTTGAATTGTTTATTTTTGGCTCCTTGCAATATTGTCTCATTGACCTGGGAGTTCTGGAATTTGGTTAAAATATAAAGAGTTGTTCTTTTGGTATCTCTTTCTAGAGGGTATCGGTGGATTCTTTCTAATTCTATTTTACCCTTTGGATCAGAATACCAGGGAAGTTTTCCTTTAAAATATCTGTAAAGGGGGATAGCTAATTGGCTGAGTGAATTGAGAACTAGTCCTAGAGATGGGAGGTCCTATATTCAATGCTGGCCTCAAAAACTTCCTACCTTTGTGACTACAGGCAAATCATTTAATTACCACTGCCTGGCTCTTACTACCTTTCTACCTTGGAAGCAATACACAGCATTTATTCTAAGATGAAAAATAAAATTTTTTCAAAAAATAATAATTCCTTAAAATATAAAGTCTAAGTTATTTTAATATTATGATTTTTAGGAAGTCGAATAATTCTTAGATTATCTTTCCTGGGTTTATTTTAAATGTCAGTTTTCCAAAGATATATTATACATTTTCTTCTATTTTTTTATTCTTTTGACTTTGTTTCTTGCTGTCTAGTGGAGTCATTCTTTAGCTTCTAATTGCCAAATTCTAATTATTAAGGAATTATTTTCTTCAAAGAGCTTTTGAAGCTCCTTTTACATTTGGCCAATTGTACTTAAAAACACACAATTTGTAGGGGCAAATGGCCTTAGCAATGTAGAGTTTGATAAACACAAAGATCCTTACTTTGAAATAAAAAATCACTATTTGACAAAAAAAAAACACAACAAAACAAAAACTGGGAAATTAAGAAAAAGCATGGCAGAAAGTAAATAGACCAAAATCTTACATCCTATACTAAGAAAAGGTCAAAATAGTTATATGACTAGGTATAAAAGGTGACTCCATAAGAAAATAAGAGGGACATGGGATAGTTTGTCTCACAGATCTGTGAATGAAGTAAGAATTTTGATGAAGCAAGAGATAAAGAGTATTACAAAATATAAAATTTATAATTTTGATTATATCAAATTAAAATGTTTTGCACAAACAAAATCAGTATTACCAAGATTAGAAGGAAATAACAAACTGAGGAAAAATTTACTGAAAATTTCTCCAATAAAGGAATCATTTCTCAAACATATAGATTCAAATATATAAGAACACAAGTAAATATCTAATTGACAAATGACCAAAGGATATGAACAATGAGTTTTGAAATGAAGAAATTAAAATCATATATAATCACTTGAAAAATGTTTTAAATCAATTTTAGAGAAATGCAAATTAAAACAACTTGGAGCTATTACCTCACCCCTATCAAATTGGTCAATATGATAGTAGAGGAAATTAATAAATGTTGGAGGGTATGTGGCAAGATTGGAGCACTAATACATTGTTGGCAGAACTTTTAACTGATCTAATCATTCTGAAGGGAAATAGGAACTATGTCAAAAAAAGTTTTAAGATTGTATATGCCCTTTGATCCAGTAAGACAATTACTACATTGGTATCCTGAAGAGATTTACAAAAGGGAAAAGGCCCTATTTATACAAAAAATCTTCTTAGAAGTTCTTTTTTTTTATTTTCAAAGAATTAAAAATTAAGGGGATGTCTATCAATAAGCAAAGGTCTTAACAGATGGTGGTATATCAATATGATGTAATATTATTGTGCAATTAGAAATGATGAGAAAGATGATTTCAGAAAAAAAGCTTCCATGAACTATATGAACTGATGCAGAGTGAAATTAAAATATATATATATATATATATATATATATATATATATATAGTACACAAAAAAAGAGACTTTTAGGATGATAAACTGTGAAAGACTTAGCTATTCACAACAATACAATTATCCAGGACTCTGGATTACTAATAAGAAAGAATGCTATCCACCTGCAAAGAAAGAAATTTTGGAGTCAGAATGCAGACCAAAGCACACTATTTTTTACTTTAATTTATTTGCATTCTTATTTTAGGATTTTGGTTTTGTGGTTTCATTCTCTAACAATAACCAATATGGAATATGTCTTTCATGATCATACATGGGGAGGAAGGAGAGTATTTGCATCAATAAGTCTGGAGAGTATGTGTTGAGTTTTCTGGAGGTTCCAGGTTAAGATGGCGGCAGAGTAAAAAGCAGCTGCTCAACCTCTCCTAACCAAAGCATAAAGGACTCCTCAAGGGGACATAAAAACAAATCCAGATAAATGAAGGGACCCCCCCAACAGGGCATAGCATTGAAGGGATGTGGAATCGGGGCATTTCCATGTTATAAAGGGGTGAAACAGCTCTCACTAGAGCACAAGCTGAGGAAGCCCCTCCCCCAGCCCCCACACCACGTATAGTGCCAAGGCCAACTCACAAGAGTTAAAGCCGGTTTGGGGCACCCATTAAGTGATTGGCAGCTCCAGGGCCTGTTCCTGAAAGCAGTAAGACTTAGGACCCCAAGAGGCTAAAGAACGCACATGGACTTTGAACACAGACTTTGAAGCCAGGTGGAGGTAAAGGCATTGCCATAGGCTCAGACAAGGATCTTGAGTGCAGGCTTGGACCTCTAATGACCCTGAGAAGACAGGAGCACGGCTGCGGAAGCAGCACCCTGAGACTGTTGAAGGAGCCTCGGGCAGAGGGGCCGACTGGGGACAACCAGGAGGCTCCACCCCAAGAACGAGACCTGTGACCTCGGGAGCCTAAAGAGCACAGACAGACCCTGAGTGTGGGGAAAAATCTGAGAAGACACAGGGCTAACAACAATGGCAAGCCAAATTCGGGAACCGCAGTAGAGAAAGACCATCAAGAAGAAATCTGTAACACTCGACAACTTTTACACGGAGAAAATCCAGACAACAGAGCAAACACCAGAGGAGAACAAACAAGTGGACATATTCAAACCTTCCCAAAATAATGAAAACTGGTCACAAGCTATTGAAGAATTCAAATCTGAAATGATGAGAAAGATGGAAGAGATCTGGCAAGAAAATAAGAGTTTAAAAGGCAGAATTTTACAATTGGAAAGTGAGGCTAGGAAATAAAATGAACTGATAAGCAAATTGAACACCAGAAATGACCAGCTGGAAGCATCGCAGAAACAAACAGATCAGATTGAAAAGGAAAACCAAAAGATTATAGCTGAAAACCAGTCCCTAAAGACTAGAATTGAGCAATTAGAAGCTAATGATTTTTCAAGACAGCAAGAAAAAATAAAACAAAGTCAAAAAACTGATAAAATAGAAGGAAACATGAAATATCTCAATGAGAAAGTGATAGACCAAGAAAACAGGTCTAGAAGAGACAATCTGAGAATCATTGGTCTTCCTGAAAAAGCAGAAATTAATAGAAATTTGGACTCCATACTAAAAGAAATTATTCAACAAAACTGCCCTGAAGTTCTACAACAAGAGGGAAATATAGACATTGAAAGGATCCATAGATCACCCTCTACACTAGACCCTGAAAAGACAACGTCCAGGAATATAATAGCCAAATTCAAGAGCTTTCAAGTAAAAGAAAAAATCTTACAAGAAGCCAGAAAGAGACAACTCAAATATCAAGGAGCACAAATAAGGATCAAACAGGATCTGGCAGCATCCACAATAAAAGACCACAAGTCTTAGAATATGGTATTCAGAAAGGCAAGAGAACTGGGTCTTCAACCACGAATCACCTACCCATCAAAACTAACTATATACTTCCAGGGAAAGTTTAGGCCTTCAATAAGATAGAAGATTTCCAAGTATTTGCACGGAAAAGACCAGGACTAAATAGAAAGTTTAATATCCAACCACAGAAATCAAGAGAAACTTGAAAAGGTAAATAAGAAACAGAGGGGAAATTAACAGTTTCAAAGATGAAAAAGCAGACCTCACCTCTAATGAAGAGGAAATTAAGGCAATTATTAAAAACTATTTTGTCCAATTATATGGCAATGAATATAGCAATCTAGGTGATATAGATGAATATTTACAAAAATGTAAATTGCCTAGATTAACAGCAGAAGATATAGAATACCTAAGTAATCCCATATCAGAAAAAGAAATTGAACAAGCCATCAAAGAAAAAATTGCCAGTGCCTGGTGAATTCACAAGTGAATTCTTCTACCAGGCATTCAAAGAGCAACTAATCCCAATACTATACAAATTATTTGATATGATGAGCAAAGAAGGAGTCCTACCAAACTTCTTTTATGACACAAATATGGTACTGATTCCAAAGCCAGGTAGTTTAAAAACAGAGAAAGAATACTACAGACCAATCTCCCTGAGCAACATAGTTGCAAAAATTTTAAATAGAAAATTAGCAAAGGGACTCTGTCAAGTAATCAAGAAGATCATCCACCCTGATCAGGTAGGATTTATACCAGGAATGCAAGGATGGTTCAACATTAGGAAAACCATCCACATAATTGACCATATTAACAATCTAACAAACTAAAATCACATGATTTTCTCAATACATGCTGAAAAAGCCTTTGACAAAATATAGCATCCATTCCTATTGAAAACCCTGGAAAGTATAGGAATAGAAGGACCTTTCCTAAAATTAATAAACAGTATATACCTAAAACCATCAACAAGTATCATATGCAATGGGGATAAATTAGAAGCCTTCCCAAAAAGATCAGGAGTGAAACATGGATGCACATTATCACCTCTATTATTCAACGTAGTACTAGAAACACTAGCAGTTGCAATTAGAGAAGAAAAAGAAATTGAAGGCATCAAAATAGGCAAGGAGGAGACTAAGCTATCACTCTTTGCAGATGATATGATGGTCTACTTGAAAAAACCTAGAGAATCAACTAAGAAGCTTGTAAAAATAATCAACAACTTTAGCAAAGTATCAGGATACAAAATAAATGCACATAAATCATCAGCATTTCTATATATTTCCAACACATCAAAGCAGCAAGAGGTAGAAAGAGAAACACCATTTAAAATCAATCTAGACAATATAAAATACTTAGGAATCTATCTACCAAAATAAACACAGCAATTATACGAAAACAACTTCAAAACACTTTCCAAACAATTAAAACTACATCTAAACAATTGGAAAAACATTAATTGCTCATGGGTAGGATGAGCTAACATAATAAAATGACCATTCTACCCAAATTAATTTACCTATTTAGCACCATAACTATCAAACTACCAAAAAACCTTTTTAATGAATTAGGAAAAACTGTAACAAAGTTCATCTGAAATAACAAAAGATCAATAATATTGAGGGAAATAATGAAAAAAATGTGAAGGGAGGTGGCCTACCAGTACCAGATATTAAACTATACTATAAAGCAGCAGTCATCAAAACAATGTGGTACTGGCTAAGAGACAGAAGGGAGGATCAGTGGAATAGACTTGGGGTAAATGACATCAGCAAGACAGTATATGATAAGCCCAAAGAGCCCAACTTCTGGGACATGAATCCACTATTTGACAAAAACTGCTGGTAAATTTGGAAAACAATATGGGAGAGATTAGGTTTAGATCAACATCTCATGCCCTACACCAAGATAAATTCAGAATGTGTGAATGACTTGAATATAAAGAGGGAAACTATAAACATGTTAAGTGAACACAAAATAGTATACTTGTCAGATCTCTGGAAAAGGAAGGATTTTAAAACCAAGCAAGAGTTAGAGAAAATTACAAAATGTAAATTAAATGGTTTTGATTATATTAAACTAAAAAACTTTCGTACAAATAAAAACAATGTAGCCAAAATCAGAAGGGAAACAACAAATTGGGAAAAGACCTTTATAACAAAAAACTCCTACAGGGGTCTAATTACTCAAATATACAAGGAGTTAAAACAATTGTATAAAAAATCAAGCCATTCCCCAATTGATAAATAGGCAAGAGACATGAATAGGCAATTTTCAGGTAAAGAAATCAAAAGTATCAATAAGCACATGAGAAAGTGTTCTAAATCTCTAATAATTAGAAGAATGCAAAGCAAAACAACTCTGAGGTATCACCTCACACCTAGCAGATTGGTTAAAATGAAAGAAGGGGAGAGTAATGAATGCTGGAGGGGATGTGGCAAAATTGGGACATTAATGCATTGCTGGTGGAGTTGTGAACTGATCCAATCATTCTGGCTGGGAATTTGGAACTATGCTCAAAGGGTTATAAAAGAATGCTTGCCCTTTGATCCAGCCATATCATTTTTGGGTTCGTACCCCAAGGAGATCATAGATAAAGAGACTTGTACGAAAATATTTATAGCTGTGCTTTTTGTGGTGGCAAAAAACTGGAAAAGGAGGGTATGTCCTTCAATTGGGGAATGGCTGAACAAATTGTGGTATATGCTGGTGATACTATTGTGCTAAGAGGAATAATATACTGGAGGAATTCCATGTGAACTGGAAAGTGCTCCAGGAATTGATGCAGAGCAAAAGGAGCAGAGCCAGAAGAACACTGTACACAGAGACTGATATACTATGGTAAAATCAAAAGTAATGGACTTCTGAACCAGCAGCAATGCAATGACACAGGAGAGTTCTGAGGAACTTATGGTAAAGAACGCAACCCACATTCAGAGGAAGAACTGAAGGAGAAGAAACATAGGAAACAACTGCTTGAAAGCATGGGTTGAGGCGGACATGATTGGGGATGTAGACTCGAAACTACCACACCAATGCAACTAACAACAATTTGGAAATAGGTCTTGATCAATGACACATGTTAAAACCAGTGGAAATGTGCATTGGCCATGGGTGGGGGGAGTGCAGGGCGGTGAAGGGGAAAGTAGGAGCATGAATCATGTAACCATGTTAAAAATGAATATTAATAAATGTTTTTTAAAATTTTTAAAAAGAAGTACCAAAATCCTCAAAACCATAAGATATCATAAATTCAAAAAAGGTTATTGACACAGATTATAACCATTTTGATGGAGTACATTCATCAGCTATGTGACAATTAGCAAAGGCAAAAATGCACATACCTGCAAGGATAAATGATAAGGGGTAGGTAGAAATTCATAGATTGTTTTTAAGTGGAAAAGAGAATTTTGATACAAGTCCTGGGAGGAAAAGATTCAGGAAGGAGAGGAGTATCTTGGGATTTGACTGGTTTTAACTGGCACTCCTAATGTAGCTTTTCACTAAGCTGGAAGGAATATTTTGCTCTGGTATTTTCCCTGGGAAGAACTGATCTTGTGGAAAGTTTAGGGATTCTTGGTTTGGAGAATTTGCATTGGAGTAGACTGTCTTTTTCCTGGAGTACAGAGATTCAGCTCTTTGAGAGCTACCAGTCAGAGGTCCACTTGCATGAGGTAATCCCAAGGATTTGTCACCTGAAACTGTGGGTTACCTAGGAAGCCAACTGCAGGGTCCTTATCCTTATCCTTCTTAAAGACAATTTGTGTACTTATATTAGTAGATAGTCAGATAGCGTTTGGGGTTTAAGTAAGAGCAGGGAGTGGATAGGCAGGGCCTACAGAAGCAACAGAAGAGTGCATCTGCGAGGTGTATAGAAGTTGGATGGAGGTTAGATCTGTAGTTTTATGACACTTCCTACTCTTTCCCTTTATCCAAATTAACAAAATACACTTGGTTTCAAAAGCCCAAGGGTTTTGTGCTTTGCCGGTGCTAGGGAGGTCTCTAGGTGGGTTTTTCTCATCTCCCATCCATCTAGACCTTTCTTGAACAATCTACCTCCCTTTGGAGGAAGGATTTTATTTCATACCTTTAGAGAGAAAAGTGATGACCTCTGAATGCAGAATGAAACATACTTTTTCACTTTACTTTTTTGTTGTTTTGTTTGTATTGTTTTTTGTAACTCAGCTAATATGAATTTTTATACCCTCTCATGTATATTCATTATTAAACTATACCTTTTTTTAAAGAGGAAGAAGTCTGGAAAGTAGTGAGAAGAATTAGAACTCAATTTTTTAGTGTTAAAAATATTCATGTAATTTGTAAATATTTAAGGAAATTATTTTAAAATTAATATTGATATTCTAATGTTAGAAACTGAGAATGAACATTGTCTGTGTCCAATTAGGTTTGGAGTCTAGAGCAAAGGGTGATTGATATGATCAATAGCAGATGAACTACTTAGTTTTCTTTTATTCCCCAGGAAGAGATCATATATCTAAAACACACTGTTTGTAATACCTGGAAAGGTTCCTTTTTTTAAGAGTGTGACATCAGAGAATTTGCATGTCATGATTTTGAATAGAATCTGAAGGAACTTTGGAAGTCAGATGTTTTCCAAATTCCTCCTGCTTAGAGTTTAGAAAGCTGCAGCCCCAAAATCTTAATGCTTTAGCCAAATTTACACTGGTATTAACTATCAGAGCTGTATTTGACCTCAAGCTCTACAATGCCAAATCCATTTTTTCTCTCACTATAAAGTAGCATGATTGACTTAGTATATCTTCTTTCCTATTTAAAGTCCATATGCTAGTCTATCTAGGAAAAAGAAATTCTTACTAAATTTAAAACAGCACTAACCATAGTGTATGGAACATAGTAAGCATTAGATGAAGATATATTGTTTATCTGAAATTTAATATATATGTATTAATGTTTAAAATTTCTCTCTTCTATGAAAAAAATTTTATGTCCTACTATGAAGTGAGGTGGTCACATTTCAAAGAGTTTCCAAAGATATTATTGGGTGATGAGTATTTCAATCAGTCAAAAAAATTTAAAATATTTCAATAATAGTTACAGTTACAAACTGTCATAGAAGAACAATACTACTTGGGTGTAGATGCCTTAATTATTAGAGTTTGGTCACCTGTAGATGCCTTTACAATATCTAGAATGACTCTTAAACGTTTTTTATAAAGCATAGCAGTCTTACATAAATTGAGAAAAAACCTCAAAAATGACATAAATGGATGAAAAACTCCATTGAGATTTTGTGGAATAAAGTATGAAGTTCTTCATTTTTAAAGTAAGAAACATTTTGAATGAAACATCATCAGCAACAACAAAGTTTCTCTATTACAGAGTTATCAAGGAATACACTTTGCAACTTCATAATTTCCAAAGTTTGTTATGACAAAATGTTTTATGAATACAAATGACTTCATCTTTAGAGCATAGGTAATTCTCCTGATCTGGTTTTGTGGGGTAGTATTAAAGCATGGCACCAAAATATTTTCATTCATGATAAAAAATAAAATAAGATTTATGTATATATGGAGTTAAAAATTTTATATGCAAATTATTGACTTGAACTTTGTACCCACAGTTGTACCTTTCACCCCTCTATTCACAGTGAAAAATAGTTAATCTAGAATTCTTATTCGCTATTCCTTATATAATACATTCCAATACAATTCCCATATCTGAAATTTTACACTGGCTATCCTAGACAAGTACAATTTACTTTCCCATCTCTTAGAATCTTTAGTTTCCTTCAAGACTCAGAATAAGGACCATTTTATGCATAACTCTCTTCTCAGTTCATTAGGTGCTAATACATTACCCATACAATTAGCCTATATCTATTTGTAACCTCTTTTTAACTATCAATATAATATACATGCTATCATTCCCAAAAGAGAATATAAGCCACTTCAAGTCAAGCATTCTTTCACTTTTGTGTTTGTATCATTAACACAATGATTTACAAGTGGTAGGTTCTGAATAAGCATTTTTTGACAAGCATTCATGGGGATACAGTATATGCCCATGTGTTTGTGTTTGTACAGGAGGCATGAGGTCTAGTGTGAGAACAGGAGATTATATCATAAAAATGGTCAGCTTTCCCAAAAAAACCTGCTAATTCAATATTTTGTGATTATTGTTAGTTACTAATTAAATTAAAGAAATTCCTTACTAGAGATGTTGTATGATTATAAACACTTAGTCACTATATTAATAGCTGATTTGTCAAAGGAAACTCAAAACTGACAGACAGACTGATAATGAGCTCTACTTTTCATGATTTATAAACACTCTTGACAAATTGCTGTCTTTCAAAATGAAACCAGGAATTATGGGATTTATCCCTTAACTATAAGGGCAATAATGGTAATTGGTGGCAGAAAAGCACTGCAATAAAGGAATTGCTTTAATTAAGCAGGAATGAAAACTAATTCAAGGACATTGCTCCCTAAATCTCAACATTTTATGTACAAGAGGGAGGATTCAAAATTCCTTAGATATAGGGTCCAGTAAAATAGCTTTCTCTAAGTGAAGAAATATATCAAAGAAAGCATCAGCTTTTAATATTTGTCTTTTGGGTAACTTCAAATTTGAAAAAAATCTGAATTTTAGAGTTCTAGGGAACAGAGTTAGTTTTCATTTACATCCTTCAAGAAGGAAGGAGAAAGTCCACTTCATCCATACTCTTCCCCTTGAAGCCCAAATCTAGATAAGTGTTCTGTTTCTGAGAGTTCAAAACAATCCTCTTATCTATGATTTTAGCTAAGTTCAATCCTAGGAACATAGAAGATTAAAGCTAAGTACAGTAGTTCTTCACTATATTACAGTATTACAGTTCACTTATACTGGCTTCACTGTATCATGGATTAGATTAATATATATATATATATATATATATATATATATATATATATATATATAAAATTCTGTATTGCTGAATTTTCTCTTTATCATGAGATTTTGCAGATGAATTACCTCACCATACACAATGGAAATTGAGTATACAATTACCACTTGCATAATTTTGCCAAAATGAGATTGTACATGGCACATTATTGTCTGATGAAAGGAAACCAAGCATAGAGCTGTGCTCTGATTCCAGGATGCTGTAGTGTCATCAGTGACTGTAGCACTGATCTATTTGCTCTACCACTACTTCATGGATTTTCACTTATTGTGGGAGTCTCTGGAATGTATCTCCCATAATAGGTGAGGGATCAATGTATTCCCTGTCGGCAACCTATGAAATGGCATCTTGCAGAGACAAGAGTACAAAATCAAGAGTAGTGCATAAGCATTAGTGACTCTTACATTCTATAATATCATAGGTATACATATTTTCTTTACAAATTCTTCAACCACACATGACCCTAATAACTATGTTTCTTAACTTGTGGCCTCAGAGTGGAGCCAAGATGTCAGCTTAGTAGCAGCAAAGGAGAAAAAACTGTTCTGAGAATCTTTCCAAACTAATTCTTTTTTATTAATTTAGAATATCTTTTTCCATAAAAGAATTTACTCAGTTTTGCTGGATAAGGGACTGTGTTAAAAACCCAGATCTTTTGCCTTCCTGAATATTATATTCTATATATTTCAATCCACTAATATAAAAGTTGCTAGATTCTGTGTGATTCTGATTGTATCTCCATGGTATGTGAATGGTTTCTTTCTGGTAGCTTGAAGTAGTTTTCTTTTGCCTTGATGGCTCTTGAATTTAGCTATTATATTCCTGGAAGTTGTCATTTGAGGATTTCTTTCTGGAAGTCATCTGTGAATTCTCTCAATTTCTATTTTATTTCCTTGTTTGAGAAAATCTGGGCAATTATCTTTGATGATTTCTTATAATATGATATCCAAGATTTTGTATTTTTAGAGAAATGTAAATGAAAACAACTCTGAGGTACCATCTCACACCTAGAAGATTGGCCAACATGGCAGCAAAGGAAAGTTATAAATGTTGAAGGGGGTGTTGTAAAATTGGGACATTAATATACTGCTGGTGGAATTATGAATTGGTTCAACCATTCTGGAGGGCAATTTGGAACTATGAGCAAAGGGCTTTAAATGAATACCTGCCCTTTGACCCAGCCATACAATTGCTGGGTTTGTACCCAAAGAGATAATAAGGGAAAAGACGTACAAAAATATTCATATCTTCACTCTTTGTGGTGGAAAGTAATTTGGAAAATGAGGGGTGTCCATTGATTGGGGAATGGATGAACAAACTGTGGTATATGTTGTTGATGGAATATTATTGTGTTGAAAGGAATAAAGGAATGAAGGAATTCCAGTGAACTGGAATGACCTCCAGGAACTGAAGCGGAGCAAAAGGAGCAAAATCACAAGAATATTGTACACAGAGACTGAGACATTATGGCACAATTGACTTTACTACTAACAGTAATGCAATGACCCAGGACAATGCAGAGGAACTTGTGAGAAAGAACAGTATCCACATTCAAAGTACTGTGGAATCAGAAATGTATTAGAAAAATATATATTCAATTATTTAATGTGATAAGGATGTGATTAGGATTTTGATGTTAAAGGATCATTCTACTGCAAATATGAATAACATAGAAAATAGTTCTGAATAATGATACATGTATAACCCAGTGGAACTGCTTATTGGCTTTGGGAGTGGGGAGGAGAAAGCACGTGAGGGGAGATTATGTATCATGTAACCATGAAAACATATTCTAAATAAAAATTAAAAAAAAACAACAAAAGTTTACAGCTAGGTTCTTTTTCTTTCCCTTTTTCTTCATTCGTTTTCTTTCCCCTTCCTCCAACCACCCCTCCCACCATAGCCAAAGCACATTTCCACTCAGTTTTACATATGTCATTGATCAAGACCTATTTACATATTATGGATTGTTTCATTAGGGTGGTGATTTAGAGTCTACATCCCAAATCATATCTTAATCAACCCATGTGTTCAAGCAGTTGTTTTTCTTCTGTGTTTCTACTCTCATAGTTCTTCCTCTGAATGTAGTTAGTTTTCTTTCTCATAAGTCCCTCAGAATTGACCTGGATCATTCCTTTACTGCTAGTAGAGAAGTCTATTACATTAGATTTTACCACAGTGTATCAGTCTGTGTGTATAATGTTCTTCTGGTTCTGCTCCTTTCACTCTGCGTCAATTCCTGGAGGTCATTCCCATTCCCATGGAATTCCTCCAGTTTTTTTTAATCCTTTAAGCACAATAGTATTCCATCACCAGAAAATACCACAATTTGTTCAACCATACCCCAATTGAAGTGCATATCCTCATTTTCCAGTTTTTTTCCACTAAGAGTGCAGCTATAAATATTTTTGTACATGTCTTTTTCCTTATGATCTCTTTGAGGTATAAACCCAGCAGTGGTATAGCTGAATCAAAGGGAATAAAGTCTTTTAGCACCTTTTGGGAATAGTTCCAAATTGCCATCCAAAATGGTTGGATCAATTCACAACTCCACCAGCAATGCATTAATGTCTCAATTTTGCCACATCCCTTCCAACATTTATTACTTCCTTTGCTGTGATGTTAGCTAATCTGCAAGGTGTGAACTGGTGCCTCAGAGTTGTTTTGATTTTAATTTCTCTAATTATAAGAGGTTTAGAACACTTTTTCATGTGCTTATTGATAGTTTTGATTTCTTTATCTGAAAATTGCCTATTCAAGTGTGTAAGGAGTAAAAAGGGGTGGTCATTGGGGGAATATTAAAAGGTTTGGTCAACAGGGAATTAAATAATTATCAATCCCCAATTAAAGAATAACCTCAAGTCAAATTGACCTTTATCAAAGTTTATTTATAAAAGAAAATAGAGAGAAAGTAAGAAAATTAGAGAGGATAAAATAGGATAAATAACATAACACACTAGGTAATTTGCTCCAATCCCCTAGTTTAACCCAGATCTATTTAACCCTCAGCTGAGGGAGATTCAGCCTTGAGCCCAAGGCCAGTAAGTCAGATGGCTGGAGGCCCAAAGGGCCTTGGAGGTGAATGAAGCAAAATCTTCAGTCACAGAGTCTCTTTGAAAGGGAAGTTCCTTAAGAGAAGTTCAGAAAGATTCAGTCTTTACACTCACCATGTGGAATTCCAGAGGAAAGAATTAAGAACAGTCTCACCAAGTTCTCAGGGTCCTAGCTGCAGAGCTCCTCTAAGTCCTGGTCATGAACCAGAAGAAACCAGCTGAACTCACTGAGCTCTCTTTTAAAGGGGTTTCTTATGTGTCACTTCCTGTGCCTTCCTCTTAGTTTATGTGTCCAAACACAACAGACACTTTTCTTAGGACTGCCCAGGAGGCAGTCAGTAAATTTTGATTTGTCATTCACTCTACCACACATGGGTCACAGACCTCTCACCTTTTGAGTTAAGTGAAGATGATTTCACCTTTGGTGATTAAATATAAAGATGGGCAGGATAGATTTAATCTCATTATCACATGTCCCTTGCCCATTTATCCTTTGGGGAATAGCTTGATTGTTTTGTACAATTGAATTAGTTCCTCGTGTATTTGAGTAATTAGAACCTTGTGAGACTTTTTGTTATAAATATTTTATTTTATAATTCTTAATTTATCTCTCCTTAACTTATTTTTTTCTAATGACATATTTAACATTTTCTTATATATATACCTATTATTTATATATTTATATATGTTTATATAAATATGTATACATATATATTTACTTTTTGTTTGTTTCTTCCTTCCTCAGCTATTTTTATAAATGATTTATGTACTGCTAGAATTGATTGTTCTTTAAATGTTTGGTAGAATTCACTTGCAAATCCATCAGGCCCTGGGTCTTTTTCCTTAAGGAGTTTATTGATGAATTTTTCAATTTATTCTTCTTAAATGGAATTAAATATTCTATTTCCTCTTCTTTTATTTTTGGCAAACCATGCCTAAGGACAATTTTCATATGCCCCACCCCTCTGCCCAGTAGTCCAATACAAGAGCTTCCTTCATACCCTGTCTGGAGTAATGTGGGGAATTTGAGAGTATAGTTTTGGCACACAATCTCCAAAAGGTTTGCTATCACTGCCCTATAGGGAAATAGGAGAATAAAAAAGGGAGTGTTTGGGAAGGGAGTAATATGAGGGATGGAGAAGTTGGAGGTGATTAGAAGATCCCATAAAGAAATAGAAGGGGAATAAGAAGGGTGATGATGGGATGGGAAAAAATATAAGGGTGGGTGAATGGGGGTAGTGATTAAGAGTAAAACACTGTTTTGGAGTCACAGAATGAAAGTAGAAAGAGTAGAATTAAAAAATGAATTTAAGATGGAGGAGAATACACAACAGATAATCATGACAGTAAATATAAATGGGACGAACTCACACATAAAACAGAACTGGATATCAGAATGGATGAAAAAACGGAATCCTACCATATGTTATTTACACGAAACATATTTGAAGGATATAGATATATGTAGACTAAAAGTAAGGTAAAGATGCTGGAGTAGAATCTATTGGACTTCAAATAAAATAAAAAAAGCAGGAGTAGCAATCATTAGATAAGACAAAACTAAAACAAAACTATAAACAATTAAAGGAGATAATTAAGGTAATAGCATCTTGATAAAAATTACTATAGACAATGAAGTAATATGAGTACTTAAAAATATAGCTATCCAATAGTAGAATACCTAGATTTTTAAAGAATAAAATAAAGGAGTTTAAAGAGTTAATAGGCAGTAACATCTTACTTGCAGGAGACCTCAATCTTGTCCTATCACAACTAGATAAATCTAACCAAAGAAAGAAAGTGAATGAAATTTTACAAAAGTTAGATTTAATAGATATCCAGAGAAAATTCAATAGGGTAAAAAAAGAATATGCCTTGTTTTCAGCTACAAATCATACAAATACAGAAGTTGACCATGTACTAGAGAATCAAAATTTCACAACCAAGTGGAGAAATTAGAAATAACAAATGCTACCACATTATAATCAATAAATGTTCCTGGAAAGGCAAAGCAAAAATTACTTGGACAACAAATGATCTAATTCTTCAAAATGAATGTGTCAAAGACCAAATCATAGCAACAACCACTCATTTCATTAAAGAGAATGACAATGAAGAGACTACTTATAAAAATTTATGGGATATTCCCAAAGCAGTACTCAGGAGAAAATTTATATCCCTGAATGCTTCTATCATAAAAATAGTGACAAAGCAGATCAATCAATTGGGCCTTCAAATAAAAAAAGTAGAAGAACAAATTAAAAATCTCTATTGAAAACTAAATCCTAAAAATCAAATAAGAAATTAGTAAAATTGAAAGTAAAATAACTATTGAACTGATAAACAAGAGTAGGCGTTGGTTCATATAACTTCAGGAAACTTATGTGGAAATATTATTAAAATTTTAAAAATAATAATAAAATTAAATTTAAAAAATAAATAACTTGTTTCCCTTAGGTGTTTCCATTCCCCCCAGGTGATACTAATTATATTTTTGAAAAAGCACATGGTAAGTATATATGAAAGATCTTTTTGCTACATTTTTTAAATCATGTTACTTTATTTTAGAAAATGTCGTTGAATTCAAATGTTAATCCATTGCCTATGAAAAGTGAACAATTATTGAGTTTTTATATGATATAGTTTTCAGGTGAAAACTCAGTACATTGTAGCTGGGTTATTAATCTATCTTGTTACTGATAAATCTCCAAGATTAACCTTCTCAAATTTTTCATGGCTTATCCTACCATCATTATGTCATCTGAAAATATTCATATTTTACAGAAAAATTCAAACCACTTACTATATTTTCTTCTCATATCCCCCTTTCCTCATTTAATAGCATCCAGATGCTTTCTGCCACTGCCATCTTTCACTCCTCAATTACATGATGAAGTAGCCTTACTCCTTATAAAAACCAATTCCATTACTTATTCAGACAATCCCATTCCATTCTGTTTCCTCCAACTGATGGTCTTCTCTAATATCCCCACTCTTTCAGTTATGTTTAATCTCTCCCTTTATAGACCAGGGGGAATCTGAACACATACTGCTTATGAATATGCCCATGTCACTTCCATTTGAAATGAAAAAAGGTCCTCACTTTATCCTTCCATTCCTATTATCATTCCATATTTCTTCTGCCCTTTGTAACTAAATTCCTTTAAACAGCTATTTACAATAGTTGCCTTAACTTTCTTTCCTAACATTCCCTTTTTAACTCCATAAAATACAGCTTCTGACTTTATCATTCCAACAAAGCTTCTTTCTTCAAAGTTACTATTGATCTCTTTCCAAATACAATGACTCTTTCTCTATATTATTTTTCCTTAACCTCTCTGCAGCCTTTGACAGTGCTAATCACTTCTCTTCAATGAAAGTATCTTCTGTATATATTTTGGGACACCACTCTCTCCTTTTTACCTAGCTATATGAGCAAGCTTTCTCACTCTCATTTGTTGGGTCATGCCTTCTAACAATAGTGATCTTCCAGGCTTTGTTCAAGGCCCACTTCTCTCTTCCCTCTAAACTTCATCACCTGATAATCTCAAGCTTCCATGGATTTAATTACTGTCACTATACTGAAGATTCTTAAGCCTTCAAAAAACTCTTCGCTGAATTGCAATCTCACATTTCCAAACACGCTTTGCATATCCCAAATTGGGTATCAAGTAGACATCTTAAATTCAACATATACAAAACTATACTTACCTCCTAATCCCTACCCATCTTAACTCTTCTTTTACTAAGGAGGAAAATACCATCCTCCCAGTATATTAAGTTAACAACCAGGAGTCATCCTTAACTCCTCACTCTCACCCTACATATCTCATCTCTTGCAAAGTCCTCTCAATTTTATCTTTCCAATATCTCTCATATAGACTCCCTTCTCTCTTCTGACTCTACCATTATTCCATTGTAGGCCATCATTAACTCATACCTGAACAACTGTAATAGCCTTCTAATGGATATATGTATCTTAAGTCTCTTCCTCATACCAATTCATCATCCAACCAATAAAGTGGTATCACTAATGCATATAATAGACCATATCAGCCCCTACTCTATATACATACATACATACATGCAAACATACTTACTTTCTCCTTTTTGATTATAAAATCCTTTACTTCAGGGATTATCTTCTGCCTCTTATATCCCCAGTGTTTAATGTAGAGCCTAGTACATATTGCTTAATAAAGGTTTATTCATTCCTTGAATGATTGATTCAGGAAAACTTTCCTGTCAATTGAGGGGTAGGTGGCCTAGGATATATATGTCATTGGAATAAATATTCCAATTCATGATGTTAGATATAATTTTTTTGTATTTGGCTACTCAGACAACATTCTTTTGTATTATTTAGTAGTTTTTCTTTATGTTTAGGAAATGTGAATAAAAATAAAGTATAAAACAATCTGTTAACTTATATGATCTGGAAAAACTCATTGATTAATGATTCATTCTTCCTTGAAAATAATTTTTTGATGTTACTGAGAACTACTTTAAATTACCTTTTTTATCCCCCAGATGTTCCATTAGTTTACTGGAAACAAAACTGAAAAAGGTAAGAAACATTAAATATCATATGTAAGGGTTTCAGATGAGGTGGCTTAAAGAGGAATAAAAACTCATATTAAGCCAGCATAAAGCATAGTAGTTTTTGGTGCACGAGAGAAACTGAATAGTAGAACTTTCCAATTTCAATCCAAGAAATGTAAGCAGTAGACACACAAATCGCTTTAAACACACACACGCACACACACATACACACACATATATACAGACATACACAACTAAGATTATGTATCTCAATAAATACATTCACTACATATAAAGCTAAAGCATTCTTTCCCTCATCCTTGGGAAGTAGCACCAAGAATGACAGTCTTCATAATGTGAACAAAGCAACACTTCAAATAAGAGTAGAGGTATGGATGTAAGTTTTCCTAATGAAAACTTTCTTCTATATAAAAGAAAACCTTTTATTTTTTCTAGTAAATTCAATATGAAGGGTTTAGATCTAAAATCATTTTGAGCAAAAACAATAAGAAACCATTATACTCACATCATAACTATTTTAGTATTATTTTTGAAGAAAAAATCAAAATGTGTGTATTGTCCAAAAACAAAAGTTCTTTCAATCCAGAATTAGTTCTCACTTTCATAATTAATATCATCTTGCCAGATAGAACTTTAATCTCATAGGTTTAAATGATAATTCTTTGAGTATCATCAGACCTAGCTTTCCAATGTGACACATCAAGTAACTGAAGTCCAAAGAATTAATGAATTACATATCCAATGATTTATAAGCACTTAATTATAAATCTAGAACTAGAACTCTTCATAGTTCTAGCTTCACAGACAAAAATTTAAGGCTATTAGAAAAAACATTAGACTAGTCAAAAGATTCAGAATTTAAATAACTATGGATACTTGGAGGACCACTGTATATACTCAAGAATCAAATTGAATTTTAAAATAAGTATAGTACAAAATAACCTAAATAAGAAATGACAAAATATATAAATTATTACTATATTACTTCTTAGTTCTTTTCTAGCCTGAGATTAGATAATATCTAAGAGAGAATAAATATTTCAGGGAAATTAACCCCTGTCTTTTAAATCTAAAAAGCACATAAGGGCAGTTTAATCAAGAGAACTCCTGTGACATTATTCCATAAGAAGTGGTAAGAGAAAGGCAGGATTAACAATATGAATTAGGAACAGGAAACATTTTAATCCCTGTTGGGTCAATGTCTGGAGCAGGTCACAGTACATTTGTGGAGGAAGTAGACAAACTGATTTCAGTGAAACTGATGCAGTCAGTCAAGATGGCAGGTTAATAAACCACTTGGATGGATATGAATTATTGAAATTACATTCTTAAGTAGGATTTTTAAAAATTCAAGTAGTTTGAAAGCATAAAGCCCATCACTTGTTAAAGAAATAAAGTTGTCTTTCTAATTGATTAGTAGCCTAGTTAGTGATTTATAAATGGAGAAAATAGATTTCTGCAAATAATTGTAAAAAACTAATTTTCTCAATTATTCTTTAGGTAGTTTTCCCTTCTTCCATTTAATGGGAGAATTATCTTATAATTGAGGATATAAATAATTAAGAATGATTATTACTTTAAAAATAGAATATCTGTTCAGCTTTCAAATATTTTAAAAGAGACTTTATTAGTATTTTTTGGAAAATATTAAAGTTTATGATTATAATCAAAATTGACTATGTGATAATTATTTTTTTCCATAGCCAAGCAGTGAAAAGACAAAAATGTTTTGTTTAAATGTTAAGAGAGGATCTAAAAGATACTGAATTTCTAGTGAGTCCATTCCTTAATATTATGAGGATTTTCTATGAATATGCATTGATCTTTTCAGAAGTCCTCAAATTACTTAAAAAGCATTAACGAAGTTTGATATTTTTACTTCATTTTGGGGAGCAAGTGGTCACAAAAAAGATTCATTTCTAAAGTGAAAAAAGATACTTTTATTTTATCGTTGGATATTATACTGATGAAAGCAATTGCTACTTGCAAATGAAATGTAGCTTAAAGTCATGTTGTGAAGATAGGATTAACTTTCCCCCTTTAACTAATCAAATCAAGAACTCAAAGTACTCCTACTTAAGTAAGAGAACTGAGTCACTTATTAGAGTAAGGCCATACCTCCAAAGGCTACTTCCTTTGAAGAACGAAGCAAGACCCTGTTTAGATGGCAGCAGAGTAAAAAGCAGCTGCTTAACCTCTCCTAAACCACACATATAGGACTCCTAGAGTGGACATAAAAAAATCCAGACAAATGAAGGGACCACACAAAAGGACAAAGAATTGAAGGTATGTGGGATTGGGGCATTTCATTGCTATAAAGGGGTGAAATAGCTCTCACTAAAAAGTGTTCTGAGCAACCTCCCTCCACATACTACATACAGTGCCAAAGCCAGCACACAAGAGTTAGAGCAAGTTTGGGGCATTCATTAAGTTCTTGGCAGCTCACCAGGGCCTGCTCCTGTGAGCATCAAGACTTAAGACCCCAAGAGGCTAAAGAACCAGACTTTGAACACAGACCTTGACCTCAGGCGTAGATTCAGGCATAGACTCAGGCATGGATGGGGACCCTGAGCCCAGACCAGGACCTTGGGTGGGGACCCACTGCAGAGGGGTGCATTACTGTGGAAGCAGCACACTGAGAGTGCTGAAGGAGCTTCAGTCAGAAGAACAAGCAAGGGGATCACCAGGAGACTTGACCCTGAGAACAACTAGACCTGAGACCTCAGGAGCCTAAAGAGAGGGGAAAACCCTGACCATGAGGATAAAGCTGAGAGGGTGCCTAGCTAACAATGGCAAGCCAGTCACAAAAACCCCAAAAGAGAAAGACCAAGAAGAAATTTTTAACACTCAACAACTTTTACACAGAAAAAATCCAGATGACAGAGCAAACAGCAGAGGAAAACAAACAAGTAATCATATCCAAACATTCCCCAAAAAATGAAAATTGGTTACAAGTTCTTGAAGAGTTCAAATCTGAGATCATGAGAAATATGGAAGAGATTTGGTGAGAAAAGTGGGATATAGCTCAAAAGGAAATTAACAGGTAAAAAGACAGAAACTTGCAAATGAAGAAAGATGCCCCCAAAGCAGAATCAACTGACTGCCCCTTAGATAGTACTATGAGAAGCGTCTATTGTGATTGGACATGCAGATTAGGAGGAAGGTACAGGAAGTGATGCATAAGTGGCCCCATTAAAAAGAGGGAGTTGAAGGAGTAAGAGGGCTCCTGGAAAAGAGTGCTTCAGATGATGGAGCTCTTCTGGTCTATGGAGGAGTGCTGGCTGAAACTCTGAGACCTTGGTGAGACTGCATCAATATCTTTGTTTCATTCACCTCCAGGCCTCTGACCCTCTGACTCAGCTTGGATTAATTAGAGGATCATAGTAAATAACCTCCTGTATAGAATCTTATTTCCTTATTCCTCTCTCTCTTTTTAATTGTAATGAAAGTCAATTTTGACTTGAGATTATTCTTAAATAAGGATTGATAATTGTTCAATCCTCTGGTGACCTCATTTTAATATATTGAAGCCAAAAAATGCCTTTTTCACCCTTACACTCTAAAAACCAGAACTGAGCAAGTAGAAACCAATGATCTCTCAAGGCAGAAAGAACAAATAAAACAAAGTCAAGAGACTGATAAAATAGAAGAAAACATGAAATATCTCACTGAGAAATTGATAGATCAAGAAAACATGTCTAGAAGAGACAATTTAAGAATCATTGGTCTTCCTGAAAAAGCAGAAATTAATAGAAATTTGGACTCCATACTAAAAGAAATTATTCAGCAAAACTGCCCTGAAGTTCTACAACAAGAGGGCAATATAGACATTGAAGGGATCCATAGATCACCCTCTACACTAAACCCTGAAAAGACAACACCTAGGAATATAATAGTCAAATTCAAGATCTTCCAAGTAAAACAAATTTACAAGAAGCCAGAAAGAGACAATTGAGATATCAAGGAGCACCAATCAGGATCACACAGGATCTGGCAGCCTCCACACGAAAAGGCTTGAAATATTATATTCAGAAAGGCAATAGAACTGGGTCTACAACCAAGGATCACCTACCCATCAAAACTGACTATATACTTCCAGGCGAAAGTATGGGCAATCAAAAAGATAGAAGATTCCCAAGTATTTGCACAGAAAAGACCAATACTAAATGAAAGTTTGATATCCAACCACAAAAAACAAGAAAAACATGAAAAGATGAATAAGAAACAGAGGGAAAAGAAAGAAAACTCATATTTTTTAAATTTGCCTCTTTAAGGGCTTTAATAAGATCAAATTATTTGTATTCCTATATGGAGAAATATTAGGTGAAATCATCAAAAACTGTATTCACTATTACAATTAGAAGAATTATTCACACGTAGAGGTTGCATGAGAAGGGGGAGGGGGTAAATGGGTGTGAATAGTAGATGGTACCAAGGGAAATTTGAATGAACAAGAAAAATAGGATATTCTATTACACACAAAGAGGGCATGGGAAGAGGAGGGGATGAATATTATTATAAGAAGGAGAGGAAGAGAGCATTAAGAGGTAATATTTAAACCTTACTCTCAGCGGAATTAACCCTGAGAGGGAAGAGTAGCTATATCCATTGGAATATAGAATTCTATCTAACCATACTGAGAAAGTCAGAAGTGATTAACTAAGGGGAGTAGGGGATTGGGGAGGTCAAAAAAGGGAAGGGAGGAAAGGAGGGAGAGAATTCATTAGGCCTTAAAAATTAAAAGAGGGGAATAATAAGGGAGGGGGTAGAAAGGGAATTAAATCAAGGGAGGGGACAAGGGGGACTGCTCTAAAACAAACCACTGGTTTAAAAAGGAAATAGTATAAGAAGAAGGGGTAGAACTAAAAGAGGATACCAAAATGTTGGGGAATACACAACTGATAATCATAATTCTGAATGTGAATGGGATGAACTCACCCATAAAATGGAAGCAAATAGCAGAGTGGATTAGAAACCAAAATCCTACCATATGTTGTCTACAAGAAACACATATGAGGTGGGTGGACATACACGGGTTTAAGGACAAGAGCTAGAGCAAAATCTTTTGGACTTCAAATGAGAAAAATAAGGCAGGATTGGTGATCATAATTTCTGACAAAGCCAAAGTAAAAATAGATATGATTAAAAGACACAGGGAAAGTAATTACATCCTGATAAAAGGCAGTATAGACAATGAGGAAATAACAGTACTCAATATGTATGCCCCAAATTGTATAGCATCCAAATTCCTAAAGGACAAACTGGTAGAGCTCAAGAAGGAAATAGATAGTAAAACCATACTAGTGGGATATCTAAGTATTCCTCTTTCAGATCTAGATAAATTAAACCAAAAATAAATAAGAAAGAGATAAGAGAGGAGAATGAAATCCTAGAAAAGTTAGATTTAATATATATGTGGAGAAAAATAAAGAGGGATAAAAAGGAATACTCCTTTTCAGCTGTACCTGGTACATTCACAAAGATTGAACATGTAATAGGGCATAAAAACATTGCAAACAAATGCAAAATGGTAGAAATGGTAAATGTAATCTTCTCATATGATAATGCAATAAAATTAATAATTAGTAAGGGCACCTGGACAGGCAAATCAAAAACTAATTGGAAATTAAATAATATGATTCTCCAAAACCAGTTAGTTGAAGAAGAAATCATAGAAATAATCAATAATTTCATTGAAGAGCATGACAATGATTAGACATCCTACCAAACTCTGTGGGATGCACCTAAGGGGGAAATTTATGTCCTTGAGTGCATGTGTTAACAAATTAGAGAGAGCAAAGATCAATGAACTAGGCATGCTAATTAAAAAACTAGAAAAGGAACAAATTTAAAATCCCCAGCTAAAGACCTAATTAGAGGTTATAAAAATTAAAGGAGAAATTAAAAAAATTGAAAGTAAAAGAACTATTGAATTAATGTATAAGACTAGAAGCTAGTTCTTTGAAAAAACAGATAAAATAGACAAAGTACTCATCAATATCATTAAAAAAAGGAAAGAAGAAAACCAAATCATCAGTATCAAAAATGAAAAGGGAGACCTCACCTCTAATGAAGAGGAAATCACTGCAATCATTAAAAACTATTTTACACAATTATATGGCCATAAATATAGTAATCTAGGTGATATTGATGAATATTTACAAAAATATAAATTGCCTAGATTAACAGTAGAAGAAATATAATACTTAAATAATCCCATATAAGAAAAAGAAATTGAACAAGCCATCAAAGAACTCCCTAAGAAAAAATCACCAGGGCCAGATGGATTCATAAGTGAATTCTATCAAACCTTCAAAGGACAACTAATTCCAATACTATACAAACCATTTGACATAATAAGCAAAGAAGGAGTTCTACCAAACTCCTTTTATGATACAAATATGGTACTGATCCAAAAGCCAAGTAGTTCAAAAACAGAGAAAGAAAGCTACAGACCTTAATGAACATAGATGTAAAAATCTTAAAAAGAATACTAGCAAAATGGCTCCAGCAAGTGATCAAGAGGGTTATCCATCATGATCAGGAGGGATTTATACCAGGAATGCAAGGATGTTTCAACATTAGGGATACCATCCACATAATTGACCATATCAATAAGAAAACCAAAAAAAAAATTACATGATTATTTAATAGATGCAGAAAAAGCCTTTGTCAAAATACAACATCCATTCATATTGAAAACACTAGAAAGTATAGGAATAGAAGGACCTTTCCTAAAAATAATAAACATTATATATCTAAAACCATCAACAAGCATCATATGCAATGGGGATATATTAGAAGAGTTCTCAATAAGATCAGGCGTGAAACAAGGATGCCCACTATCACCTCTATTATTTACCATTGCACTAGAAACACTAGCAGTAGCAATTAGAGTAGAAAAAGAAATTGAGGGTATTAAATTGGCTATGAGGAGACTAAGCTATCACTCTTTGCAGAGGATATGATGGTCTACTTAAAAAAAAAACCTAGAGAATCAACTAAAAAACTAGTAGAAATAATCAACAACTTTAGCAAAGTATTAGGATACAAAATAAATGCACATAAATCATCAGCATTTCTATTTATTTCCAACACATCACAGCAGCAAGTGGTAGAAAGAGAAACACCATTTAAAATCACCCTAGACAATATAAAATGCTTAGGAATCTAAATACCAAAACAAACAGAGGAATTATATGAACACAACTACAAAACACTTTCCAAACACTGAAAACTAGTTCTAAACAATTGTAAAAACATTAATTGCTCATGGGTAGGATGAGCTAACATAATAAAATGACCATTCTACCCAAATTAATTTACCTATTTAGCGCCATACCTATCAAACTACCAAAAAACTTTTTTAATGAATTAGGAAAAACTATAACAAAGTTCATCTGAAATAACAAAAGATCAAGAATATCAAGGGAAATAATAAAAAAAACGTGAAGGAAGGGGGTCTAGCAGTACCAGATATTAAATTATACTATAAAGCAGCAGTCATCAAAATAATATGGTACTGGCTAAGAGACAGAAGGGAGGATGAGTGGAATAGACTTGGGGTAAGTGATGTTAGCAAGACAGTGTATGATAAACCCGAAAAGCCCAACTTTTGCGACAAAAATCCACTATTTGACAAAAACTGTTGGGAAAATTAGAAAATAATATGGGAGATATTTGGTTTAAATCAACATCTCACACTGTACGCCAAGGTAATTTCAGAATGGGTGAATGACTTGAATATAAAGAAGGAAACTATAAAAAATTAGCTCAACATAGAATAGTATACCTGTCAGATCTATGGGAAAGGGAAGATTTTAAAACCAAAGAAGAGTTAGAAAAAATTACAAAATGTAATATAAATAATTTTGATTATGTTAAATTAAAAAGGTTTTGTAGAAACAAAAATAATGCAACCAAAATCAGAAGGGAAACAACAAATTGGGAAGAAATCTTTATAACAAAAATATCTGACAAAGGTCTAATTACTCAAATATACAAGGAACTAATCAATTGTATAAAAAATAAAGCCATTCCACAATTGATAAATGGACAAGGGAAATGAATAGGCAATTTTCAGATAAAGAAATCAAAATTATCAATAAGCACATGAGAAAGTGTTCAAAATCTCTAATAATTAGGGAAATGCAAATCAAAACAACTCTGAGGTACCACTTCACACCTAGCAGATTGGATAAAATGATAGCATGGGAAAATAATGAATGTTGGAGGGGATGTGGCAAAATTGGGACCTTCATGCATTGCTGGAGGAGTTGTGAACTGATCCAACCATTCTGGATGGCAATTTGGAACTATGCCCAAAGAGCTCTAAAGGACTGCCTGCCCTTTGATCTGGCTATAACATTGCTGGGTTTGTACCCCAAAGAGATCATAGATAAACAGACTTTTACAAAAATATTTATAGTTGCTCTAATTGTGGTGACAAAAAACTGGAAAACGAGGGTATGCACTTTAATTAGAGAATGGCTGAACAAATTGTAGTATATTCTGGTGATGGAATACTATTGTGCTCAAAGGAATAATAAACTGGAGGAATTCCATGTGAACTGGAAAGACCTCCAGGAATTGATGGAGAGTGAAAGGAGCTTTGTATTCAGTGACTGATACTGTTATGATGATAATAACAGAATTTGGGGAAGCAGATAAATGTGTCTGGGCCAATAGACCTTCAAGTCAAGAACACTGATTGACAAGCTTCAATGAGAAAGGAGGGTGTTAGGCACTCCTGGATCTCAAACCCCTCCCCCCTAAACAGTAGCTGTTTTTCAGTTGGAAGATGGAGACTGGCTAAAATTCTTCTGGTAAGTTTCTGTTATGGCTGAACCTCAATGATGTTCCCTTTCTTTAATTTATATTCCTCACAGGTCTGATAGAGGAATAAGTAGAAGCTAGTTATCTAATTGATGAGGACAAAGATAAATGATCTTCTTAAAACTGGCAGCAGACAGGATTCAAACTAAATGTCCAGACTGAGTCCAGGCACAGATATTGAAGGTAAAGGTTATATTAAGAAGTAAAAAGGAAAACTATAGGAGTTAATGAAGGGTTTTGGATAAGGAAAGGTGACCCTGAACTATTAGGTTGAAGCTGCCCTTCCCCCGCCACCACAAGAGGGGATAAAGGCATTTAACTAAAACAGGCTCTCTTGTTATTAATGAATATTTTACTCTCTAATCATTAAATATTTGTTGTATTGAAGTTGATAAAGATCAACTCTATTAAACAGGCTAACCCTTATGTAGAAACCACAATGGCTTATGCCACAATGGCCACTCAAGTGATCCCCAAGTCTGGAGTAGTAAGCAGAGTGTCTGCTCACTTCAACCTCCACCAAACAACTGCCAACTCCTCTCAACTGCCCCCTCACCCAAAGTTCTCCAGGGGGGGGCCCTAGAATTCTGCATGAGGCTGTCCCTGTATCTTTGCAGGGATTCCATGCTTTCCATCTCCACATAACATAAGGTAAAATCAAATGTAATGGACTTCTGTACTGGCAGCAAAGCAATGACTCAGGACAATTCTGAGGGACTTATGGTAAAGAAGGATACCCACACTCAGAGGAAGAACTGCAGGAGTAGAGACACAGAAGAAAAACAACCTCTTGAACACATGGGTTGATGCAGACATGGTTGGGGATGTAGACCAGAAAAGACCACACCAATGCAACTATCAATAATATGTAAATAAGTCTTGATTGGTCACACATGTTAAAACTAGTGGAAATGTGGGTTGGATATGGGGGGTAGTGGTGAAGGGGAAAATAAAATAAAATATTTAAATAAATAAAAAGAATGAAGCAAGGATGCCTATTACCAAAACTAATATTTAATAATGTCCTAGAAATGTTAGTTATGGTAAAAGTGAAGAAATTTATGGAATAACAATAGGCAATAAGGAAATAAGGTTAGCCTTTCTAGCAGGTGATATGATGTTTTACTTAGAGAATAATAGAGAATCAATAAAAATTATCGAAACAATTAACAACTTTTGACAAATTGTAGAATATAGTATAAGCCCACATAAATCAGAAGTATTTATCTATACTAACAATAAATCCCAACAAAAAGAGAGAAATCTCATTTAAAATAACTGAACAATTGTAAAATATATGGGAATCTACATGCCAAGACATATCCAATTACAAAACACTTTTCACATAAATAAAATCATACCAAAAATTGGGAAAGCAGTGATTGTTCACGTATAGCTCAAGTCAATATAAAAATGATAATTCTGCCTAAATTAATTTTTTTCATCCAGTGTCATAACAATCAAATTACCCAAAGATTATTTTATAAAAGCACAAAAATGTTTCTCTGGTAGAACAAAAAGTCAAAAATATCAAGGGAACTGTTGGAAAAACAAACATGAGGAAAGGTGTTTTACCTTTACTGGAATTCCAACAGTATTATAAAGTGGCAACCATCAAAAAATATCTAGTATTGGTTAAGAAATAGTGTAATGAATATTTGGAATATAGTAGACACTCAACATACATTAGTAAATGACTATAGTAACCTAGTATTTGAAAAAAGGAAAAGATCCAAGCTTTTAGAAGAAGAACTCATTAATTGATGCATCAATGAACTCCTAGTGCCATACAGCAAGATAAAGCAAAATGGATACATGATTTAGAAATAGCACATAATTCTATAAACAAATAAGGGTAGCATCTAGGGATAAGAGGAGGATTTATGAACAAATAAACAGAAAACATTATGAGATATAAAATAACTTTGATTATATTAAATTTTTTAAAGTATTACTCAAAGAAAATCAATGTAATCAAAATTAGAAGGAAAACAATAACAAAATAGCAAGTGTCTCTAATGAAACATTTGTTTTTAAAATATATTTAGAACTGAGTCAAAGTATTCCCCAATTGAAAAATGGTCAAAATATAAGAAGAGACAATCCTCAGATGAAGAAACTAATATGTATTTAGTCATATGAAAAAGTTCTACAAATCACTATTTTAATAATTTTGTTTTTTAATTACACGTAGAAACAATGTTTAACAATGGTTTACTAACACATTGTGATCCAGATTTGCTCCCTCCATTCTTCTTTACCATTCCCATTCCTTCCCCCTCCATGAAAGGGTAAATAATCTGCTAATCTGATACAGGTTGTATCAGTACTATCATGATATATATGTTCTGACACAAGACACATGTTGCACATTAAAAAAACTCAAGAAGAAAAGAAAAGAAAAATGGTATGCTTCAATTTGTATTTCAACTCTGATTTCTTCTATTACTGTGGATTATTTTTCTCATCATTAGTACTTTGGTATTATCTTAGACTGTTATTAATAGGTTAGTCCTTCATAAATGGTCATCATGCAATATTTCTGTTGTATAAAATATTCTTTTGATTCTGCATATTTCAATTTGCATCACTTCATAGAAATCTTTCTGGGTTTTTTTTTCTGAAGTCATCTCATTTATCATTTTTAATGGCACAATAATATTCCATGGCAACCATATGCCACAACTTTTTTGGCCATTCCACAATTGATAGGCTTCTTATTAGTTTCCAATTTTTTGCTACTATAAAATGAATTTTTAGGAATCTTTTTATATGTACAAATATTTTTCCTTCTTTTCCTTTGATCTCTTTGGGATACAAACCTTGTAGGTGTATTGCTGTATCAAAGTATACCCATAATTATAGAGGTACCTTGACATACGAGTTTAATTTGTTTCATGGCCAAGCTTGCAATTCAATATGCTTGCATGTCAAATTGAATTTCCCCATTTAAATTAATGGAAATTCAATTAATCCATTGTGTTTTTTGTTAAAAATGTATGAAGCAACAAGGCAGTTGACTAGGATTTCAAGCTGTCAGTAGGCACTTGCCACTTACTACATGGATAATAATGAAGACAATAATCTTAAAATCTCCTCAGGGTATTACGTATTTTACAAAACTTTCATTTGAAAATACCTTAGTGAACTCTGCTCCCCTATTTGAGCCTCCTTTTTTCTCTTCTTTTCTTTTATAAATGATTTTATTTTCAATTTTCTTAACATTTTTATGCTATTATATTAGTTAAGAATCATACAAAACCACATAAGTTTTTACATACACGTATTTACATACATTAAGGCATAGGCTCTTTTTCACTTTGCTTTTATTCTCAAAACTAACTCTTATTTTCCTAAAAGTTAAATAAACATACTAGAAAGGAATTTTGATAACCTTCTTCATTTTCCTTACTCATGACTCTCTTTCACTTTAGCCGCTATAGTCAGGTATCTTAACTTGGAAATTTTGCCACAGATCCTGGCTTGGTCAGGGGAATGCTGACTCAGTAGCAAAGAATATTTAGCATTTATCTTCATCCAACTGATGTTTGCAATCTACTTCTAAATATTTATTAAGCAACCAAGCTTCAAATGTATTTATGCCTTTATAATCTTAGTTTCTTATGTCAAACACTTCATTGTTTAATATTGTGTGACCAATAACAGACATCCAATTTTCATGAAAGAAGATCTGTCTGGACCCTGATAATAGACTCTTGCTCCTGCCCTGTATCCATTTAAATTGATACTTTAAACATTGGATTCTGAGTGAGTACTTTAATAATCAAATTGGTGGTTCCATTCTTCATATAATTGATTCTTTGACCCAATTTTTATAACCTTGATTTAGTAAAAAGCAAAACAAAACAAAAACTGGGTTTTCAGACAAAGGATCTGGGTTAAATCCCCAATTTTCCCATATGCTATATGGTTTACTGGTTGAATGCCATCTATGATTTATGGTCCTCAGTTTTGACAACTGAAAAATGGAGGGGTTAGATTAGACATCTTCTAAGATCCCTTAAAATTTCTTACCTATGAGTCTATATTTCTTGTTCACATGGTCATATAAAAAGGCTATATGTAATTTTATGTTTCTACATGAATTCTCTCCTGTATTTTCATAGGTTGTTCTGTTATAAAACTACCCAAGTCTCTCTTCTGAGAGCACAAAGAACATTCAAAAACATAAGCTAATTCTAAATACAAGTCCACCAAAAAGTGCATTGATTTGGTAGATATTACTTTTTTGAAGGAAAAAAAAACAAAAACAAATTTCCCTTCCTCTTCAGGATGACCAATTTATTCTGATTTGAGTCAAGGCCAATGAGTCACAGTGATGTAAAATGGCTTAGAGGGATAAGCCAAAGTGACTGATGTTTTAGTCAATATCTGACACTGAGGTTAAATGATAACAACTGGTGGCACTCAGCTCAACAGACATAGCTAGATATCACTGTACTTCGTGCAATTTTAGAAATGTCCTTAATAAGTCATAGCAAAAAAGAAGATTTTTTTTCTGTTATTTTGAAATGGTTCACTATTTTAAGCAGGAGGGGAAAATGTCAAAAGAAGGGCAATGATGATAATTCAACTTGTCAGAAGGAGCATAAAAACATTTATTCTATAATATATACATAGATATTAAACATAAGATGCTGATATGTCATGTGTAAGATATGAAGAAATATAATTACTATATAGGATTTTTGTACAGATGTTATATATAGAGAAGATTTCATCAGGGAACCCTAATGAAATCAAGAAGGTATTGGTTAAGTAACATATTGGATGTTCCTCTTTACTCTCCATCTAAGATGCTATAACTCCTTTAGAAATAATAGGCATCTTTATATCTTTTTAGGTTGGCAAAGCACTGTGTGTCTATATGCATGTGTGTGAAATACACTCAAAATAATCCAACTCAAAAAAATGTCAGCATGACTTGTAACACTAAAGCCATGTTTTCAGGATATTCTCAAAATTTAAGATATATTTTTGTCATGTGAAGTTTCATGAAATATGTGTTTGTGATGCTACAGCATAATAAATGTCATTGGGGAGTATTCCTTTTGTACTAGGGACAGTAACACCTGAATGTATGCAAAATCACCATTACTGTAATAAGGCTGTATATGGTTGAGCATTCTTATGATTTTTGTCAGATTAAGTTTTTTTATGAAAACCATCTATCAATAAATTTAAGCATCTGATAGAAATTTATAATTTTAAAGAGTTGCTCAGGGCACTGAGATATTAAATGGCTCATCCAGCATCACATAGCCTTTATCCACTTTTAAAAAGTAAGGCTAGAATTTAGTTCTTCCTTTTTCTGAAGTCAGATTTCTAAGAAATAATTAAACATTTATTTAGAGCTAAATTTGCCCAAAGAATTGTATTAAGCACTGGGAAAAAATTAAAAAAAAATAAGATAGTCCCTCACCTCAAGGAGCTCACCTTCTAATTGAAGAGATAATTCTAAGGACTTTGAAGCTGAGAAATTTCTTTTCTATATCTTCAGTAGATGTGGTTGTAGCCCAAACAAGAGCCTTTATGAGACATAATATTGACTGAGTTTCATATCCTTACAAGACAGCTGCAGAGGCTGGGCCTGAAACATTTCCATCACAGAGATACTGTTGTTCAGAGTTGTGGACTATCTATATCCAGTGTTGAGGAAATGGTATGTGGTGATGGTGATCGAACTTTACTAGCACTTGCTTTCTCTTATCTCTCCTTCAGTGTGTTTCACTGCTTCAATTTGTTTAATTCATTTTACGTATGAATAGCAGTTGGTTGGCAGATAGTGGGCATGATTAGCCCCTTTTCCTTTGGAGTTGATTCCCTGGAAGACAGATATGAGGGTTTATCTGAAGCCAAGATCAGGAGTCTAGGGGAGATTTTCCAATCTGCCTGCTTATGACAGTTATTTAGAAGATATTGCTGTAAGTGATATAAAGTTAGGTCATTTCTACATAATTTCATCTTCCCACAGATATGGTTGCATAGGCTAGACTAGGAATAGGTCTGGTGGTCTGATAGGAAACTACCAAGGATACATCCAAATATTTAATGTATTCCAAGTGGGGCAGCAGATAGAGTGCCATTTCTGAAGTCAAGAAGACTCATCTTCCTGAGTCCAAATCTGGCCTTAGACACTTACTAGCTATGTGACTCTGGGCAAGTCACTTAACCCTGTTTGCCTCAGTCACTCATCAATAAAGTGAGTTGGAAAAGGAAATAGCAAAATCATTCTAGCATCTTTGATAAGAAAACCCTAAATGGAGTCATAAAGTGTCAAAAGCTATTGAAATTATTGAATAAAAACAAGGCTTTTTTACAATAGTCATTTACTTGAACATGAGTTTTAATTTATTTGGAACTTTATTCATATCTAGCTATGAAATAATATATACTTTAAGAACATATTTTTGTTATATAACCTGTTCTTCTTTATCAAAGGGGAGAATGTTTTAGTATTATTAATTAAAAAAAATTCTAAGATCTTTGGTTCTAACCTGCTGGCAACCACAGGTTTATATATATACATATGTGTATATGTATGTATGTATGTATATATATATATACAGGTTTCTAAACACACACATATATATACACATATATATACACACACATATATACATACATACATTTTTTCCTTGATGAGATATTGACACAATTTTGAATATTTTTCTCTGAAATCTGTATTGTTTCTGTCCCTCTTACTGTTCCCTAGGAAGGCAGGTAATATGAGCAGTTATAGATATGTTATCACACAGTACATATTGCCATTTTTGTCATGTTGTGAAAGAAGACATTGCTTATATTAGACAAAAATACATGGAGAAAAAAACATGAAGAAGGGTATGCTTCAATCTGCATTTGAACTCTGTTTCTTTTATGGCAGTAAACATTATTTTTTTGTCTTAATATCTCTGAATTGTCCTGGATTCTTGCCTTGTTGATAATAGGTAAGTCATTCACATTTGATCATTATACGCTATGGCTATTACTGTGTTGAATATTCTCCAGGTTCTGCTCACTTCACTTTGCATCATTTCATTTAAGTCTTTCCAGGTTTTCCTGTGATGATGTTGCTTGTCATTTATTATGGCACAATAGTATTCCATTACAGTCGTATACCACAATTTGTTCAGCCATTCACCAATTTATGAATATCCCTTCAGGTTCCAGTTCTTTGCAACAACAAAAGGAATAGTTACAAATATTTTTATATAATTGGATCCTTTTCCCTTATTCTTAGTCTCTTTGGGATACATATTTCATAGTGGCATTACTGAATAAGAAAGTATAAATAGTTTTTATTCCTTTTTGAGTATGTTTCCGGATGGCTTTCCAGAAGAGCTGTACCTCACCATTTCAATAATCATGTATTAGTGTCCCAATTCTTCAAAATTTTTATAGGCTGATTTTATGACTAGTGTTACTGTGCATGCAGGAAATTTCAAAGCAACTTTGAGTTGTAAAGTTCATTATAAAACTAGGAGATACATTTGCATCAAGAGTGTGGTAACCAGGAAAATTATTACCAGTAATGTAAACTTGTAGTAGATGAGATGATGGATAAGATGTTAGAATGTAAGTGAAAATTTTCTGCCTAAATTGACCATTAGAGATCAAAGAAAGGATTCTGTTAGCCATTATGATTGCAATACGTTGAACAAGGGAATTTTCTAGTTAATTCTCTAAATATAGCAATCAGAATAACAAGGATTCTATTAACTCTGCAATTTGTTGTCCCATAATGACTTCAAGTAGGTAAAAAAGATGAATCAATTACTATGGATATGAAAGAAAGGCATCTGGTAGAACCTGAAATAACTAATTATCATTTCTTCCCCCAGCTGTCCAATGAAAGGAAGCAGAGTGAACTAATCAAAGCTAGATTTAATAATGATAATTTTTATTATAAATTTAAAAGAATTAGATGTGGGTTATCTATAATTATTTTTATATACATGTTTCTAAAGTCTTATTAGGAAATACCTTTGTGATGTGGAGATGATCTTTGATTCTTGAATAGAATTCAAGTTATGATAGGTTATGAAATGGAAAGGACTAAAATATAAACCCAGTTACTAACTGTAAATTTATCTTCTACAGATACCAGTCTATATAATTTCAAATTATATATATATTTTAAAAACCTTTTAACTCTTTTAACTCTTTTTGATGCCCATTGCTTTTACATTGGTTTCATTTTTAAATATCTGCTTTGTTCTTTAGTAATCCATCTTTTGTGACATTTTTTAAAAGTCAATGTAAATAAACCAGTAAGGAAAAATGAGGATGGAAGATTTTTAGCAAAAATAGCCAAATATAAACAAATGTCAGCTTATGTGCATTCTACACTGAGACATTCAATTCCCCAAAAAGAAAAAAGGATATATTTTCTCCAGTCTTCTCTTCCAAAATTAGTCATGATTATACTATTCATTTTCATTTATTTTATTGTTCTTCACATTTAAATCATTGCAGCATTACATTACTTTTCATATTGTTACTTTCTCTTCATTAGTTTATGTGTTCCCATGTGCTTTAAAATTCCTATTCATCCCTTTTTTTATAACGCAATATTTTTTATTCATGTAAAAATTTACAACTATCTCCTCAACAATGGCCCTCAAACCTTGTCCCTAATTCTTTCTTACAATAAAAGAATAAAATTACAAATTTCTCAGTTATAGCAACTGGGGAATACAATACACTCTGGAGTCATTCTGATCTATTTCCCTCTATTAAATATCCATATATTCTTTTACTTTCAATTTTATTAATTTCTCTCTTGATTTTTAGAATTTCTAATTTAGTTTTCATCTGGAGATTTTTTAAATATCAGTTAATTTTTACTTTTAGAAAAATTTTTCATGGTTACATGATTTATGTTTTTACTTTACCCTTCACTCCCTCAAGTTCCCAACCCACAGCTAACTCTCATTTCCACTTTTTTTTTAACATTTTATAATATTTATTTTTTAGAAAAGTTAACATGGTTACATGATTCATGCTCTTACTTTCCCCTTCACCTCCCGACATCTCCCCCTCCCATGGCCAATATGCATTTCTACTGGTTTTAACATGTGTCATTGATCAAGACCTATTTCCAAATTGTTGATAGTTGCATTGGTGTGGTAGTTTCAAGTCTACATCCGCCATCATTGTCCATCTCAACCCATGTGTTCAAGCAGTTGCTTTTCTTCTGTGTTTGCTCTCCTGCAGTTCTTCCTCTGAATGTGGGTAGCATTCCTTACCATGAGTCCCTCAGAATTGTCCTGGGTCATTGCATTGCTGCTAGTACAGAAGTCCATTACATTCAATTTTACCACAGTGTATCAGTCTCTGTGTACAATGTTCTTCGGGCTCTGCTCCTTTTGCTCTGCATCAATTCCTGGAGGCCTTTCCAGTTCACATGAAATTCCTCCAGTTTATTATTCCTTTGAGTACAACAGTATTCCATCACCAGTATATACCACATTTTCTTCAGCCATTCCCCAAATGAAGGGCATAGCCTTCCTTTCCAGTTTTTTGCCACCACAAAAAGTGTGGCTATAAATATTTTTGTACAAGTCTGTTTATCTAAGATCTCTTTGGGGTACAAACCCAACAACGGTATGGCTGGATCAAAGGGCAGGCATTCTTTTATAGCCCTTTCAGCATAGTACCAAATTGCCATCCAGAATGGTTGAATCAGTTCACAACTCCACCACAGTGCATTAATGTTCCAATTAGGCCACATCCCTTCCAACATTCATTATTCTCCCCTTCTATCATTTTATCCAACCTGCTAGGTGTGAGGTGGTACCTCAGAGTTGTTTTGATTTGCATTTCTCTAATTATTGGAGATTTAGAACACTTTCTCATGTACTTATTGATACTTTTGATTTCTTTACCTGAAAATTGCCTATTCATGTCTCTTGCCCATTTATCAATGGAGAATGGCTTGATTTTTTATATAATTAATTTAACTCCTTGTACATTTGAGTAATTAGACCCCTGTCAGAATTTTTTGTTATAAAGATTTTTCCCAATTTGTTGTTTCCCTTCTGATTTTGACTACATTGTTTTTGTTTGTACAAAAGCTGAGTTTGATATAAAAATAATTTATTTTACATTTTGTAATTTTCTCTAACTCTTGCTTGGTTTTAAAAATCTTTCCTTTCCCAGAGACCTGACAAGTACTCTATTCTTTGCTCACTTAACTTATTTATAGTTTCCCTCTTTATATTCAAGTTATTCACCCATTCTGAAATTATCTTGGTGTAGGGTATGAGATGTTGATCTAAAACTAATCTCTCCATTATTGTTTTCCAAATTTCCCAGCAGTTTTTGTAAAAGAGTGGATTCTTGTCCCAAAATTGAGCACTTTGTGTTTATCATACACTGTCTTGCTGATGTCATTTATCCCAAGTCTATTCCACTGATCCTCCCTTCTGTCTCTTAGCCAGTACCACATTGTTTTGATGACTGCTGCCTTATAGTATAGTTTAATATCTGGTATTGCTAAACCCCCTTCCTTCACATTTTTTCTCATTACTTCCCTTGATATTTTTGATCTTTTGTTATTTCAAATGAACTGTGTTACAGTTTTTCCTAATTCAGTAAAAAAGTTTTTTTGGTAGTTTGATAGGTATGGAACTAAATAGGTAAATTAATTTGGGTGAGAATGGTCATTTTTATTATGTTAGCTCGTCCTACCCATGAGCAATCAATGTTTTTCCAATTGTTTAGATGTAGTTTTATTTGTCTGGAAAGTGTTTTGTAGTTGTTTTCGTATAATTCCTAGGTTTGCTTTGGTAGATAGATTCCTAAGTATTTTATATTATCTATGGTGATTTTAAATGGTGTTTCTATTTCTACCTCTTGCTGCTATGATGAGTTGGAAATATATAGAAATGTTGATGATTTATTTGCATTTATTGGGTATCCTGCAACTTTGCTAAAATTGTTGATTATTTCTACAAGCTTCTTAGTTGATTCTCTAGGATTTTTAAGTAGACCATCATATTATCTGCAAAGAGTGATAGCTTAGTCTCCTCATTATGTATTTTGATACTTTCAATTTCTTTTTCTTCTCTAATTGCTACTGCTAGTGTTTCCAGTACAATTTTGAATAATAGAGGTGATAATGGGCATCCTTGTTTCATGCCTGATCTTACTGGGAAGGTTTCTAATTCATCACAATTGCATATGATACTTGTTGATGACTTTAGGTATATACTATTTATTATTTCTAGGAAAGGACCTTCTATTCCTATACTTTTCAGTGTTTTCAATAGGAATTGGTGCTATATTTTGTCAAAGGCTTTTTCAGCATTTATTGAGATAATTATGTGATTATTGTTTGTTAGATTGTTGATATGGTCAATTATGTGGATGGTTTTCCTAATGTTGAACCATCCTTGCATTCCTGGTATAAATCCCACCTGATCATGGCTGATGATCCTCTTGATCACTTGCTTGAGTCTCTTTGCTAATATTCTATTTAAGATTTTTGCATCTATGTTCATTAAGGTGATTGATCTGATGTTTTCTTTCTCTGTTTTTGATCCACTTGGTTTTGGAATCAGTACCATATTTGTGTCATGAAAAGAATTTGGTAGGACTCCTTCTTTGCTTATTATATCAGATAATTTGTATAGTATTGGGATTAGTTGCTCTTTGAATGTCTGATAGAATTCACTTGTGATTCCATCAGGGCCTGGCAATTTTTTTAGGGAGTTCTTTGATGTCTTGTTCAATTTCTTTTTCTGATATGGGATCATTTAGGTATTCTATTTCTTCTGCTGTTAATCTAGGCAATTTATATTATTGTAAATATTCATTCATATATCCTAGATTGCTATATTTATTGCCATATAATTGGGAAAAATTGTTTTTAATGATTGCTTAAATTTCCCCTTCATTAGAGGTGAGGTCTCCCTTTTCATCTTTGATACTGTCAATTTGTTTTTCTTCTTTCCTTTTTTTATTAGATGGACCAGTATTTTGTCTATTTTATCTGTTTTTTCAAAATATTAGCTTCTAGTCTTATTTATTAATTCAATAGTTCTTATACTTTCCATTCTACTAATTTCTCCTTAATTTTTAGTATATCCAATTTAGTTTTCATCTGGGAATTTTTAATTTCCTCAATTTCTAATTTTTTAAGTTGCATGCCCAATTCATTAACCTCTGCCCTCCCTAATTTGTTAATATATGCACTCAAGGATATAAATTTCCCCCTGAGTACTGCCTTGGCTGCATCCCACAGAGATTGGTAGGATGTCTCATCATTGTCATTCTCTTCAATGAAATTGTTGTTCGTTTCTATGATTTATTCTTTGACTAGCTGATTTTGGAGAATCATATTATTTAATTTACTATTAGTTTTTGATTTGCATGTCCAGGTACCCTTACCAATTATTATTTTTATTGCATTATGATCTGAGAAGCTTACTTATTATTTCTGCTCTTTTGCATTTGTTTGCAATGTTTCTATGCCTTATTACATGGTCAATCTTTGTGAATGTTCCATGTGCAAAGAAGGTGTATTCCTTTTTGTCCCTATTTATTTTTCTCCACATATCTATTAAATCTAATTTTTCTAAGACTTCATTCATCTCTCTTATCTCTTACTTATTTAGTTTTTGTTTGATTTATCTAGATCTGAAAGAGGAATATTTAGGTCTCCCACTAGTATGGTTTTATTATCTATTTCCTTCTTGAGTTCTACCATTATCTCCTTTACGAATTTCCATGCTATGCCATTTGGTGTATACATATTGAGCATTGTTATTTCCTCATTGTCTATACTGCCTTTTATCAGGATGTAATTACCTTCCCTGTCTTTTTTAGTCATATCTATTTTTACTTTGGATTTCTCAGAAATGATTGCCACTCCTGCCTTTTTTTCTCCTTTGAAGCCCAAAAGATTTTGCTCAAGCCCTTTACCTTAAACTTGTGTATTTCTAACCACCTCATATGTGTTTCTTGTAGACAACATATGGTAGGATTTTGGTTTCTCATCCACTCTGCTATTTGCTTCCATTTAATGGGCGAGTTCATCCCATTCACATTCAGTTATAATTATCAGTTGTGTATTTGCCAACATTTTGGTATCCTCTCCTAGTTCTACCCTTTCTTCTTACATTATTTCCTTTTTAACCAGTGATTTGCTTTAAGCCAGTAACCCTTGTACCCTCCCTTGATTTACTTCCCTTTCAACCCCCTCCCTTATTATTTTCCTCTTTTTATTTTTAAGGCCTAATGAATTCCCTCCTCCTTCTTCTCCCCTCCCTTTTTTGACCTCCCCACTCCCTTGCTCCCCTTGGTTTATCCCTTTTGACTTTCTCAGTAGGGTTAGATAGGGTTTTATATCCCAATGGATATAGCTACTCTTCCCTCTCAGTCTTTTCACTTTGTTTTATTTGTTTTTGCTGTTTTGAGAGATCATTAGCTTCAACTTGCCCAATTCTTATCTTTAGAGAATCATTTTCTGCTATAATCCTTTGATTTTCCTTTTTGATTTGGTCTATCCTGTTTTCCAGCTGTTTGATTTTGGTCTCCAATTTGCTTATCAATTCTTTTGATTTGGGGGCATCTTTTTCATATTGCCCAATTCTAGCTTTTAGAGACTGGTTTTCCTTTTCAATCTGGTCATTTCTAGTCTTCAGTTTACTTGCCTCACTTTCCAATTGCAAAATTCTACCTTTTAAACTGTTATTTTCTTGCCAGATCTCTTCCATCTTTCTCATAATCTCAGATTTGAACTCTTCAAGACCTTGTGACCAGTTTTCATTTTTGGGGAAGGTTTGGATATGGTTACTTGTTTATTCTCCTCTGCTGTTTGCTCTTTTGTCTGGATTTTTTCTGTGTAAATGTTGTTCAGTGTTAAACGTTTCTTCTTGATTTTTCGCTTCTGGGTTTCCTGTGTCTGGCTTACCATTTTTATCCCAGTGTCCTCTCAGCTTTATCCTCATGCCCACAGCCTGTCTGCATGCTTTAGACTCCTGAGGTCTTAGGTTTAGTTGTTCTCAGGGTCAAGGCTCCTGGTGGTCCCCTTGCTTGTACTTCTGCCTGAAGCTGCTTTAACAGTCTCAGGGCACTGTTTTCATAGTCATGCACCCCTCTGCACTGGGTCCCCACCCAAGGTCCATGCCTGAGCTCAAGATCCATGTCCTTGACTGAGCTCAGGTTCCACATCCACGCCTGTGCTCAGGGTTTGTGTTCAAAATCTGCACATTGTTTAGGCCCTTGAAGTCTTAAATCTTGCTGCTCTCAGGAGCAGGTCTTGGTGATACCAGGTAGCTGCCAATGACTTAATGAGTGCCCCAAGCTTGCTCTAATTCTTTTGTGCTGTTTTTGGAGTTGTAGTTAGGGTGTGGATGGGGTTGTTCAGCTCGTGGTTTAGTGAGAGCTGTTTCACCGCTTTATAGCATGGAAATGCCCCAATTCTATGTACCTTGAATGCTTTACCCTGTTATGGGGTCCCTCGGTTCGTCTGGATTTGTTTTTTTTTTTAAACCCTTGTACTTCGGTGTATTGTCTCATAGGTGGAAGATTGGTAAGGGTGGGCAATGGGGGTCAAGTGACTTGCCCAGGGTCACTCAGCTGGGAAGTGGCTGAGGCCGGGTTTGAACCTAGGACCTCCTGTCTCTAGGCCTGACTCTCACTCCACTGAGCTACCCAGCTGCCCTGGATTTGTTTTTATGTCTTCTTGATGTGTCCTATATGCATAGGTTAGGAGAGATCAAGCAGTTGCTTTTTACTCTGCTGCCATCTTAACCCGGAAAAAAAAAGTCTATATATTCTTCTAGTACTGAAGTTTTGTATTTAAATTCAACTGGTAGCTTTTAAATGACTATGTCATTCAAAATATTTTTGTACTGCTCAGCATTTATATACATATGTAGATGCATTTATAAATATATAATTACATAGTTATATATAGTTATAAAATCTAATGTGCTTTGTATAAGAGCTTTTATGTTTTGATAGAAATTTTAATAAGAAACACAACACAGATCATACACTGATTAATCTGAAACTCACATCATCTATCTGGGGGTGATCCTTTTCTTCAAGGTTTTTTTCATTAATGTTTCTCACTTAGATTAGTTAACAGACAATTTTCACAAAGCATTTATGAAAAATAAGTTCTTCTAGGGGCTGTGTAAATAGAATTAGCTCGATCCCATTAATAGTCAAAAAATCTACTCAACCCAGGCGTGCTAATGATGTCACTCCCACCTCCCTTAGTGGGGAGGGGAGATAAGTTACCCACACGTGACAATAAGTAACAAATCAAGAATAAGGGACTGCCCTTTGGGCAGTCCAAATCAATGTAGAAACTGCCATTTGTCCATTTGAATTAGAGGTGGACCACAGGAAGTGATGAAATACACGTTCTCTTTAAGTAAGTTAGTGAACTTCCTGTGGGGGCAGTTGCCGTCTGGAACTGGAAGAAGAAGCATCTCCTGAAACCACAGACAGCTTACACTCTGTATTGTCACGTGGGTAAGTTAGGCTGACTTCCTTGGCCTAGCTGGGCCAATTCTAAACTGGGCCCTGTGGCTTACAGCTTCATTTATTTAGAATTCTAACCTCCCTTTTCTCTTTATCCCTACTTTACCTACCTGATTGTAAATAAATTCTTCAACCCGATGCTGACTTGGGTCTGATTTAATTATGGAATCAACCTAATTGTTGATTCCTGGCGGCCACATATTTTTAATATATAGCTATAATAACAAAATTTTAATTCTTACAAATTTGGCTGACCACTTTGGTCTCTCGAACTTCCTCAATCTTCCTGAATTTTCTTGAATTCTTCTTTATACCTATCCTTAAGTCAGCCTTCTCACAGCACGCCTTGGAGCTTCGGTCGATATAAAGCTGCTAGACTGGTGAGATCAAAAAAACCTGGGGACCCTAAAAATTTAGTGAGGTTGTCTCTTTGTCTTAAGGAAAGAAATAAGCCTATTAGGAGGCCTTGGCCACACCTGGGAAGGACTGCTCAGTTCTCCAAGCCAGGCCAGGAGCACACCTGAATAAGATTTAAAAGCAGCCAAATAGAAGCAGGAGGCACTAGGCTTATTTAGTAGAATTAGGGAGAGTAATTTTTTTTTAGGCTACAAATAGGCTTAAACTCTGTTCTATTTCAAACCGTATTTTTAGTTTTAAAATCTTTAGAAAAAGCAAAAGCCTGGTGGGGCCAGCTAGAATTTAAAAAAAAAGCCGTTTTTTTCCCCCACAGTAGAAGGCACATAACTTTAAAGAAAAGAAATTCTTCAGACTTTTACAATCCAATAGAGCCTCCCAGAACCAAAATTAGCTTTTGAAAGACACTCCCAACTTTTTGCCTCAGGCAAAAAGCCCTGCCTACCCTCAAAGAGCTTTATCTCTAGTACTCAGCCTCAGGCTATAGCCTTTGTCCTCAGCCAGGCAGGAACAAAAGGAAGTCTTGACCCAAACAATAGAACTAGCCCAACCCTTAGTAAGAGGAAGACCTTACCCACTAGTGATATCTACTGACAAGAGTAAGAATGTGGTGGTTTCAAACCATTATTGATGAAATAAATTCTAGATTTCAGACTTTAAAACGCTGGATCCAGTCCATTTTAACGGCTGGTATGATGTTTATTTTTGGAAAAATAACACCAGACAATACCCTTCAAGGGCTGTTTGATGCACTGTATGTAGGTGTGATAGTAAGTGTGATAATACTCATAGTAGGTGGAATAGTTTATCTTTACTTCTCTCAAAAGAAACTGCCAGAGAAGCTGGATGACACTAACTCAGAGAGATTTAGTAAGATAGAGAAGAAAGTGGAGAATATAGAGGAGGGCCAAGAGCAACTGCTGGCTTATATAAAAAACCATGCTAAGCATTTAAGAAGGAGAAAACAGTTTAAAAAGAAGTTCCAACAAAAGAGAGAATTATTCCTCCATAGTTCCGCTTTTGAGGATTCCTCCTATGAAAGCGCTCCTGACACACCCTCTCCTCAGCCCATCCCCTGTCCCCAACCCCTACTGCCCCCTCCTCAACCC
>NC_058130.1:654181271-654224081 GCF_016433145.1 Gracilinanus agilis
AGAGCAACTGCTGGCTTATATAAAAAACCATGCTAAGCATTTAAGAAGGAGGAAACAGTTTATAAAAAAGTTCCAACAAAAGAGAGAATTATTCCTCAATAGTTCCGCCTTTGAGGATTCCTCCTATGAAAGTGCTCCTGACACACCCTCTCCTCAGCCCATCCCCCCTCCCCAACCCCTACTCCCTCCTTCTCAACCCGTTCCCTTCCCCCAACCGATCCCGCCCCCTCCCCAACCCCTACTGCCCTCTCAACCCGTTCCCTCCCCCCAACAAATCCCACCCCCTCCCCAACCCATACCACTACATCCCCAGCCCGTCCTGCTCCCACCTCCTCAACCTGTCCAACCCACCCCTCAGCCCCTCCTACAGACATTCAGGGCTACTGCTATTGCTGCAGGACATACATTCCCTGCCATTCAGGATAGCACAACACTATTTCCTTTATGAGAAGTACCTACTTTTAATACTGAAGGAGACCTGGTATCTGTAAAACACTTTACTCCCTTCAGCCCTGATGATTTAGCTGGATTGAAAAAGAATACGCCTAGTTTTGAAAAAGAACCATTTTTAGTTTTAAAAACATTAGAAAATATATTTGATACTTATGACCCTACTTGGCAGGACGTTGAAAATGTTTTAGGAGCACTTCTGACACATGGTGAGAAAGAGAGGATCATTAATCGGGCCAATCGTAATAAGAGTAAAGACACACCTAACTGGCCCCATAAAAATCCAAAATGGAATTACAACTCTCCAACAGATATTAAAAAATTACATGATGGCAGGCAAGCATTATTAACAGCTGTAAAAGCTTGTGCTGACACAGGATACATGTGGGACAAATTCGAAAAAACTAAACAGCGTGCCGATGAAACTCCGTCCCATTTTATGGACAGACTGATTGAGGTTGCAAGGATATATATGGACCTTGACTTAACAGTAGAACGGGAATTAAAACATGTACGTAGACAATTTGTAGAAAATTCCTGCAAAGTAGTCAAAGACTATTTTAAGACTAATTGCCCAAGTTGGGATAAAATGAGCCTTGAAGAATTAAGGAAGACAGCATCTTGTGTTTTTAGAAGCCAAGAAGGAGAACAGGAGGATGATACTGACTCGATAGATATTTTAAAAGCAGAAAATAAAATGCTAAAGGCAAAACTAAAAAATAAAGGAGAGATTATAGCCCCTCTCCAAGAATCTAATACTCAGCATGCTAACTGTTCCTTTTGTGCAAAAAAGGGCCATACAATGATGACTTGTAGGAATTTCTTTAAGTTTTTCAGAAATAATACCCAACAAACAGATAACTATAGGAATAACAACGGAAACAGGAATAGCAATAATAATGATGATAATTCCAGGAATAATTTTAGGCATGATAGGAATGCTAAATATAAACCTCGGGATGATGATAGCTCATACCAAGTGACCCCACAACAGTATATCTCAAGTGGAACTCGCCCCCGAACTAATCAAGGTGGTAATGCCCCTCAGGGGGGTGCCCATGGAGCCCAAGCATCTTTATGAAGGTGCATGGGGGGAGGGACGGCTTTGAAATCAGAAAGGGAAACCTTTGACTTTCCCGACCATGATGTTCTAATGCCTATTATCCCTATACACTCCCCCCCAAATAGAAAGAAACCTTATATAACCCTAAAAGTGGGTAATTCATGTTATGACTGTTTACTGGACACTGGAGCTTCAAGATCAGTACTGGTGAGCAAACCAGATGTAAACTGTAATTCTATTGGCTCTCTAAACGTAGTAGGGGTATCAGGGACATCTCAAAAGGTCCCAGAACTTTCTCCTCGTATGGTAAGCCTTGGACCTTTATCAATAGAACACTCCTTTCTTTTAATGCCTGGATCCCCCACAAATTTACTGGGAAGGGATCTATTATGTAAACTTAAAGCCACAATAATTTGTAATCCAGATGGTTCCATGTCACTGGAATTGCCAGAGGACTCTTTAAACCTACTCCCTGTACTTCTTTCAGAAGAGCAGGAAGTAAAAGAGCCTCCCATTTTTAAAATCCCAGATGATATTCCAGAGTCTCTATGGGCTACATCTTCTACTGATGTAGGCCTACTTAAATCAGCTGTACCTGTTCAGATTAGAACAAAAGGAGGGCCAGCTCCCTCCATTCCTCAGTACCCCTTATCAAAAGAAGCCATTGAGGGAATTACCCCAGTGATAAATTCACTAATTGAGCAAGGAATAATAATCCCGTGCAAGTCAGAATATAATACACCTATTTTACCTGTCAAGAAGCCGAAATTAGGCCCAGATGGAAAACCCCAATATAGATTTGTTCAGGATCTAAGGGCTATAAACAATCATGTTATAAAGAGACACCAAGTGGTTTCAAACTCAAACACAATTATTTCTTCTATTCCCAGCACAGCCACTTACTTTACAGTCGTGGACCTGTGCTCAGCCTTTTTCTCAATTCCTATTCATGAGAATTCCAGACATATATTTGCTTTTACCTGGAATAATTCTCAGTGGTCATGGGCCCGTCTTCCCCAAGGATTCTGTGAGAGCCCGTGTATTTTTGCACAGATTTTGAGCCAAGATACAGAAAATATAATATTTAAAAATAGTAAATTGATTAAATATGTAGATGACTTGCTCCTGGCTTCACCTGATGCTGAAACATGCCAGGAAGATAGTAAACATCTTCTTTTAGAGTTACATAAAAGAGGACATAAAATATCAAAAGAAAAAGTGCAGTGGTGTCTCCCCAGAGTGGAATATTTGGGGTTAATCTTGACAGCTGGTGCACGACATATATCCCCTAAGCACATTGAGAATATTCAAAAATTGAGCAATCCTACCACTAAAAAACACTTAAGAGCAATCCTAGGAGCAACAGGTTTCTGCAGACAATGGATCCCTTGCTATGGGGAAATTACTAAACCCCTTATAGCATTAACAAAAGATTCAGTCCCTGAACCACTTAAATTAGAGCCAGAACACAAGTTAGCTCTATCGAATTTAAAACAAGCTATTCTGTCTGCTCCTGCTCTAGGCATCCCAGATTATAACAAACCATTTACTTTATATGTACATGAGCGTAGAGGAGTAGCTTCAGGTGTTTTAACCCAAACTTTGGGACCATACCAGCATCCAATTGCTTATTATTCAGCTCAGCTAGATCCTATAGCTGCAGGTGCACCACCATGCCTTAGAGGTGTAGCTGCCACAGCTCTGTTAGTGACAAAAACTGTTGATCTAGTATTGGGATGCCCATTAACAATTATGTGCCCACATGAAGTGGAAGCATTACTGCTAAGACATAGAACACAGGCATTTTCTGATCAGAGAATTACAAGGTATGAAATAACCTTGCCAAATAATGAAAATATTACTTTAAAACGTTGTACAACCCTTAACCCAGCCACCTTACTTCCAGATTTACCAGTTTCAGAAGAACCTTTACATAATTGTGAAACAATAGTGTCCATGGCTGAAAAGCCTCGAGACGATCTCCTGGACACTCCTTTAGAGAATCCTGATTTAATTTTATTTACTGATGGCTCTTCATTTATGAGGGATGGCATACATTACACTGGAGCTGCTGTAGTTACAGAATTTAACACTGTATGGTCAGCTTCACTGCCCTCAAATCTAAGTGCTCAAGCCGCAGAACTCATAGCTCTAAAACATGCATGTATAATTGCCAAAGATAAAAAGGCTACAATTTATACAGATTCTCGATATGCATTTGGAATATGTCATGCAGTGGGTATGTTATGGCTCCAGAGAGGATTTTTAACCTCAGCTGGAAAATCTATAGCTAATGAAAAATTATTAATGAAGTTCTTTCTGCTCTCCAGCTACCTAAAGCCCTAGCTGTAGTTCACTGCTCTGCTCATACAGGTGGCACTGACCCTGTCTCTAAGGGAAATAATCGGGCAGATATTGCTGCAAAGCTAGCAGCAATAGAAGGGCCTGAATTAATTTTAACATTAACAACCCCTGATGACTTAAATTTATCACTTTCCTATGATGAGAAGGAAATAACAAAATGGAAGCAGAAATTTAAAGCCAAACAGATAAATGGAGTATGGGTGTCCTCTGAAGGAAAACCCCTGCTCCCTAGACACTTTTATCGCCAAATGTGCCAATCTATTCATAAAAATGGTCATTTTGGTACCCAGGGCATCGTGGACTCTGTTAAGAGAGTATGGATAGCTCCTGGCATAACCACTATAGCCTCTAAAGTGTGTGCAGCTTGCCCTACTTGCCAAGCATATAACCAACACGCCTTTCGTGGCAAGGCTTTTGGTGGGCGTCCATTGGCTTACACACCTTTTGAGCACCTACAAATTGATTTCATAACAATGCCAAAGGCTGGACAATATAAATTCTGTCTGGTCATAGTGGATCAACTGACCAAGTGGCCGGAAGCATTTCCTACTGCCCGAGCCACATCAGCCTTTGTTGCCAAGGTGCTTTTAAAAGAAATCATTCCTCGTTTTGGTCTGCCCGCACGTATTGACTCGGACAGAGGGAGTCACTTTACTGATTCAGTTTTATCTGAAATATATTCATGCCTGGGGATAACTCCAAAATTCCATGTACCATATCACCCCCAGAGCTCAGGCCAAGTTGAACGGATGAACAGAGAACTTAAAACCATGATTGGCAAATTATGTACTGAGACACATCTAAAATGGCCTGAAATTCTCCCTCTAGCTCTATTTTATCTTAGAAGCAGACCTAGGGGAGATCTACACATCTCACCATATGAGATGCTTTTTGGACATCCTCCTATACAAGCTAAACCTTTTTCTCCTGCATATACATCACTATTAGGAGGAGATACTTCTATTGCTTCCTATATACAGGAATTGCAACACAGACTGCGCGAACTCCATGAATCTGGAACTGCAGTACAAGCAGGACCAATAGACTTTTCACTTCACGACCTGAATCCAGGAGACAAAGTGTATATAAAGAACTTCCAGCACACTGGGGCAACCCAGCCTTCGTGGGATGGCCCGTTTGAAATTTTAATAACCACCCCAACAGCTATAAAGATCGGAGAAAAAGACTCTTGGATTCATTGCTCACATGTAAAGAGGGCATCTTCTATTGAACCTGATTGACTGTTTCCTGTTACCTGCATTGGAGATAACAGTTCATGGACTCATGGATGTTAATTTGGAATCATTGGTTTGTCTTGATTTTTTCCCTGATTTTATTTTTAAATTTTCTTATTGATTTACCTAATATCTTTTAATAGAATAATTGATATTTTTTTGTCTTTTTTCTCATTTCTTGTACTTGAGTACATATAATCACTTAATTTTTTTCATTATTTTTTGCAATGCTATAATTTTAATATATGTAATTGCTGTAATATTACTGCTTACTCACAAGGTTTAGACTCCAAGAACTTGCCATATATTGTTAAATGTTATGGGACTGTGATTAATGCTTCTGTCTAATTCCAGGAGAAGGGAACACATGAGCCATTAATGGTGCTAAGGAAAGCACAAGGTCATGAAGACCGACCGACAAATCCAATGGGATTTCTGAGAACATCTGCACAGTGCCAAGGAGCACGAGGTTAAAGAGATCATACATATACAGGTGGGATTGAGGTACTCCCACGCCAACACTGAGGACTTGAACTCAGTGTAAGAATCGAAGCTGCGACGCTTAACATATGTTAAGACGTAGGACTCTCCGAACTACACTGCCAGTCAGGTACCGCAGGTTGGCTATTATCTGGCTCACCCATATATTCCTGAGAGTAAAGGGAATGACAGACGCTTCCCTTGCATTTAAATCTGGTCCTTTTTTCTCTCTTATAGAATGGCAACTTCCTGTAGTCTTAGCTGCAAATGGGTAAGTGCAGTATTACTGCATTGTATCCTACAGACTAGTAGGATGGAAATTATAATTGATTAGACCCTAATACAAGGGCCTGTATTCCTGAAAATATTCAATATGATATGATTAGACCAGACTTCTCACTTATCTAACATTGTAGAAGAAAGTTCAACATCTGAAAAAAAGTTCTCTTTCTAAGAATTCAGATTTCAATATTTCTACATCAAATATATGCCTTCATTGTACCTAATTATTAGTGCATAAAATACAATACTATAATTGAAATGAAAGGGACTTTAGATGTCTATCCCAAATTTATTTTTCCAAGATGAAACATTTTACCTCAAATTATTGTCATGAGATATAATTGTTATTTCTACATGTTATTTAGTTAGACATCGCCTTATTCTAAAAGGATCTATCTTTTTAATATGCCTTAAAATGTTTAATTTATTGTTCACTCCTTCCTATACTCTTTCCTAAATATTTCCATCTTAATGATAGATCACCTTTACTTGTAATAAAAAAAGTTCTCTAATTAGTGAGAATTTTTCTGTGACATAAAACTCTTATTGCAAAACCTCATTTATAATACGAATAATGTAGTTTGAATTTAAAAAAATAGACATTAAAGCTAATTCCGATAAGGGACTTCTCTAGTTCCAGGGGTGGAGCCAAGATGGCAGAATAATCCAGAGCAGCTCAGTGCCACCATGAAAATCCTCTTTGATCAAGATTAAAATATCACCACAAAATGAATACAGGATTGAAAGAACAAATGAGGAGACAGAGTGAAACAACTTTCAAGGAAAGAAAAATCCAAAAAGTAGATAAAGAACTTCTGGGGCAATGGGGTAAGAGGAGAGCAGACACATCAAGAAGTTGTAGCAAGGAAGGAAGAGCAAGCCAGGATGAAGCCACAGTGAAAGAGCAAGGCAGTAGTGAAGACCTGAACCCCAGCACAACTCCAGGAGTAGACAGTGCATACCTGGCTGGTGCTAGCCAAATTGGAAGCCTAGAGCACTGCTCAAGCCTGCATTGAGGCCCCAAATTCCAAGGGATGGCAGTGTATAACATACCTGATTGTCATGGACCCACAGTGAGGGTCCCTGCCCAAGCTTATAGCAAAGCTCCGAGCCCTAGTAAAAGGTATTCATCAGAATAAATGGCCCATGTAAGTCCAGAGTAAGAACAAGAGCCTTCATTCAGTCTTAAGATGAGGCCCCAAGCCCCAAAATAAGGTAACTCACATTATTCTGAACTGCAACCCATAAGGAGTTCCTAAAGGTGACAGAATCAACAGTGTGAGGTGGCTTTCTGAACTCCAAGACCACAGATCATCATGCCAAATTGGAAGAACTGAAACCTCCATAAACCCCAAACTGAATGTAGCATCAGGGAAAAATGAAGTTTAAGAAAGCATAGCATCAACTCTAATAACAAAGTCCATAATTAAGAAAAAAGTTTATAATAATTAAAATTAAATTATGAGGCTGTTATCAACTTTAGTAGCTTATTACATCAAAGTAGTGATAGTAAAGAGAGGGAAATGTAGGAAAGAGACAGAGAGTTGCCTAGCTAAGTATCCTAATTGCTGTTCTGAGGGATTGAAGCTCACCACTGTCAAACTCTCCTTTAGGTCTAATCTCAAGTCAGAAGAGGGTGAGAGTCTCCTTAGCAAGAGACACCAGAGCAATAATATCTCTTCAGTCAGTCCCCAGTGCCAGAATCGGAATCGGAATCCTGAATGCAAATCAGAATGGGAATCCAAATGTCCTTCAGAATCTCCACCAGAATCTGAGTCTCAATCCGAATGTTTTCCAGAACCATAGTCTCACCTTTTAAGACATTTTCTCCACCAATTAGCTCTCCCACATCACATCTCAGGAAACAATTATAGACCCTTAATTTGCCTGGCACCACCCAGAGTGGCAGTGCTTGTAGAATCAATTTCCTCTCACTTTGGTTTCAACTTATTTTCACTGCGGGCATATGTATCCTTGCACATCTCAAAGGACCTCCAGATCCCTAATTGATTAAATTTAAAGGGAGAGGAGCTCCAAGTCCCTGCTTGATTAAACAAAGGGAGATGAATTCCTTTCTCACAAGTTAGTAAAAACAAAGAAAGAAAGAAAAAGGTTGGGGAAATGAGCAAAGAGCAAAAAACAAACAAACAAAAAAGTCCACCAAAACATTGAAAATTATTGTGAAGACCAAGAAGAGCAATGCACAGACTGAGAAGAGAAAAATGAGCCAAATCAGGCACATGCAAAAATTCAAAGAAAAATGGAAACTGGTCTCAAGTTCTGGAAGAGCTCAAAAAAGGAATCCCAAAATAAAATAAGAAAGGCAGAAGAAAAATGAAAGTAATAAATAAAGAAAAAAACAGCATATAGAGCAGAATTGAACAAATGGAAAATAAAGCACAAAAATTCAATTAAAAAATTGTTTTTAAAAATTAGAATTGGGGTGGAGTCAAGATGGCAACTTAAATACAATAAAAGTCCAGACCTCTCTGAAAACTCTTCCACACCAATCAAAAACAAAGTGTTTCGAGGGGACAGAAAATCAAATCTAACAACAGGACAGAGTTAGGGGAGGGGGTTGTGGTTCTCCTGCTGGATTCAAAAGTCTGAATTCTTAAACTCTCAGGTTCAAGGGAAAAGAAGAATAAAGGTCTCAGAACCTCTCCCCCACCTATAGTACTTGCCTGGAACCATCAAACCCACCCTTTTGACATGGTTGCAGGTGGGAATCCAAGGACTGCAAAGCAGTCCTCAGGGAGATTGGAAATATACCCACTCAGATTCCCACATGTGACCCCTGGAATATCTGGGTGGGAAAACCTCTTGTATGAAGGAAGTGCCTTTCTGGCACAGTTCTGCCAGGCTTAGGGCATTGAACACAAGCAGCAGGGAGGCAGCTGAAGAAGAATCTCAAAGAGGACAGCTTAGTTGCAGCCAAAACATTCTACCTTGCCCCCTCCATTTTTGGAGGTTTTGGCCTCAAAGCATATCTAGCTCTATAGATCAAATGTGCCCTGGCTAAATCTTATGAAAAGGGGTGAAGCCTTCATAGGGCAGGGAAGCTCAATCTCGAACATCCCTCCCCAATAGACTGCACTGATAGGAGCTGTAAGAATTCCACCTGACTGGGCTCTCAGGACAAAGACTGAGAGAATACCTTGCTAACATGGAAGGAAGCCCAGCTCCCTTTAGCCTCCACACCTTCATCTAAAACTTTAGCTTCTGCTGCCAGCTGGGGAAGATTTGATCTCAGAGTTCATTAATACCATCAGCCTTACCTAATCAATCAGAAGAGTAAACAAGAAGCCCCTTCAGGACAGAGTCGCCCAAACCCACAGATCCAACAAATAATCAGAGGAGAAAGATTATAGCCAGTAACAGGGATGTGGGAGAGGAAAGAAGGAAAATATATGAGTAAACAACAGAAAAATAAAAATTGACAATTTACAGCTTCTATCCAGATAATGAACAAAAAGCAAATGGAACAGAGGAGGACCATGGAACACCAAGGAAAAACACAAAAACTCCAATGAATTGGATATAGACTTTGAAAGAACTCAAAATACATTAAAAAAAATTAAGAGAGGCGGAAGACAACTGGAAAAGAACTTAAAAAGCAAAATATGTCATCTGAAAACAGGCACATGAACTAAAACAAGAAAATACTGTCTTGAAAGCCAGAGTTGACCAGCTTAAAAATGAGGCAAAGAAGGTTAAAGATGACCTACAAAAAGAATCAGACCAGAAGGAAAAGGATGACCAAAAAATCAGAGATGAAATCCCATCTTTAAAAATTAGTATTCAACAACAAGAAGCAAATTACTTCACAAGGCAGCAATAATCTATAAAAACAAAATCAATAGAATGAAAAAATTGAGGAAAATATGAAAATACCTCATTGACAAAACTATAAACCTTGAAAACAGATCCAGGAGAGACAATTTAAGGATTATTGGACTACTGGAAGATCATGAAAAAAAGAAAAATGCCTGGTCATCATTCTACAGGTAATTATACAAGAAAACGGCCCTGACATTCTTGAACAAGAGGGAAAAGTGGAGATTTAAAGAATCTGCAGATCACCTCCAGCATTTCACTTACAACTGACAATTCCCAGGAATGTTATAGCCAAATTGAAGAACTACCAGACCGAAGAAAAAATATTACAAGCTACTAAGAAGAAGTCATTCAGATACCATGAAACCACACAAATAGCTGCATCTATACCAAAGGACCAGAAAGCATAGAATATGATATCCTGGAAAGCAAGGGAACTGCATCTACAACCAAGAGTCAAATACCCAGTAAAACTTACTAACTTTCAGGGGAAAGTATGGTCATTTAATAAAACAGAAGACATTCAAGTATTCATAAAGAAAAGACCAGACTTGAACAGAAAATGTGATGTCCAAACACAGAACTCAAGAGAATAGCCCAAAGGTAAATTAAAAAAAATTTAAAAAATAAAAACAAACTTTTTAAAGGACCTAATAAGGTCAAAAGATTTGTATTCCTATAACAAAATATGATATTAATAAGTGTTAAAAAATTTTATTATCATCAGGGTAGCTAGAAGAAATATATTTAGAGGGAATAGTGACAAGCTCTATAGGATGAAATGAATATATATACATAACTAGAGATAAACAAAAGAGGATAACATTAAGAGAAAAGGGAAGAGAGTAAAAATGAGGTAAATTTATATTCCATGAAGAACAGCATGGCAGGAGCAGGGGAGAAGACCAATACAATGGAAGGGTGAATAAGGTTGGAAATAGGTAATATTTAATTCTTATATGCATTGAAAATGACTCAAAAAGGGAAGAACATTCAGATCTATTGGACCAGAGAATTCATTCATGCCCTATAGAAAAACAGAAGGGTAACAAATAGACTGGTAAGGAAAGCAATATAAGGGAGGGAGAGTGGGGATGTAGTTTAAAAAGAACCTGAACAAAAATAAGAGGGAAATAAGAAGGGAGAGGGGAGAAAGGGAAATAAAATAAGGGTAAGGATTAGGGGGACTGATTAAATGCAAAACACCACTGTAGAAGGAAACAGTGAAAGAAGAAAGGGCAGAACTAGGAGAGGAAATCAAAATGTTGGGAAATACACATGTGGTAATCATTATTCTGAAGGTGAATGGGATGAACTCAACCATTAAAACAGAAGCCAATAACAGAGTGGATTAGAAACCAAAATTTTACCATATGTTGTCTACAAAAAACATACATGAGTTTTCCAATTTTCCCAGCAGTTTTTGTCAAATAATGGATTTTTGTCCCAAAAGTTGTCGTCTTTGGGTTTATCATACTCTGTTTTGCTGACATCACTTACACCAAGTCTATTCCACTGATCCTCCCTTCTTTCTCTTAGCCAGTACCATATTGTTTTGATGACCACTGCTTTATAGTATAGTTTAATATCTGGTACTGCTAAGCCATCTTCCTTCAAGATTTTTTTCATTATTTCCCTTGATATTCTTGATCTTTTGTTCTTCCAAATAAACTTTGTTATATTTTTTCTAATGCAGTAAAAAATATTTCTGGTTGTTTAATAGATATGGCATTAAATAAGTAAATTAATTTGGGTAGAATGGTCATTTTTATTATGTTAGCACATCCTACCCATGAGCACTCAACGTTTTTCCAATTGTTTTGATCTAGTTTTAATTGTTTGGAAAGTGTTTTGTAGTTATGTTCGTATAATTCCTGTGTATGTATATATATATATATATATATACATACACACACACACACACACACACACACACACACACACACACATACCATTGCTGGGATTGTACCCCAAAAAGATCATAGATAAACAGACATGCACAAAAGTATTTATAGCTGCACTCTTTGTGGTGGCAAAAAACTAGAAAGCAAGGGTTTCCCCTTCAATTGGGGAATGGCTGAACAAAGTGCCGTATATTTGCTGATGGAATACTATTGTGCTCAAAGGAATAATATACTAGAAGAATTCCATTTGAACTGGAAAGACCTCTAGGAATTGATGCAGAGTGAAAGGAGCAGAGCTAGAAGAACATTGTACACAGAGACTGATACACTGTGGTAAAATTGAATGTAATGGGTGTCTGTACTAGCAGCAATGCAATGACCCAAGACAATTCAGAGGGATATATGGAAAAGAACACTACCCACATTCAGAGGAAGAACTACAGGAGTGGAAACACAGAAGAAAAACAACGGCTTGAACACTTGTGTTGATGAGGACATGATTGGAGATGTAGACCTAAAAAGACCACACCTGTATAACTATTAATAATATGTAAATAAGTCTTGACTGACCACACATCTTAATACCAGTGGAAATGTGAGTTAGCTATGGGGGAGGGGGGTTGTGGGATTGAAGAGTAAAGTAAAAACATGACTTATGTAACCATGGAAAATTTTTCTTAAAAAAAAAAAAAGAAACACAATGAGGCAGATATACAAACACAGGGTTAAGGTTAAAGGCTGGAGCAAAACCCATTGGTCATCAACTGAGAAAAAGAAAGCAAGAGTCTCATTCATGATATCTGATAAATCCAAAGTAAAAATAGATCTGATTAAAAGCGATAGGGAAGGGGCAGCTGGGTAGCTCAGTGGATTGAGAGCCAGGCCTAGAGAAGGGAGATCCTAGGTTCAAATCCGGCCTCAGACACTTCCCAGCTGTGTGACCCTGGGCAAGTCACTTGACCCCCATTGCCTACCCTTACCACTTTTCTGCCTTTGAGCCAATATTCAGTACTGACTCCAAGACGGAAGGTAAGAGTTTATAAAATTTTAAAAAAATAAATAAATAAATAAATAAAGCGATAGGGAAGGTAATTACATCCTGATAAAAGGCAGTAAAAACAATGAGGAAATATAAGTACTCAACATGTATGCACCAAATGGTATAGCATCTGAATTTATGACAGCAAAACTACTGGAGATTAATGAGGAAATAGATAGTAAAACTATACTATTGGGAGATCTAAACTTTCTTTTATTAGATTTAGATAAATCAAACCAAAGAATAAATAAGAAAGAGGTAAGAGATGTGAATGAAATATTAGAAAAATTAGTTAATAGATATATGGAGAAAAATAAATAGGGACAAAAAGTAATATACCTTTTCTTCAGTAGTACACGGTACATTCCAAAAAAGCAGAAATAAGAAATGCAACCTTTTCAGATCATAATGCAACAAAATAATAATTAATAAGGGCACAAGGAAAGACAAACCAAAAATTAATTGGAAATTAAATAATATGATTCTCCAAAATTGGTTAAAGAACAAATAATAGAAAAAAATTAATAATTTAATTGAAGAATATGACAATGGTGAGACTTCTTACCAAAATCTATGTGATGCAGGCAAAGCAGTACTCAGAGGTAAATTTATATCCTTAAGTGCATATATCAACAAATCAGGAAGGTCAGAGGTCATTGAATTGGTCATTCAAATTAAAAAAAAAAACTAGAAAGCAAGCAAATTAAAAATCCCCAGATAAAAACTAAATTAGAAATCCTTAAAATTAAAGGACAAATTAATAAAATTTAAAGTAAAAGAACAATTGAATTAATGAATAAGACAAGAATCTGGTACTTTGAAAAAACGAATAAAATAGACAAATTATTGGTTAATCTATTTTTAAAAAGGAAACAAGTAAACCAAATTAACATTATCAAAAATGAAAAGGGATACCACTCTTCTAATGAAGACAAAATTAAGTCAATCATTAAAACGTATTTTGCCCAATTAAATGCAATACATATGGCAATGTTGATGAGATGGATGAATATTTACAAAAATATAAATTCCTAGATTAGCAGAAGAATAAATAGAATACTTAAACAGTCCCATATCAAAAAAAAAAAAAGAAATAGAACAAGCCATCAAAGAACTCTCTAAAAAATCCCTGGGGCCGAAATGATTCACAATTGAATTCTATCAAACATTCAAAGAACAACTAATATCAATACTAAACAAACTATTTGACATGATAAGCAAAGAAGGAATTCTACCAAATTCCTTTTATGACACAAATATGGTACTGATTCCAAAGTCAGACAGTTCAAAAACAGAGAAAGAAAACTACTAACCAATCTCCTAAATGAACATCAATACAAAAATCCTAAATAGAATACATCAAAAAGACTCCAGCAAGTGATCATGTGGGTTATTCATTATGATCAGGTGGGATTATTACCAGGAATGCAAGGATAGTTCTATATTAGTAAAGCCATTACATAATTGTCCATATCAACAAGCAAACCAACAAAAATCACATGATTATCTCAATAGATGCAGAAAAAGTCTTTGACAAAATATAACACTCAATACTAGAAAAACTAGCAGTAGCAATTATAGAAGACAAAGAAATTGATGGAATTAAAATAGGCAATGTGCTGGTGGAAATTTACCACACCTAAGCTACACTTTCCCACCATCCTTTTAAGTATGTCCTCATTTGACATACAGAGTTTGGGGAGATAAATTTGGCTGAGAGCCATGCTACAGTGCTCTTTTTTGGGAGCTTGAACTTTGCTTTGGTTAAAGAGTGGTAGATGTGTGTCTCTGGCTCTGTGCTCTGCTCACTTTGCAGAAGGAATCCCTTTCCCTCTCATTTTTGTTATTAATCCTTTAATTTAAAATTATCTAGACTATTTCATTCATTTTTATTCCTACACAAATGAGGAGACCAAGCTATCACTCTTCATAGATATGATGGTCTACTTAAGGAATCCAAGAGAATCAACTAAAAAGCTAGTGGAAATAACCAACAATTTTAGCAAAGTAGTAGAATAAAAAATAAACCCACATAAACCATCAGCATTTCTATATATTCCCAACACATCTCAGCAGCAAGAGTTAGAAAGAGAAATTCCATTTAAAATCACCCTAGACAATATAAAATACCTAGGAACCTATCTGCCAAGACAAACAGAAAAATGATATAAGCACAACTTCAAAACACTTTCCACACAATTAAAACTATATCTAAACAACTGGAAGAACATTAATTGCTCATGGGTAGTTGAAGCTAACATAATCAAAATGACAATCCTACCCAAATTAATTTACTTATTTAGTGCCATACCTATTAAACTACCAAGAAACTTATTCACTTATTCAGTTAATAACTTTCTGAAGAAAGATTTGAATTAATATCTTTCTGATTCCATGCCTCTCATTCTGTCCATGGTTCCACACAGATGCCCATCTTTTATTAACCTTTCTCCATAGTTGATAATGAAAAGGTTTATTATATATATAGATAAACTCTGAAGTCACTGAACCTACAAAAAAAATTTGTAGCAGGACCCACCAATCAAGAGCCTAAAGCCCATGAGCACTCAATGTTTTTCCAATTGTTTAGATCTAGTTTTAATTTTTTGAAAAGTGTTTTATAGTTGTGTATATAAAATTCCTCGGTTTCTTTTGGTAGATAGATTCCTAACTATGCTATATTGTTTGGGTAATTTTAAATAGTGTTTCTCTTTCTACCTCTTGCTGCTGTGATGTGTTGAAAATAAATAGAAATGCTGATGATTTATGTGCATTTATTTTGTATCCTGCAACTTTACTAAAGTTGTTGATTATTTCTACTACCTTCTTAGTTGATTCTCTAGGACTTTTTAAATAGACCATCATATCATCTGCAAAGAGTGATAGTTTAGTCTCCTCATTGCCTATTTTGATATCTTCAATTTCTTTTTCTTCTCTAATTGCTACTGCTAGTGTTTCTAGTACAATGTTAAATAATAGAGGTGATAATGGGCATCCTTGTATCACTCCTGATCTTATTTGGAAGGCTTCTAATTTATCCCCATTGCATATGATATTTGTTGATGGTTTTAGGCAAATACTGTTTATTATTTTTAAGAAAGGTACTTCTATTCCTATACTTTCCAGTGTTTTCAATAGGAATGGGTGCTATATTTTGTCAAAGGCTTTTTCAGCATCTATTCAGATAATCATGTGATTTTAGTTTTTTATATTGTTGACATGGTCAATTATGTGGATGGATTTCCTAATGTTGAACCATCCTTGCATTCCTGGTATAAATCCCACCTGACTATGGTGGATGATCCTCTTGATCACTTGCTGGAGTCTCTTTGCTAGTATTCTATTTAAGATTTTTGCATCTATGTTCATTAGGGGGACTGGTCTGTAGTTTTCTTTCTCTGTTTTTGATCTATCTGGCTTTGGAATCAGTACCATATTTGTGCCATAAAAGGAATTTGTTAGGCTCCTTCTTTGCTTATTATATCAAATAATTTGTATAGTATTGGGATTAGTTACTCTTTGAATGTCTGATAGAATTCACATGTGAATCCATCAGCCCCTGGTGATTTTTTCTTTGATGGCTTGTTCAATTTCTTTTTCTGATATGGGATTACTTAGGTATTCTATATCTTCTGCTGTTAATCTAGGCAATTTATATTTTTAAGTATTCATCCATATCTCCTAGATTGCTATATTTATTGCCATATAATTGGGAAAAATAGTTTTTAATGATTGCCTTGACTTCCCCTTCATTAGAGGTGAGGTCTCCCTTTTCATCTTTGATACTTTCAATTTGGGTTTCTTCTTTCCGTTTTTTTTTATTAGATTGACCAGTATTTTGTGTATTTTATCTGTTTTTGCAAAATACCAGCTTCTAGTCACATTTATTAATTCAATAGTTCTTTTACTTTCTATTTTATTAATTTCTGCCTTGATTTTTAGTATTTCTAATTTAGTTTTCATATGGGGATTTATAATTTGCTTGCTTTCTAGTTTTTTAAGTTGCATGCCCAATTCATTAACCTCTGCCCTCCCTAATTTGTTAATATATGCACTCAAGGATATAAATTTCCCCCTGAGTACTGCTTTGGTTGCATCCCACAGAGTTTGGTAGGATGTCTCATCATTGTCATTCTCTTCAATGCAATTGTTGATTGTTTCTATGATTTCTTCTTTGACTAGCTGATTTTGGAGAATCATATTATTTAATTTACAATTAGTTTTTGATTTACATGTCCAGGTACCCTTACCAATTATTATTTTTATTGCATTATGATCCAAAAGGTTACATTTATTATTTCTGCTCTTTTGCATTTGTTTGCAATGATTCTATGCCCTATTACATGGTCAATCTTTGTGAATGTACCATGTGCAAAGAAGGTGTATTCCTTTTTGTCCCTATTTATTAAATCTAATTTTTCTAGGACTTCATTCACCACTCTTATCTCTTTCTTATTTAGTTTTTCGGTTAGATCTGAAAGAGGAATACTTAGATCTTCCACTAGTAGGATTTTACTATCTATTTCATTCTTGAGCTCTGCCTGTTTCTCCTTTTCAAATTTGGATATTATACCATTTAGTGCATACTCATTGAGCATTGTTATTTCCTCATTGTCTATTCTGTCTTTTATCAGGATGTAATTACCTTCCCTGTCTTTTTTAGTCATATCTATTTTTACTTTCACTTCATCAGAAATCATGATCTCCATTCCTGCCTTCTTTTTTTTTTTCATTTGAAACCCTTCCCCTTCTCATGCCCTCTTTGTGTGTAATAGAACATCCTATTTTTTATTATTCATTCAAGTTTCTATTGGTCTCCTCTACTATTCTCCCCCCTCTCCCACCCCTCATATCATCTTAGATCATTTAGTATTCCAACCTCTCCCTATGAATAATTCTTCTAATTACTATAATAGTGAATACTATAATAGTGAATAGAGTTCACTACAGAGAGTTATACATAGCAATTCTCCACATAGGAATACAAATAATTAGATCTTCTTGAAGCACTTAAAGAGGCAAATTTTAAAAAAAATATGAATTTTCTTTCTTTCCCTTGTTTCTTATTTACCTTTTCATGTTTCTCTTGATTTTTGTGGTTGGATATTGAACTCTCCATTTGGTCGTGGACTTTTCTGTGCAAATATTTGGAAATCTTCTGTCTTGTTGAATGCCCAAACTTTCCACTGGAAGTATATTGTCAGTTTTGATGGGTAGGTGATCCTTTGTTGTAGACCCAGTTCTCTTGCCTTTCTGAATATCATATTCCAAGCCTTGAGGTCTTTTAGTGTGGAGGCTGCCAGATCCTGTGTGATCCTAATTGGTGCTCCTTGATATTGTGATTGCCTCTTTCTGGTTTCTTCTAAAATTTTTTTCTTTTACTTGGAAGCTCTTGAATATGATTATTATATTCCTGGGGGTTGTGTTTTTAGGGTCTAGTGTAGAAGGTGATCTATGGATCCTTTCAATGTCTATATTGCTTTCTTGTTGTAGAACTTCAGGGAAGTTTTGCTCAATAATTTCTCTTGATATGGAGTCTAAATTTCTATTAATTTCTGCTTTTTCAGGAAGACCAATGATTCTCAAATTGTCTCTTCTACACCTTTTTTCATGATCTGTGAATTTCTCATTGAGATATTTCATGTTTCCTTCTATTTCATCAGTCTTTTCACTTTGTTTTATTTGTTCTTGCTGTCTTGAGAGATCATTGGCTTCTGCTTGTCCAATTCTTATCTTTTGAGACTTGTTTTCTACTATAATCTTTTGATTTTCCTTTTTGATTTGGTCTATCCTGTTTTCCAGCTGTTTGATTTTGGTCTCCAATTTGCTTATCAATTCTTTTGATTTGGGGGCATCTTTTTCATATTGCCCAATTCTAGCTTTTAGAAACTGGTTTTCCTTTACAATCTGGTCATTTCTAGTCTTCAATTTACTTGCCTTACTTTCCAATTGCAAAATTCTACCTTTTAAACTGTTATTTTCTTGCCAGATCTCTTCCATCTTTCTCATAATCACAGATTTGAACTCTTCAAGACCTTGTGACCAGTTTTCATTTTTTTTGGGGAAGGTTTGGATATGGTTACTTGTTTATTCTCCTCTGCTGTTTTCTCTGTTGTCTTGATTTTTTTTCTGTGCAAGAGTTGTGGAGTATTAAAGGTTTCTTCTTGCTCTTTCTCTTCTGGGGTTCTTCTGGATGTCTTGTCATTGTTAGCCACATGCCTTCTCAGCTTTATCCTCATGCCCACAGTCTGTCCGCACTCTTTAGGCTCCTGAGGTCTCAGGTCTAGTTGTTCTCAGGGTCAAGCTTCCTGGTAGTCCTCTTGCTTGTTCCTCTGCCTGAAGCTGCTTTAATAGTCTCATAGTCATGCACCTCTCTGTGCTGGGTCCCCACTCAAGGTCAGAGCCTGACCACAGGATCCATATCCATGCCTGCGCTCAGGGTCTACCCCTATGCTCTGGATCCGAGTCCATGCCTGCTTTGAGGGTCTGTGTTCAAAATCCCTGCATTCTTTAGCCTCTTGGGGTTTTAAGTCTTGCTACTCTCAGGAGCAGGCCCTGGTGAGCTGCCAGTAACTTAATGGGTTCCCCAAACTTGCTCTAACTCTTTTGTACTGGCTTTGGCACTGTAGGTGTTGTGGGTGTTAGGGGGTTGCTCAGCTCACATTTTTGTGAGAGCTGTTTTTCCTCTTTATGGCATGGAAATTCCCGGATTCCACATACCTTCAATGCTGCACCCTGTTTTTGGGTCTCTTTGTTCATCTGGATTTGTTTTTATGTCTTCTTGAGGAGTCCTATATGCGTGGATTAGGAGGGGTCAAGCAGCTGCTTTTTACTCTGCCACCATCTTAACCTGTAAGCCCTACTGTGAGTTTTTCATTACTGGAATGCAATTTGAAACCTCGCACTTGTTAATTTCAAGCCACACTAAGATTCCATATTGAAGTGATAAATTATATGATCATTGCTAAAAACACTCAATTCATTGATGTCTATTTAGACATGGAAAGGTCAATAAAGGTCAACATTCTTTCATAGTTAAAGCTGGATAAATGGAAGGGAGGAGACTTTTAGACTCCAATTTAGTATATACTACACTGAATGTAGGTAAAAAAGAAAGTATGTTATAGTTGTATACAATGGGAGAAGTTTTCTGATATTGAATAATTTGATAGTGCCAACTAATTTGGTTAAAAGTTTATTTCCTTGGTCTTCAGGAGCAGTATCAATAATTCTTAGAGAAGCAATAGCCAGGTTCCATGTCTATGGAATTTCTTCCCACAATAATATATTTTGAGACTGGACTAGAATATTTATGTTTAGTAGGTGGGCTACTACCACTCCCAGTCCTCTTGATTTTGCTTTCCCATCATTGGCAGGAGCTCATCAGTGTGTGTTTTTAAACATTAAAAAAAGGTAGGTCCATCTCCCATAATGATTCCTTCCCACACTGAAAGGTTGCTACCAGTCCCACATTGGAAGCAGAGTTGGTATGCTGGAGTAACAGAGGAATGTGGCAGTACTATCCCCAGCACAATTGGTTTGGAATACTATGATCTTTCCTCTGGAGTCAAGGTGGTGGAGGTGATTGTGAAATTTGTTTGAGCTTCAGGCTCTTGTCCCTCCCTAAGAGTCCTCTGCTGTATTATTTTATTGGCATGTTTGTCCAAGTGATCAGAATTTGGCATGGAAGTCCTTTCTTCACAAAACATGCAACTTGGATGATGATTTTGGAAGCTTGAATAAAAAGGTCTTGGGATGACTCCTTTGGGTGTACAAAGGAGATGGTGATGGTTTGACCTTTGTGGAATATGCCACATATTTCTCCTTCAGGATGTTCTGCTGTTTTGAGGCATAGGTCAGAATCAAATGAGATAACATGTTAATTTATTTCAAAATAATGAATAGATTAACAATATAGGAAAAGAAAGAATTAAGGACTTATTTAAAAATGAGAACGCCCATGAACATATTTATAATGAAGTAAAAAAAAGAAATATTAAATATCAGAGAGGATACAGATGAAATTTGAAATAAAAAAATAGGAATGATAAAATAAAAAACTGGTTCCTTAAAAATATTGATAAAAATTGTGAAACTGACTAAAAAAGAAGAAAATTATATCAATAAAATAGCAAATAATCAAGGTGGAATAATCATAAAACTAGAAAAAAGGAATAATTTCAATATCTTATGAACAGTTGCATAATAAAAAATAAGAAAAAAGTATCAGAAAACCATAGTTAATAACAAACGAAAAAAAGTTAATTATTCTGGCCATAAGGAAACACTAAAGGCAAATATTCCTGATGTTCACATCACAAATAATCAAAAATTGAGAAAGAAATCACCCTATCACAATATTTTTATAATACAATTATAGTCCTAATACCTAGACATGGAAAAAATAAAATGGAAAGAAAATTATTGAATGATATAAGTAATGAAGATAAACTCAAAAAATTTAAGGTCAGAACAGACTATAGTGATTTATCCAAGGACTCATTTATTCTGATCAAATAGAATTTATAGAAAAGATGTGATATTGAATCAACAATAGAGAATCAAGTAGCACAAATAATTATATCTATAAAAAATCGAAGACCACAGGATATTCTCAATAGATGCAGAAAAAATCTTTACAAAGTCTGTCACTTTTTGTGCTAAAAACCCTAAAAAAGAGTAGATTTAAAGACCTTTTATTAACATAAAAAGAGTATCTTAAAAAGGGCACTAACATTATGAAAAGAAAGCATGTTATGTAATGGTCATATACTAGAACTTTTTGTCAAAAAAGAGAAGAAAGAAAAGATACCATCTTTCCCAAATAGTAACTGGTTCACTTCTGGAATTGCTAGCAATAGCAATGACACAAGAGAAATAAATTAAAAGAAAATAAATCAGTAAAGGTGAGATAACACTATTTTGGTATGATTATGGTATGATGGTTTATTTGGATCAATGTAGATGTTCTTTGAGAAAATAGTTTTAGCCAAATTTCAGCCTACAATGCAAACCAAAAAAAAATTTATTCATTATAATAACAAAACATGAAGTCATCTGGGGATCAACATTCCAAAGCACACAAAAGTCTTACATGAAGTAAATAATAAAGTCTCTCTTAAAGAAATTAAAAAAAAACACAACCTAAGTAGCTGGAGAAATAATCCGTGCAAGGCCATGACAATATTACTTAAAATGGCAATGCTACCAAACTAGTTAACATTTAAATGGAGTGCTATTCCAAATAAATTCTTCCTTTCTTGCAGAGAAATTATTTCAAAAATTGATAAAATAATTACAATAAAAATGTATTTAAAACCTTAAGAGGAATGATTAAAATTAGGGATGAAAGGAGACTGATAAATACCATTCAGCAAAATAATTTATTAGTGTTTTAAAAATAGAAAATTAGATCAATTGACCAAGATACATGAGAAAGATTTAGAAATAATAGAACTAAATAGTACAATATTTGAAAAAGAGGAAAACATAAATTACCTGGGGGTGGTAGAGGCTCCATATTTGATTAAACAAGTACTGGAAAAACTGGAAAGTGGACTGGCAGAAATTAGTTCTACACATAAAACGTATACCATATTACACAATACATTCTAAATAGATACATAACTTTATTAAAGGTCATATTTTTAAATAGAAGAGCAACAAATCATATACCCTTAATGGTTATGACTTGTATCTTTTAAAACCAAAATACAATTGAGATAATAACAAATGATAAAGTAAATAACAGATTATTTGAAATTGAAAAACCTTTTTCTATACAAACAAAATTAATTCTAAAATAAGAAGTAAGAAAATTTGTATAAAATGAAGTTAAATATGATTGTTAAAATAGACAATAAACAATAGTCTAAAAAACTGATACTATGCCTTATTCATGGCAACCATGGAAATGCAAATATGTCATTAAATTTTTCACTGCTTCAAGCAATTGTAAAGCAATTAGTTGAAGAAAAGTTGTTTATTTACATCAACGGAAGCAGTTTATATTTCATGAGTTCCTTTCTCCAAAAAAAGATCACATTGAGATCTGAATGAAATAAACCAACAAAATCATCTATGGTTATTATCTGGCTTGTGTGAATGCATAAACAAATGCATATACCTGTAATACAATATGTCCCTGCCCTAAATGAACTTAAATTCTAATGAAGGAAGACAATGCATCAACAATAATTGCAAACTGTACAAATGGTTTTTTTTAAGTGTGTAGCATTTATATTTCTGAAACAAACAAAAAAACTTAAAATTGTTATAAGAATTTTGGGACACTTGCATTTATAAACTATAATGTACTACTTATACTAATGTATTATAATAAGAGAAAAAGAAGACAAATATTTAGAATAATGAAAAATCATATGATTAGGTAGGTCTCAGATGAAGAAACTAAACTGTCTTTAGTCATATCAAAAAATGTTCCAAATAACTATTAATTGGAGAAATGCAAATGAAAACAACTATGATGCACCATCTCACACTTAACAGACTGGCTAACATGACAAAAAAAGAAAATGAAAATTTGTTGGAGGTGATGTAGAAAAATTGGAATACAATAGAGTATTTATTGAACTGTGAGTTAATACAACTATGGAGAGCAAGTGGGAACCATGGCCAAAGGGCTATAAAACTATGCATATCCCTTGATCCAGAAATATCACGACTAGATCTGTATTCAAAGAGATTAAAAATGGGGGGGGGGGAGGATAACAGAAAAATGTCCATTCATTTGAGAATGGCTAATCAAGTTGTGGGATATGACTAAAATGAAATACCATTATGCCATAAGAAATAATCAGTAGGATGATCATAAAAAAATCATTGAAAACCTCATATGAAATGATACAAGTAAGCTGATAAGAGCATGATATATACAGTAATAATACTTAATGTGAATAACATAATTATCATGAGCAATGCAAAGATCCAAACAAACTCTAAGAGACCCAAGACAAAAAAAAATTCCACCACAACAGAAGAAACTTATGAAATCTGAATGCAGACTGAAGCATACAAATTTTCACTTTATCTTTTTCATGAGTTTTTTCTTATAAAAGTATTGTCTTCTTTCACAATCTGATGAACATGAAAACATGTTGCACATATTTAACCTGTATCATAATACCTGTCATTTGTGGGAGAGGTGGAAGATAACATGGATAACAAATGTCAGAAAATGATTATTTAAAGTTTTATCAATATGTAAAAAATAAAATAAAATAATGAAAGATGAGATGTACATTTTAATTTATTTTGTTTTATTAATGTTATGAAAATAAGTCATTTTGCACTAGTTCAGGGGATTTCACCAGTATGTTCTGTTGTCAGAAATGACAGCCTATCCACTTACTGCTACTACTTAGTGGAAGAAGAGATAGGAATGACAGTACTTAAAGCTGGAACTGGGTAAGAATTATTTCATGTTTGTGAAGGAGCATACACTCCGTTCATTCTATCACAGAGGTAAAAATAAAAGACTTAAGAGCAAGCAGCAATTGTCAAAGTTATTTTCCTTTCATTTCTATCTTTAGCTTCAAGTATTCTCAATGAATTATGACACTGAGAAGGATTTTTGGATTCCATTTTGGAGACGAATGACCCTTCAATCTATGAGGAATTCCCTTTCCATTAGTATTCTTCACTGTGCATCTTCTAATATTATGGGAATCCTTTTTGACAAGCATATCATATTCCTGTTATGCTTCACTTGATATGAATAATCAAAGTACAATTGGACAAAGTTATCTGTTCTGACATCTTTCAAGAAATTATATAAGATGCTGAGGAGATGAGCTTCTACACAAATCAAAACTCTATACTTGGGGGCAGCTGGGTAGCTCAGTGGAGTGAGAGTCAGGCCTAGAGACAGGAGGTCCTAGGTTCAAACTCGGCCTCAGCCACTTCCCAGCTGTGTGACCCTGGGCAGGTCACTTGACCCCCATTGCCCACCCTTACCACTCTTCCACCTATGAGACAATACACCGAAGTTAAGGGTCTAAAAAAAAAAACTCTATACTTGTCATGACTATATTCTTCTATTGAGTAAGTATGGTTGTGAATCATAGAATGCTACAATCTAAAGAATTCAAATTTTGTAATTCAAAGTATGTAAATCTCACAAAGATGCCCATGATTTGACAAAATTGTAAAGATAAGCAAATGTTGATTACTGTCTCAGAAGCACCTAGAATGATTCTCCAGACATTGTCTGATATAATTCAGTCAATTTTACAACTTTGTAAAAAGTTTATCAATTGTTGCTTAGTGACTAAAAGGATTGAAATTATAATCATTTTATTAGTATCATCTAAAGAATGAAGTTTTGATGACTACATTTAATTTTGAAATGGAATCATAAATGTAATCTAATGGAGTAAGATTAGGTTGCCAAGGGAAGAGAAGGAAGGGTTGTTCATCTACAGATCCATTGGTTTGAAAAAACATCTACCAGATCTACAAGAATCACCTCACATGCACTGCATAATGACAAGGCACCTCATCTTGTTAAAATTAAAATTAAGAAAATATTTTTTAAAAATTCAAAAATGAACCATGGAAAAGGAATTTAAATCAGAATATATCCAAATGGTATTTTGTATTTATGTGATAATTATATTTCTGAAGTTATTAAAGTTTAAAACTAAGCCAATATTTTGTTATACCCTACATATTACATGCATGTAAAGTATATATATGCGTACATTATACATGCTTTTGTTTAAAAGTTTTATGTTTATGACATAAATACACATAAAATGTTTAAATAATTTTATTGATATTTTTCATAATAAAAATAGATGGAGATGACTATTACCACAGATTATATGCTTGCTTATGACTTTGAGATCAAGATAAGAACCCTCAAGAGTCTCCTAAATAAGATCCACATTCACATAAAATTTCACCTAATTGGTGAAAGAATAAAAAAGAAAAATACCTACAATCTAGATTATGTTATATGGGATGGACTACCCACTTTGCTGCTATATATTCTATAAAAAGAGAAAATTGATTGGGCCCAGAATTGGGCAGAAAGAGAGCAGGCTAGATTGATTTTTGCGAATTGTATTGATGCCACTTTATATGTAAAAATAAGTCAATATATACCCTCAATGTCACTAAGACAAGAGTCTCTAAAATTCATGAAACTGATCACTTGCAGGTTGGTTCCAAGAAGAATTAGATTCCTTACTATTTCTGTAGTTCTTAAAGATTCTTAATAAGAGTTGGAAGGGATAAGAAAAAACTTTTTGGTCATCTATCTCATTTTACAAGTGTGAAATTTGAGGGACAAGGAAGTGAACAGATTTCTCCAAGTCTATACACTAGAATCTGTCAGACAGAGCTAGAATAGAATGTTTCAAAAAGGCAACCTACTGTCACTCATTTAAACTTTGTGTCAGAAGATTTGCTAAACTATGTGTATAGGAAAGTTACCTTTTCCCGTTTCTTGGATCACACAGATGACATCATCTACTGTCCACTACCTGTATAACTTGCATGAACCTGAACTTGACTCAGATGTTAGAAGAGGACAAAGGGAGCCAGGAGGTTATAAAAAAAAGGTTAAGCAGGAAGTTCACACTATCTCTGTCTCTGTCATTCTGCCAAGGAAATTCCATCCTGGAGGGAGGTTTAATGCAGGGTTGCTGCAAGAATCTCTTGCATTTGAAAAATCACCTGAAGCAATCCTGGCAGTTAAGGAAACAGAATGTTGACCCAGCCTGGCCCTAGTCTCAAGGCCAAAAATCCGTTGAAACTGGGACTATAAATATTCCTGGAGAACCAACTGTGGGGCTGATTTCCTTGACCTGACCCAGGCATCCTACTATCCCCTGTATCTCCCCTTTGGGCCCTGGGAGGAGGGAATTTGGTGGAATGAGAATGTGGGAATTAGTTTACTTAGCCAGGCAGGGACACCCCTCAACCTAACTATCAACCTCATCTGTTAACCTGCTAGATCTTTCTACTTTAGGGCAGTGAAATTTATCCCTGGCTGAGGGGCTGGTTCCCTCACCCTGACCTCTACCTTCTAAAACCCTCTCCCAGCACTGCCCTTCACCCTTAGCAACAGTCTCCCAGACTTTAACCCTCTTCCCTCAGCTTACCTTTGCATTCAATATACCCCTTGGCCTTTATTCAAAGATCTTCAGTTGATTCCTTTATGCCATCAACTAGGGCTAGGGCTGAAGAGGGAAAGATATCTTTCCCTTGTTTCTTGAGGGACTAAACCAGGCATCCATCTTGCTGAGGAAGTAAATCAAGTTCACTTCCTGTTGGTTTTCAATTTCTTACCAGGAGGGAGGGGCATCTCACTCCTTAACTCAAGGAACTTAGAGATGACAGGGAGATTGACTAAAACATCTCAGTTCAGGCCCACACAACCCTGGCTGACCAAATCAACATATCCTGAAGTTATAGTCTCCCTGCCTAGTAGACTCAGCTGCTACCACCCTGCCCTCTATTATTAGCCTCTAATTAGCCCTTCATTTACTCATTACATCTGGCGAGTACAGTTAGGTTAAACAGCCTACAAAAACAAGCAAAATAGGAGTAACTAGGGTACTATTTATACTATCAAGTTTCTCAGTCCTGATTTGGTCCATGATGCAGGAAACCTTAAATTTTTGATTCCATAAAGTACCAAGATTTGTCCATCAATTACTTGAAATATATGATTACTATAAGTGGTGTGCCATAACATTAGCAGAATTCATTTGCTTTATCCCCATGGCTGTGGCTCTAATTTTGATGGTTGGGAAGTTCCTAATTGTTTTAAAAAGAGTGCTTTTTCATTTATGGCAACTGATTGGCTCTACCTCAGCAACTAAACCTGACTCTGGCTCAGTGGAAATGACAGAGAATATGAAACTGCTTTTGCAAATCCTAAAACAAATTAGGGAAGCGAAGAACTGATACAATTCTCCAATTGGAGATTGTAGAATCAAATACCTAGGGACCACCACAACTAAGAAACCACAGGTTATCAATGACACCCAAGCTTTAACAACTGAACCACCTGCTGAGATTACCGTTACTGTTTTGCCCATAGTAGATAGAACCGTACTGCAACCTGGGGAGGGTGTTGTCCACATAAAAATCTACAAGGCCTTTACCCCAAATGACCTGGAAGTGTTGAGAAGATACTTCCCTAAGTTCTTTTTTCAACCATTCAAAAGTATAAAAGAATTGAAAAGGGTGTTTACACTTTTTAACCCTAGCTTTGATGATGTGGAATTTCTTTTGGGGGAATTTTACTCTCCCTCAGAAAAGGAAAAATTCCAGGCTGAGACTTGCTTGAACCCCAACTTGACTGCATGGCCCACAGTCCATCATGACCTAGACTTTACATCTTATGCAAACCTAAGATACCTAGTGCAATGTAGAACGGATTTACTAGAGGCAATGCATTTACATGCAAAAAGACATAACTCATGGCAGAAATTTGAAAAATTGAGGCAGCGAGAAGAAGCACATCCCAGCAGTATCCTTGATAGGGTGATTGAGGCAGCTGAAACTATCTTAGGCCTCAGAGGTGTGCATGCCCCAGAGACCATTGACCACATCCATAGACAGTTCATAAAGGGTGCCTAAAAACCTGTACAAAACTACTTTAGGTAGAACTGTCCCCAGTGGGAATCATTGCCACTGGAGGATGTGAGGAAGCATGCTTCCTATATCCACGATTCTAAACAAAAGGAAGCAAGGGAAGCCAGGCAGTCAGACTCAGACAAAGACAATATAATTGCAGACCTTAAGAGACAGTTGAAGCAGGCAAGGAAATAAAAGGAAATAGAGGAAATCAAGAACTTTGCCCTCCAGGCCCATAGGGGGCATAGTCAATCCAGGCAACCTGCTAATGTCTCAAAGCCTAAATCCTTATCTAAACGCTGTTATCTTTATGGTAGGGCAGATCATATGGTGAGAATATGTAGATTTAAATAGCAAATAGACTTTGGCAGTACTGACAACACCAGGCAGAGAGACAGGGGTACAAAGAGTACATATCACAATACAAAATGGTCCAACAATAATGCTAGAAAAATTGAAAGCAACAAGAATGATGTTCAATGCTGCAACCATACATGCAAAAAGTATAGCCAATCTCCATCCCTTGAAGAAATGGAGAGATATTTGATTCAAGGTGCTAAGCCAAAATCTTTATGAACCAAAATTCCCAAAGCAAAAAGGACTAATGGCTATGATAGGGATGTGAACATAAATAATCTGAGTGGGGTAGATGTCTCTCAAAGCCTGGGCATGGGAAAGTACATGTCTCTAGCAAGCTGCACAGAATACAATGATATTTATGTGGCAAAAGACCAAGAATGGGAGGACATAATGCAAATGCATAGATTTATTGGACTACTGAGGATGACTATAAAAGGGGTCAGCTTTCTCATTCCACCACAAAAGGATTGGATGAAAAGCATAGGGACTGTCCAAGAATTTGCAATAGCTTGCCTCCAAAAGCTTTGCAATCTTGGTTGGAGTCATCAGAATTTCAAGCTCCTCTCTTTATTCCAACTTTAAAACTGGGCAGCTTGGATAAAGAACAAAGTGGAAGGGATTTGCAATGTTTTCAGGAAGGAGTATCATTTGTAACTGGAGGAGTCAGAACCCAATGTCCAAACCCATTCACTTGCTTTAGACATAAAGACCCAGGATGAGGTTAGAGAGCAATTCAAACAGAATGTTGGCAGAGGCTTGACTTTAACAATGCAACCCACTGAGTTACTGGCTGCTGGCATCTGCTCAGAAAAAAATTAGAGATATCTTTAGTATTGGCAATTACTTTTCAAGCCATATTTATCATTTAAAGATATCTAGTTATAGTCTACAAAGGAGCCATTGGACCTGGGGCCCTCTATGTTAAGGATTCTCTTTTAGCTTTTGCCTGCAGGGGGTTGGATTGTTACTGGTCCAAAGACTGCCCAACCCCCAAAAGCTGAGCTGTGCTGCTGCCTGTCATTCCTGCAGCCTGAGAATAACCTTTACACTTAGCAGGTCTAACTCTAAAATGATGAACATCGATGACATGAAAAGATTTTGCTGAAATCTGAAAATACATATTTTAACAATAATATAAGATATAGCAATTCAAATGAGTTTTGATTTTCAATACCTACACAATGAGATGAATGTTGTCATGGGTAGAAAACTTATTGTGGCTTACATTAGTGTAAATGGTAAAGGTGATAATGTATTTATTAAGTTGTAATAATATATTAAAATAATTTCCCAAACTCAAAATAACAAATATTTATTGTTTATACCTCATGCTGGTGGATAATATAGACAAAAATAATCTGAAACATAAGTAGGCACATAAGCTTTTTAAATTTGTTTTACAAAATATATAACATCTGCCAAGGAATTTATATTCTACTATTGAAGTCTACATTTGCAATAAACCCCAAATCTAATAGTTTCCACTTAGAGTAGAGAAAAATATTGCTAGAAGACTTCTTCTCAAAGCTTACTTTTTGCCAATACTCAGGTGAATGAATGATCCTGCGTGGTGTAAAACTTCTCTCATAATTTTTAATAGTAAAATAGAGAAAATATATTTCATATTAGTAAATCAGGCAAAATCAAACAAAACCCCTCTAACTTGGTTCTAGACTCTGTGTAAAGTGCTAGGAATACAACTATGAACCAAGTGATATATTCATCTATGAATAAGCTAACATTTTAGTTTGGAAAGATTAAAAATGAAAGGGATTTAGTGGTATGATGAGTAAATTCAATAAAAGCAAACTGAGGTACACATCTGAGCATAATCAGTTTATTAACTCTGACATATAGAACTCTTAATTGGCTGCCTTAGTAAGGCCAGCAATGCCAATAAAAAAGAGGGGACTCTCTTTATTGGTATGAAATAAAAGAAAGATAGTAGTGTAATGATTAAAATTGATAAAGGCTGATATTACGAGAGAAAATAATATTTTAATTACCATGGCCATGTTGATACAAATATGTAAGACCAGGTGACTGGCAAAAGCTGTTCAAAAATACTGCCAGTGCCCATCCTCACTAGGTAGCCCAAGAAATAGTCTCAAGCCTGACATCTGAATTTAAGCTGTGCTATACATTGGTTCCCGTTGTCTGATGTTATCACGTGAGAAACAGGAAACCCATTGGATCATGGGAAATGTAGTTCCAAGGTCCCCCACTTGTCCACAGGAAGTTTGTCAAATACTTTTTGGGACCCCAGTAATTTTAAATAACACAGCAGATAGTTGAGAAACAATACAATTGACTACACTGGGGAAGTAGGTTGGCATTTAAGTGTGGCTACTCATACCCCCTCTGATAATTAAAGAATGTTCATTGTTTTATGAGACTCAACTGCCTCTTGTAATTGAGGCTAGGAAGCTGAAACTACCAGAATAAGTATCTGTTTGGGGAAATCAAACATCCCATAATTGCACAAGGCCAGATAAAAACAGATGACTTATCTTTGTAGGGGATGTCACCAAGTTCACATGGTTGGGGATTACAGACAACAAACAGATGACCTTGGGGTAAATGGAATGAAAAACAACAACATTCCCTTTAAACCACACCTTTAAACTACTTCAGAGGGCCAACTTCATTCTTGTGTTAGCTCCAGAACACAGAAACGTGGCTTGAAAAAATGGGGGGGGGGGGGCCAGGGTAAATTACATAGTAAAACAATATCGCAGAAATTAGAGGTAATACCAGTTTTAATCTTTTCACAAAAGTACCGCCCCCTCCTACCAAGAGACATGACAGAGAAAATCTGAATTGCAACCTGGAGATGAATGGGACATGTACAGTTTGGCTTCCTTATTAGGTGAGGATTCTGTGAGACACATTCATTCAGAAGGAAATGTCAAGGTGGCAGAGTATATTTCCAATGTGTGAATTGCAGGGTTAAAGTGTGATTCAGGAGAAAGAGGTTTCTTAGAAATGATAGAGGAATTCCAGAATGAAGTCTGGAGAAGGTAATTTACAGGCTTTGAGGATAAAATAATACCCACAGTTGGCCTTTGAAAAATATAAAGCAACACATAATGTAAGTTCTTGTATTGTTTAACCTAATATGAAATGGGTTTTAATAGAGTAATTTACTGGACCAACAACTGAATTGAATATAATCCCTGGTATGCATTAGTCTTTTTTCAATATATGAAAAGCAATGTAAAATGATATCCATATCTTCTGGTTAGTATTGGAGGAATTGAAAAGAAAATAATTTTGATTACATTAAATTAAAAAGGTTTTGTACAAACAAAACCAATGCAACTAAAATTAGAAGGGAAGCAACAAATTGGGGGAAAAATTTATAACAAAAGCCTCTGACAAAGGTCTAATTACTCAAATTTATAAGGAGTATAAAAATTGTACAAAACAATTGTACAAAAAATCAAGCCATTTTCCCAATTGATAAATGGGCAAAGGACATGAATAGGCAATTTTCAGACAAAAAAATCAAAACTATCAATAATCACATGAAAAAAGTGAATCTTTTATAAACAGAGAAATGCAAATCAAAACAACTCTCAGATACGAACTCACACCTAGCAGATTGTCTATTATGTCAGGAAAGGAAATTAATAAATGTTGGAGAGGATGTGACAAAATTGGGACATTGATACACTGCTGGTAGAGTTGTGAATTGATCCAACCATTGTGGAAGGCAATTTGGAACTATGGCCGAAGAGCATTAAAAGACTGCCTGCCCTTTGATCCAGTCATACCACTGCTGGGTCTATACCCCAAAGAGATAATAAGAAAAAAGACATGTACAAAAATATTTATAGCCACACTCTTTGTGGTGGCAAAAAATTGGAAAACAAGGGTATGCCCTTCAATTGGGGGAATGGCTGAACAAATTGTGGTATCTCTTAGTGATGGAATACTACTGTGCTCAAAGGAATAATGAACTGGAGAAATTCCATGTGAACTGGAATGACCTCCAGGAACTGATGCAGAGTGAAAGGAACAAAACCAGGGGAACATTATTCACAGAGACAAATACACATTGGGAAATCAAATATAATAGACTTCTGTACTAGAGGCAAAGCAATGATCCAGGATAATTCTGAGGGACTTATGAGAAAGAACTCAATCCTTATCCAGAGAAAGAACTGTGGGAGTATGAATACAGAAGAAAAAAAACTGCTTGATCACATGGTTTGATGGGAATATGATTGGGAATGTAGTCTCTAAACAATCACCCTGGTGAAATACATACAATATGGAAAGAGGTCTTGATCAATGACTGCGATATGGAAAATGATAGGGTGGAATTCCTGCAAGATACAGGGTCAAGCCTCACCTAGAATTCCAGAGGACTCCCCACCCCAGAGAACTATGGGTGAGGGAACAGTTTGAAAGCAGTTAAACAGTAGTTGATTCCTGGGGGTTGAAGTGAGCAGGTCACTTTGCTTGCTGTTCCCAATTTTGGGTTTGCTTTGGAGGCCATCTGGGGCAAGAACCATCTTGGTTGAGCTCAGTGGTTTGCTTATTTAGCTGAACTAGACCCTTTCTACCAACAGCACAAATTGTTAGTTAATTTAGATATTAGAAGTGATAGTTACAGGCTTGAGAGCAAGCTAGCTAAAAGTCTGCCACTCCCTCATGGGGGGGGGGGATGGGCAGTTTCTACCTAACAGGTTAGGGCTTCACAGATCTCATCCAAATCCTTGAAACCCCTTCCCTGCCTTCCTTTCTTCTTTTGTCAGTAAAAACTTCATCTTTTAGTAGCTGTGCCTGGCTATTATTTGGGCATACTCACAGCTACCATAAAGCTTGGTTCCTTTCAGTTGCCATCCAAAGAAGTCAGATCCTCATCTGTCCCTGATAACAACAAGACATCAAGCTTCTCCTATTATCCCTCAGTCAAACCTGTGGGGAATATAAATTGAGAAAGTGAACATCATTAGAGATTTGCCTTGCTGATCCTTGCCAGAGGACATCAGTCCTGCCACCACTTCCAACTGATTTCCAACTGCTTGGTGGGAGGGGGAAGAGTAAGGAGTACCTACCCCTCCCTACTCACTCTAGCCTGTGTGTTTGTGAGGAGTGAGTCCTGCAGGTTTCTAGTTTCAGGCCAATTCTTCAGCTTCTCAAACATCTCTGTTAAGATCAACATAACAATGACACATGTAAAACCAGTAGAGTCTTTGTTGGCTGTGGGAGGGGAGTTGTAGGAAGGGGAGGGAAAGAACATGATTCATGTAACTGAGGGAAAATATTCTAAATTAATTAATTAAATAAATGAATTTTAAAAATATAGAGTGGGAGTGCGCATGCATTAGGGGGCCACTGCCGAGGAGATGAGTGTGGCTTCCACTCTGCTGTTATACAACAAGGATGGGGCATGTGCCTCTCCAACCGTGACAGCTCTTCTGGTGCCAGGTCTCACCCATCACCATATCCGTCACCATTGAGTGGGAGTTTGAGGAGGTGGATGCTGAGAACCGGTGGCAGCCCATGTTCTTGGAAATTCGAAGTCAGTGCCATGACTACCCTCATAAAGTGGCGAAATGTCTAGAAAATAGAAATTGAAACAGATACAGAGATGACAGCCCATATGATCATAGTCTTGTTAAACTGCAAAATACTGAAAATGATTATATCAATGCCAGTTTTGTTGCCATAGAAAAGGCACAGAGAAATTACATCTTAATGTAGGGTCCATTTCCTTATACTTATTGTCATTTTTGGCTAATGGTATGGCAGCAAAAGTCCAAAGCAGTTGTTATGCTAAATCGAATTGTGGAAAAAGACTCAATAAAATATGCACAATATTGGCCAGCCAAAGAAGACCAAGTGATGTTGTTTGAAGAGACAGGATTCTGTGTAAGACTAGTGTCAGAAGATATCAAATCATATTGTACAGTTCATCTACTAAAATTAGAAAATATTCATAGTGGTGAGATCAGGTTAATATCTTACTTTCATTATACTATATGGCCAGATTTTGGAGTCCCTCAATCACCAGCTTCATTCCTCAACTTCTTATTTGAAGTTCGAGAATCTGTTTCCCTGAATGCTTAACATGCACCTGCAATAATTGACTGTAGTACAGGCATTGGCCGGTCTGGCACATTTTCATTAGTTGATACTTGTCTTATCCTGATGGAAAAAAAGTTATGATCCTTTCTCTGTTAATATTAAGCAAGTATTAGTGAATATGAGAAAATTTCAAATGGGACTTATTCCGACTCCAGATCACCTAAGATTTTCATATATGGCTGTAATAGAAGGAACAAAATTTATAATGGGAGATTCAAATATACAGAAGCGATGGAAAGAACTGTCTAATGAAGACGAGACACCTATGAACATTCACCACCTCATCCAACTAAAATAATTATTGGAAAGTACAATGGGAATAGGGTAGATTTAGAAGGTAGTGAAAAAGATGACACAATAAACCTTACAGAATTCTCCACCAAGATGCAAGATACAGTGACAGAGAGCACTGAAAGTGCTCTTCGGAAGTGATAACTGAGAGGACATAAAAGCTAATACAGCTCAAAAGGTGCAGCAGATGAAACAGAGGCTAAATGAGCCTGAACGAAAAAGGAAAAGGCCAAGATTGACTGACACCTAAATCTCCATGATCTGTGAATGTATTGAAGCTATAAATTTTGAACCATTGATATGCAAAGCAAGATCTGGGAATCAAAGTGAGGTTTGATAAATCTCTAGAGTACCTCACAGTTATCTGTTTACAATGTAAACTATACATCCAGGGGACAAAGAGCACCCACCAGCAAGAAGACTTTGCAAAACTTATAAATTTGATGTATAGTTCAGTGTTTTTTATATGCTTGTAAGAATTGTAGAAAGATATGAAAGGAGCAAATTAGGAGAGACTTCTTTGTAATGTTCTGCCATTCTTATTGTATTTTCATGCGTTTTGGGTAGCATTAAATATTTTTTTAAACTGAAAAAAAAGTATGGTTTGTATCGATTTCACTATCATTAGCATTTTCCAAATGACAAGAATTTATATTCTTTTGAATTGACTGCATTTAAAATTCTCTTTTATTATTTTCTTTGTTACAGTCATTCTATTCAAGACCTATCCATTGCTTAATTGAATTGATAACATATAAAAGTTTCACCATCAGGTTTAACATTTGTATTTTCAACATGTCAAATAATCCCTTTAAATGTAATATCAAAAGTTATTTTAAAAAAGAGCATATATCATTTTCTTTTTATTATTTTCCTTGATATTCTTGATCTTTTGTTCTTCCAAATGAACTTTGTTACAGATTTTTCTAATTCAATAAAATCATTTTTCTTTCTAATTTTTTTAAACTACCTCTACTTTTCTTCTTACAATCAATACTGTTTGTTGGTTATTGATTCCAAAACAGAATAATAGTAGGGGCTAAGTAATGGGGATTGTGACTTCCTGAGGGTCAGACAGTAGGGGAAGTGCTTAGTCCAGATTTGAATGCAGAACATCCTATTTCTAGGCCTGGTTCTCAATACACTGAGCCACCTAACTTTTCCCTAATATATCATTTTGTACATTAAATCTTATATGAATGGGAAAATTGTTAATTTCCAGGATGACAATGAATCATTCTACAATATATTCTGTCTAAATAATGAGTGATAAAAATCTGTTCATTATATTCATTATTCTATCACTAAAACAGTTGGAAACTGTGTTTTTCAGAAATTCAAACTTTTATATTTAGAATACTTTAAAAATATCTTATTTCCCATTATGAAAAATGGATCCATTAATCTCATGAATTGTCAAATGCTTTACAGTCTTGTGACTATATGTAATTTTTGTTGTTATTGATAGTATGCATTTGTATGATCATAAAATCAACAAAAAAATAATGTGACCCAAAGATGTCTTTTTCATTTTAACAATTTAACAATAGGAGGTTGAATGATAATGAATTTAATGCATAAGGGTCTAAGTTATTTTGAGTATTTTTGAAATCATTAATTTTAAGAGAATGAAAGATGAAAAAAGGATAAAAATCTAAGAAGCATATTCCTTGATTTCTGAAGTGCATGACTTAGCCCTGATGTATCTATGGGTGTCCTTAATCCATATGTTCATACTGAGATGATCTTGGATCCAGGATTGGACATATTTAGCCTCAATTTGGAAATCCCTGTAGAAGCTTTCACAGATGCAGACTGAAGACTCAAAATACTCAACAATATTTCTCCATGTTCATCAATTCATTAGCAAATGCTACTTGTAGAACAAAGACACCATTTGATCCCATGAGGATCTGATCATTGCAAATTTATATTAGTTTTGACATAAGAATGCCATAACAATTTAAGGTTATTACACACCAGAACATAATTTGAAAAATGGATATATTTGGTTAGGTAATGCTTAGCAAGCTCTTCCAAATAACAACAAAATAGGGGTGAAAATTGAGGGCAAAGAGGATAAAGATAATATGTAATATAAACTGAGGGAAAATGGAGTTTATATTTTTAAGCCAGATTACAGAAGACACTTCACATTTTATGGTATATTTTTTAGCTCTTCTGACATCTCTTGTTTCTACTGTTTCAAGAAGAGACAGAATTATCATTCTTCTCCTAAGTGTTATAGTTTAATATCTCTGTTATTCCCATTAGATATAATGAATATAGCCTCCATGAAATTGCATAAATGAAGATAGACATTTATATCAGAAACTTTCATCTAAATATCTCAAAAACCACAAGAATAATTTTCCCATCATTAAAATTCAGTTGTTTGGTGGAAGAAAGTAGTCTTTACACAATTTGATATGCTACTATATTACTGTTGAAAATGAATGAGTAAAGAATAATTTATGTGAATCTAAAAATGTATTTTATTTGTAAAATATGTAATTTTCCAAAATGTTTCTTCCTGGCTGTACAATATAAATCTTTAAATGGCCAGAGTAATTGGCATGATATCACTAAATCATTTTCTTTTACCTTAAAAGCATTTCCTATATTTGATTATACATTGTTATTGTGATGTATACTATACAGGGACTTTTATAAATTCTTTATAAAACATCATTGGATGTAAGAGAAACAGTTTTTTCTTTGCTTCAATGGTTTTGTGATTTATTAATGTGAACTTTTCCTCTGAGCAAATCCCAATATATACATATAATCTCTGTTTATACAACTGTTTTGGATAGGCTCCCATAAACTTTATTTTTTTTAAATAATTTTTTATTTTTAGAAAAAAATTTCCATGGTGACATAAGTCATGTTTTTACTTTCCCCTTCACCCCCTTCACCCCCCGCCCCTCTCTGCGGTAGATAATTCACATTTCCACTGGTTTTAATATGTGTGGTCAGTCAAGATTTATTTACACATTATTGATAGTTACATGGGTGTGGTCTTTTCAGGTCTACATCCCCAATCATGTCCTCATCAAGACAAGTGTCCAAGCAGTTGTTTTTCTTCTGTGTTTCTACTCCTGTAGTTCTTCCTCTGAATGTGGGTCATGTTCCTTTCCATAAAGTCCTTTGAGCATAGTTCCAAATTGCCCTCCAGAATGGTTGGATCAGTTCACAACTCCATCAGCAGTGCACTAATGTCCCAATTTTGCCAAATCCCCTCCAACATTCATTACTCTTCCCTGCTATCATTTTAGCCAATCTGCTAGGTGTGAAGTGGTACCTCAGAGTTGTTTTGATTTCCATTTCTTTAATTATTAGAGATTTAGAACACTTTCTCATGTGCTTATTGATACTTTTGATTTCCTGATCTGAAAATTGCCTATTCATGTCCCTTGCCCATTTATTAATTGGGGAATGGCTTGATTTTTATACAATTGATTTAGTTCCTTGTATATTTGAGTAATTAGACCTCTGTCAGAATTTTTTGTTATAAAGATTTTTTCCCAGTTTGTTGTTTCCCTTCTGATTTTGGTTGCACTGTTTTTCTTTGTACAAAAACTTTTTAATTTAATATAATCAAAATTATTTATTTTACATTTTGTAATTTTCTCTAACTCTTGTTTGGTTTTAAAATCTTTCCTTTCCCAGAGATCTGACAAGTAGACTATTCTCTGTTAACCTGATTTACTTACAGTTTCCTTCTTTATATTTAAGTCTTTCACTCACTCTGAATTTATCTTGGTGTATGGTGTGAGATGTTGATCTAAACCTAATCTCTCCCATATTGTTTACCAATTTTCCTAGCAGTTTTGAGCGCTCATGGGTAGGACAAACTAATATAATAAAAATGACGATTCTACCCAATTAATTTACTTATTTAGTGCCATACCTATCAAACTACCAAAAATCTTTTTTTACTACATTAGAAAAAACTATAACAAAGTTTATTTGGAAGAACAAAAGATCATGAATATCAAGGGAAATAATGAAAAAAAAAATGAAGGAAGGTGGCTTAGCAGTACCATATATTAAGCTATACTATAAAGCAGTGATCACCAAAACAATATGGTACTGGCTAAGAGATAGAAGGGAGGATCAGTGGAATAGACTTGGGGTAAGTGATGTCAGAAAGACAGTGTATGATAAACCCAAAGAGCCCAACTTTTGGGACAAAAATCCACTGTTTGACAAAAACTGCTCCCATAAACTTTAATAATGACAATAAGAGTAATAACTCAAATTTAAACCCTACATCCATACCATGGGGTGGATGTTAAATGGCAAATTAGGGGAATGTCAGTCAAGGTGATGAACAAGAGTGACTTTAAATGTCTTAAGACTCTTGAAGTTATAAATGCCTAAGGTAAATCTGAAAAGTCCTTAAATGCTGGTAAATTGACCTTGAGTGAGGGCCAGCACCAACTGAGTTAGCATCCTAATCAGCACAACAAAACTTTTCATATGAAACAGAGGAGGTAACATAGAATTTTCTCACTATCTCCACTCAAAATCATTAAGTTGATGAACCTGCCATGAAAGATAGCAAAATGAGAAACATGCCTTCATGTTCTTGTATTCTGGCTCCACCAGAAGGCAAGATAAATCAGAAGAAATGGCAAATATTAATACAACTTTGTCTAGCTATACTATAATTCACATGGACTCTTAATGGACATTGTATTAGCACTCAGTATATACACGAGTTTATTTTTCCTAATAATGTCTGTTACTCTAAGAGTAAAATTGTAATGTCTGTTACTCTTAAGACAAAACCTACTAGTACTACTAGTATGTACCAGTTACGGTGGGAAGGCAAGCAATTAAGTTAGGGGACAATAAGGCAGAGAGAATGTCTGATGGGTTCCAAAAGTGAAGGAGAAAGGGTGTCACTTGGCTCATGAGGTCTGACTTGTGAGAGTCAGTGGGTAGAGATAAAGTTGAATAAACCAAGGTAAGAGTGGACTGCACTCTCCAGACTTCCATGTTTGAACTGACTGAAGGACTGATGGGACTACTGGGTGTGGTAAAAATTTATCACATCAGTACATAAACTCCAAACTAAATAGGTTTATTGAGAGGAGGCCAAACTTCCAATAAAGCCAGACCCTAGACCAGAGACCCTGAACCTTAGGAGATAGCCTTTTTATGCCAAGAAAACTGATGACATAGTGACAGAAAATACAATCAGAATTAAAATAGAAAAGACACAAAATCTTTCACATGGACAGTTATTAATTAATGATGCAAGTGCTGATTAAACTAGCGGGTGTAAAAAAGATCACTATGGGTGATAAATTATATCTATTATTATTTATAGCTGACCTTTCCAAGACCTTTGCAATAAGAGGTTGAGGGCTAGTTGTTTTTATGCTGACAATTATTATGAAATAGTAGGAGTCAAAAGTTGAGTGTGTCTGTCTGACTATCTTGTCATACAGAAAAGAGTAATACTTTACCCCAGCCCGACTGTCTTGTCACAAAAAAATAAGGGTGTGGTGATCTAAGTGGAAACTCTTGAGTTATAGACTTAAGGTCAAGATGTAAGCAAGATTTGATGCCACCTTAAATTGTATTTTTCTTAGCTATTCTTTATGATTTTTTCTCTAAAGCAAACTATATTATTTGATTATTAACTCAAAACTAAAGATTGTGTTATGAAAATAATCATAAAGGCTAATGCTATAATAATCATAAAAGGGGTAGGGGTTTTCATACTCACATGGGGTACAGTATAGGCAGAATAGTAAGCTAAATGGAGACTATATGTTAATCCCTCCTTTAGGAAGGATGTATTTCCTCTCTCTGTTCTCATTTTCTCATTTTTATTAATAAAATATTAAAAATCTCCAGCCAGGCTTCCAACTTTTATATTAACAAGCCTAAACTGAGAATCCTAAAAAATAAAGGAGAAATTAATAAAATTGAAAGTAAAGGAACTATTGAACTAATAAAGAAGATTAGGAATTGGTTCAATGAAAAAAAAATAAACAAAGTACTAGTTAATTTAATTAAAAAAGAAGAGAATCAATTTACTAGTATCAAAAATGAAAAGTGTGATTTCTCCTATAATGAAGAGGAAAGTAAGACAATTATTAGGAGCTATTTTGCTTAATTAGATGACAATAAATCTGACAATCTAGGTGAAAAAAGATGAATATTTACAAAAAATATAAATTGCCTGATTAACAAAAGAGGAAATAGAATACTTAAATAATGCCATCCCAGGAAAATAAATTGAACAAGCTATCAATGAACTCCCCAGGGAAAAAGCCTGAGGGTCCAATGGATTCACACATGAATTCTTTCAAACATTTAAAAAAACAATCTTAATATTACACAAATTATTTGACAAAATACGCAAAGAAGGAGTCTTACCAAATTTTTTTATGACACAAATATGGTACTGATGTCTAAGCCAGGAAGACCAGAAACAGGGAATGAAAGCTATAGATCAATCTCCTTAATGAATATAGATGCAAAAATCTTAAGTAAAATACTAGCAAAGAGACTACAGCAATATATCACTAGGATTATTCATTATTACTAGATGGGATTCATACCAGGAATGCAAGGATGGTTCAATACTAGGAAAACCATCCACATAATTGACTATATCAATAATCAAATGAAAAAAAAATCACATGATTATCTGAATAGATACAGAAAGAGCCTTTGACAAAATACAATACCCATTCCTTTAGAAAACATTAGAAAGCATAGGAATAAAAGGGTCTTTCCTCAAAATAGTAAGTAGTATTTATTTAAAATGATCAGCAAGTGTCATCTGCAATGGGAATAAATTAGAATCCTTCCCAGTAATATCAGAAGTTAAGCAAGGATGCCCATTATCACCATTATTATTTAATATTGTACTAGAAATGCTAGCAGTAGCAATTTAAGAAGAGAATGAAATTGAAGGAATTAAAGTAGGCAGTGAAGAAACTAAATTATCACTATTTGCAGATGATATGATACTATACTTAGAGAATCAGAGAAAATCAACTAAAAAGCAAGTGGAAATAATAACTTCAGCAAAGTTGCGGGGTACAAGATAAACCCCCATAAATCATGAGTATTTCTATATATTTCTAACAAAATTCATCAGCCAGAGTTAGAAAGAGACAATCTATTTAAAATCATGTCAGTTAATATAAAATATTTGGGAATCTATCTGCAAAGACAAACACATGAATTATATGAACACAGATAAAAAACACGTTTCACACAAATAAAACTATATATGAATAATTTGAAATATAGTAATTGCTCATAGATAGGTTGAACTAATAAAAAAATGACAATTCCACCAAAATTAATTGACTTCTTCAGTGCCATACCTATCAAACTACCAAAAAAAACTATTTTACAGAATTAGAAAAAATAATAACAAAATTCAATTCATGTGAAAAACAAAATATCAAGAATATAAAGGGAACTAAGAGAAACAAAAATGTTATGGATGGTGACCTAGGTGTACCAGATCTTGAGCTGTACTATAAAGCAGTGATCACTGAAACAATCTGGTACTGCCTAAGAGATAAAAGGGTGAATCAATGGAATAGACTAAGGGTTAATGACCTAAACAATCTAGTGTCTGATAAAGCCAAAGGTCCAAACTTTTAGAACAAGATATCACTATTTGACAAAAACTGCTGGGAAAATGGAAAACAGTATGGCAAAAATTCAGTTTATATGAATATCTTGCTCCATGTACCAAGATAAGTACAAAAAGAGTATATAAGTTAAATATAAAGAATGATATTATAAGTA